>NC_133666.1:37460648-37793773 GCF_037893015.1 Macrotis lagotis
GAAGTGTCCAGTACTCTTGATCTGCTTCTCGCACTTCCTGATTTTCCTGCCTTCCCAGCTACTACCAATCTGCCCTTTAACCCAGTTTGACCTTATCACTTCTTGCTCCCTCTTCCCTCTTTGGTGTCCCTCTCCTCTCCTTCCTCAGTCCTTATCTGCTTATGATGACTTCATTTGCAATGTTGCTGGCTCCCTTCTCCAGGAGCTTCTAGACCTAGGACACCTAGGTCTAGGTCCTAATCCTTAGTGTCCCACTGACCACTATCCTTGGGTGATATCTTAAAGATGTGAACATAGGGGGCTGACTTTGGATATAGAAATATCTAGGTTCATTTCCTACCTCTGATATATGTTAACTATATGAGCATTGGTAACTCACAACTTTAGTGCCCCCAAAGAAGATCATTTGATCACCATCATGAGGAAGTTTTGATAATGTGAATTCATACCTATGAAATCATAAATTCTATTTGCCAAAATTTTCAAATTCTTATTCCTAGTAATATTCTAGCTTCATTATTATTTTTACTAGAGAACCTGATTCAGTCCAAGGTGACCTGGAGTTTAGGCTGTCCTAAGCTAAAGAACATTAGACCACTTGGGGCAGTGGGAAGGATGAAAGAAGGTAGCTCCCTCTATCTCTAAAGGTTTTCCTCCTCCACAGCTGTTGGAGATCTAGAAATGGGAAAATTAAACTCAATACTGGAATGGTCCTATTCATTACATCAATAGTCCTAGAGCCCAAGGTCAAGCCCCAGAAAAGGGGGAGCTTGACTTCAAAGTCAGCTTTTGGGCTAAGTTAAGAACCATTTTTTTTTGTACAAATTGAGAGAAAACTTCAGATCTGTGGATTAGACTAAACAACAAGTGGTAATATTTCAGGACTAGCATTTAGTATCTTCTCATTTTCCTTGAAAACCTATCCTCCTATTTAATTTTTCATATTTTAAGTTATTTATTTGGGTGAGGGAAAATAGAGTAGGATTTTTTTTAAATGTCAATGATGTAGTGAGTTCCCCATGTGTATGTTGGGGGATATGAACCCAGCAATTGCCTGTGAGCTGATATCTAGGACACTCAGGCACACCAGTGAATTGTCCATGTTTGCAATAGCCAGTTTGTCAGAGGCAGGGAATGAACCCAGGGCTGTCTGACTCCAAGGTCAGCCCTCTGTCCACTACAGTAAGCTGAAAGGGAGGAAATAAGTATTTCTTAAGGGTCTAGGCCAGGCACTTTCACAAATATTTTATTTGATCCACACACTAGCTCTGCCCAGTTCTTTAAAGAAAAACTACTCTTTTTAAGTGCTGTGGTTTGCACGGTAGTGTATTCACTTGTTGGTGAACTGTCCCAAGTTCAGGCCAAGGTTCCAAGGCCAGCAGTCGTTGCCCTAAACCTGTGAAATATAACTGCAAGGGCAGCTAGGTGGCGCAATGGATAGAGCACCGGCCCTGGAGTCGGGAGTACCTGAGTTCAAATTTGACTTCAGACACTTAATAATTACCTAGCTGTGTGGCCTTGGGCATGTCATTTAAACCCATTTGCCTTGGGAAAAAAAATGTAACTGCAGTACACTATACCCAGTGGGAAAATCTAGCACTGGAGCTGTCCATTCTCCTCCTTCATGCAAAGTGAAACTTGAATGAACTCACAGCAGCACACCGCACCTACAAGGAGATTTCCAGCCCCAGAGCTGTCCAGTCTCCTCTTTTCTGCAAAGTGAAACTTCGAATAAATTCACAGCAGCACAGCACACCTACAGGGAGATTTCCAGCACTAGAGCTGTCCAGCCTCCTCCCTCCTCAAGTCCTTTTAGTCTCCTCACTTCCCCTTCTTTCCTCTCACCTCACAGTTTAGCTTCTCTTCTAATTACACCAGTTTTTTTGCTCCTCTTTTTTCCCTTTTCCTCATACTCCTTTCTCCTCTTCCTCATTCTTCTCCTCCCCTCCTATTTCTTTTCTTCCCATGCCCCAGCTTTTTTCTAGTACCCCACCTGTTCTTTCTCTTTCCTTCCCTCTTCGTCATTTCCTCTATTTTACTTCCTTTCTTCCTTGATATACTCCATGCTTTTTTTCTTTCCCTCTCTCAATTTTTCATATTCCCCATCCTCCCCTCTTTCCACACTTTCCTCTTCCCTTCTCTCCACCCCCTTTTCTCAGGTATCAGGGAAGGCTGAATCCTATGGTAGAAAGAGGAGTGACCCTGGAGTCAGGGGTCCCACGGTTTAAATCCCACCCTATTACCTGTGTCACCTTGGAGAAGTCACTTACTTTTCATGAAGTTCAATGGCATCTTTTATATAAGGAAAGTATTGGATTAGTTAGTCCCTAAAGTCCCTTCTAGCTCTAAATCCAAATCATCTCCCCTCTCCTGCTTCCTCAGGATTTCTCAGGGATTAAAGCAGGTAAGAAAGAAAAGCAGCAAGGAGTGTCATTTGTTTAGACCAAAAAGAAAAATCAATCTGAAAGGGAAGACCCTAAGTTATTGGCCAAAACAAACAATTTCTGTTTTTACTCTCTCTGAATCAATTAGGGGTCCAAACTATGACCAAGAGGGCTTAGCCTGAGATCCACTGTTGGCCAATCAAGGAGAACCAGACTCCCTACATGTCTAGGTCTCAAGCCTCTAGTTTTCTTCCCCTGCCCTTTCCTTCTCGACTTTTCCTCCTGTTTCTGCTTAGCCTCAGCCAGCCTTGAAACTTGTAACCTTCTCCTTCTTCTCTTTTTTCTCCTCCTCCTCCCTCCCTTTCTCATGCCCTCATTTTTCTCTGTAAATCATTCTCTGTATTGCTCCCACCTCTTCCCTTCTTTTTTCTCCAGGCCGGTAAACCCCCAAAAATATTACCAGTCTATTACATAGAGCATTCCCACGTTGCAGAAGAACTGAAGCAAGGAAAGAAAGAAGAGAGGGAAGGAGGGAGTGAGGGAGAGAGCGAGAAGGAGGACCATCTCCGGCCATTCTGATCCATGTCTGACCAAGGATCCAGATGACTCCGGAGGAGAAAGTGAGGCTGGGGACTTAACACAGTACTTTCATCCCTAAAAATGAATTCACAGGATGAGACTTAAAAAAAATGGCCATGGAAGAAAGCAAAGCCAGGTAGTCTCTGTGCCTTCCTGCCCCTGACTTCATCATCTCTGTGTTCTCTGTCTCTCACCCCCAACCCCATGATGGAGGCTCAGCCACTCCTGAAATCCTAGGCTGTCAGTTGAATGATCCTTTAGATTCCAATGACCTCCTTTTCTAGGGAAGGAGACTGAGGACCAGAAAAGGAACAGGGGACAGGTAGCAGCAGAGCTGCTACCAGAATCTAGAGCTCCTGAATATTCTAACCTGGGGAGGGAGGTTGCTCACTCTATTGCACAGTCCAGGGGTAAGACACAGCTGGTAGGAGGTCAGGGGTGACCAGAGTCAGAACAAGTGAAGGACAGGGCCACTCCTTGCCTGAGGAGTGGGGTTTGAAGTCATGTGTTTAGATATAAAGATCTGCCCCTGTCCCATCCTGATTGGTGAGCCTTCTTCCTACATGTCCAGGTCTCAAACCCCTCCTTTTATTCCCCTGCCCTTTTCTTCTCTACTTTTCCTCCTGTTTCTCCTTAGCCTCAGCCTGCCTGCCTTGAAACTTTATCTCTCTTTTGAAACCCTCACCTTCTCCTCTTTTTCTTCCTCCTTTCTCCATTTATCATACCCTTATTTTTCTCTGTAAAATATTCTCTTTTCCTACGTCTTTCCTTCTCTTTTCTCCATGGCCAAGGATTCTTCTACTATATTTCCCCCTCATCTTCCTCTGGCTCCGCCCCTTTAACACCCTTCTTCCTTCATTCACCTCAAGTTCCTTTTAGCCCCATCTCAACTTTACCCTCTCTTCTTCTCAACCCTTTCCCCTCTTCCCCCTCTTCTCTGGGGATGTTATCTTTCCCGTTGGAAAGAGCAGCACTTTGGGAGACCAAGAACTGGGCTCAAATCCTATCTTTGGTCTGTATTACCTGTGTTTCCCCAGCAAGTCACAAAACTTTCCTAGTATTCTTCGACTTTCTTTTCTGTCAAATAAGAGGGTTGTTCTCCATGATCTCTGGGGGTCCTTCCAACTCTCAGTGAATAATCCTGTGATCTGCTCTGGACTCTTCTCCTTTCTCATACTTTGTCCCCTCTGCCTTCTCCCTTTTCTTTTCTCTCTCCAACCCCTTCTTTCCCTTCATCTCTACCCTCCCCACTTCCTTTACAACCCCCTCTGCTGTAACAACTGGTGGGATTATTCCACTGACCTTAAAAACAGTGACATCTTCCTTGAAAAAAGGTGTGCTAGATTGGGAGTTAGGAAACCTGTATTCAAAGTGTGTCTTTAATCATTAATGTCTGTGGGACTCAGGAAGATGGAAACTTTAGCCCATCTGACTCAGTTTCTTCAGCTGTAAAATAAAAAAAAAAAACAACAGGAATCTTCAGGATCACAGGATTCCTGCCAGA
Source organism: Macrotis lagotis (assembly GCF_037893015.1). Classification (NCBI taxonomy): domain Eukaryota; kingdom Metazoa; phylum Chordata; class Mammalia; order Peramelemorphia; family Peramelidae; genus Macrotis; species Macrotis lagotis. The sequence goes on from NC_133666.1 coordinate 37,465,116, forward strand.
ATCAGCCTTAGAAGTATACCTCTGATCCAACTTCCTCTGTTTTGTTTTTTTGAATCAGGAAAGGGCCAGTGCTATGATTTTATCCCTCAGCCTATACATATGTGAAATTCATTAATAATTTTAAATCTGAGAGAGTAGCTTAGTAGGAGATGAGAGGTTAAATTCCTTATCTATAATTATAAAACCTCTAGCTGTCAAAGGCAAAATTTGAATCCAGATTTTATACTGTTGTTTAGTCAATTATTGTGTCCAACCCTTGATTACTTTATTTGGGATTTTCACAACAAAATTACTAAAGTGGTTTTTCCAATCTCCTTCTCCTTTGACATATGAGGAAACAAGGCAAACAAGTTTAAGTGACTTGCCTAGGGTGACATAAATCCTAAATGTCTGAGATTGGATTTGAATTTAGGAAGATGAGACTTCCTGATTAGAGGATCAATGCTCTATCCACTGTATTGCCCCAGCTACCCAGTCTTATGCTACAGAATGCTAAATGTAAAATTGGGAATGGAATGCAGGGCCCATGAGTTTGGGTCCCCATCTATGCTATTTCTATCTCACCATGCTGCCTTCCTCATATTCAAGTAGTTGTATCCTTTGTGTAGAGATGATGTTCCTGATACAGTTTCAGTAGAGTTTGACTTTTGAGTTGTTTCCCCAGTGGATTTTTTCTAATCTGTCTCCCACCTGGTTTTCTTCAGGATTTAGGGGTAAAATGGGTGGGGTGAGAGCTAGGAAAGTGGCCATGGAAGGAAAGAAAGCCAGCTTGTCCCTGTGTCTTCTTGCCCCTGACTTCATCATTTCTGTCTTCTCTGTATCTCTGTCTCACCTCCACCCTCTATGATGGAGCCCGAGCCACTCCTGAAATCCCAGGCTGGCAGAGCTGAAGCTTCCTTTAGATCCTAACTAACTCAATGACCTCCTTTTTCTAAGAGAGGAGACTGAGGCCCAAATTAAGGACAGGGGAAAGTTAGCAGCAGAGCTACCACCAGAACCTAGGGCTCCTGAATATTCTAACCTGAGGAGGGAGGCTGCTTGCTCTATTGCACAGTGCAGGTGTGCCAGTCAGAACAAGTGAAGGACAGGGACAGCCTCTTGCCTGGGGAGGGGAGTTTGAAATCTAAGTTTCTAAGTCTAGGCCTGACCTTGTTCCCACCCCTTTCACCTTGGGCTCTGATGGTGAGCCTTCCTTCTCCTTACCTAGCCAGGTTGTCCAGGCCCCCAAGCATTTTCTTTTACTTCTAGCTCACGCTCACTTCTTTTTTCCTTTCCCTCACTGAATCCTGGAAAGGACAGACAACATCACAACCCTCTCTCTCTCACTACAATAGCAATGTACAGAGCCCCAGAGCTGTGTAGCTTGTTACACAGACATCTCTCCTCAGCCTCTAAGTTCTTCTGTCTCCTTTCTTTCTTTTCCTTCTCCCTTCCTCTTCTCCCTTTTCTTAAACTTTAGTTTTTCCACCTCCATTTTAGCTCTGTTTCTCCCTTTCCATATCTTCCTCCACTCCTTATTCTTTTTTTCCCTCCCCAAACCCATCCTTTCTTCTTATATTTTCACTCTCCTTGTCCTTTCTCTAACCAGGCCCCAAACTCTCTTCTACCTTTTCCTCCTCTTCTAACTAGGCCCCAAACTCTCTTACATTGTTCATTATATTCCTAACTCAGATCTCACTTAAGATTCTTATCTGTACCTCAGTAGGCCACTGGGAATTCTATTGTGATAGTGTCTTGCCTTTGAAATATCTTTTACAATCACCAATTTCCCAGCAAATCCATCATACTGTTTTTGTTTAGTCATTTTATACCTGACAATGTAAATGCCAGAATTGATTTTTTTAAAAAAAAACAACAAGAATTTTGTTTAAAAAGTTCCCAAACTACAACTCTCTTAATGATATTGAGAAGAATAATGATCAAACTCCTTTCCCAGGGATCATATTGATTCCCAGGTCATATTAATTATTCCCTGGAAGTAAAATCACGCATGTTACAAGCCCAGTTGAATTTTTTTAATTATGCTTTTTGTTTTGCTTTTCTATGAGTAAAAGAAGTTTATCTCTCCTCTGGTACATTTACCTTCTGTAAATAACAATTACTTGATTGGAATTTAATTATGAGTTATGGGCTGCCAATTCATCTTTTAAGGTATTTTTAGTGATTTGGATGAAGAAAACCAGGCATCCGTCCACAATCTTAAACTTCATATGGTTCCCATTGCTAACAAAACATTCTAGGCTGACAACTTCTAAAAGATGAAAAAGAGCAAATAGTAGTTCTTTCACCAAAGCCAGCATAAAATTCAGGCTTTACATTAACATACAAGATATATTTCAGTGCATTATTTCAGAGTTAGCTGTATTCAGAATTCAGGAAATCCACAATACTTGGATGGGAGGTGAGTTATTAAATTCTTTTAGATGATCAATTTGTAACAACAGAATTTGGTCTTTCTGCTATGGTATTAAGTCATTTGAAACCTGAAAGAAGAAACCCATATTATGTAAAAGGCTTCCAAATAATCTCTAGAGTAGGGAAAGACTGAATTCAGAGTTAAGAAGATATGGTTTCAAATCCTTTCTTAGAGACACTTATTACCTGTGTGACACGAGTAAGTCAATTAACCCTTTCACAGTTTCAGTTTTCATCATCTGTAAAATGGGAATGGTAATTGGTTAACATCTTTCTCACAAACTTATTATCAAGTGAAATGTGTAGAAAGAGTTTTTCAAACCTTAAAAAAGTACTGTAAGTTATTGTTACTATAATTCCCCAGGAGGACTTAGTGGGAAGCATTTTAGATAGGAATTAAAAGATCTGAGGTCAAAGTGTGGTTCTTCACTTAAAAAATGAGTTCACATTTGAAAAATGGACCTATATCTGCCTCGTGTTGATTGCAAGGTGATTGTGAGCATTAAGTGACATGACAATGATTAGGGGATCTGATCTAGATCAGAAGAAAAGGAGGAATTTAAGTTATAACTTGTGGGATTGGTAGTTTGTCAATATTCAAGCAGACCAACTGTCTATTTAGATCTTTATCATGTGCTGTCTAATACAGCTAGGCAATACACTTATTAAACACACACACACAATCCACATTGGAATTGAGTCAAATGTGAGAAATCATTATAGATAATCAATGTGACATAATTGCATTGGAGACTTCTTGTTACAGTGGAGAAAGAACATTGGAAATGAGGTTGGAGAACCACAATTTGAATCCTGGCTTTGCCAATATTGTCTTACCTTGTCATAACATTACACATAGTCATAAAATGTTTCTGGGGCCTCAGTTTCCTCATCTGTCAGATGAGATAATTGAATTAGATGTTCTGGGGGGACCTTTCAGTCCTAAAGCTACTATCCTTGGATCTTTATTGTTAGTGTTCCATATAAATTATGCTGAAAAGAAAGTATAGTCACTATGAAGGGTCCTCTTATCAGTTAGAGGTATATTTTATGTGTATGTGTGTATATACATATACATATATGTATATAGACATATGTATGTGTGTATGTATATACACAGACAGAATGCTGACCTGTGATAATGTGTATAACAGAAAAGAAGAAATATTCACTGCTGATGAAACTGCTGTCTGTAGATTCAGACAGGTACCTGAATATTCTGAAGGAAGATTACTAGAGTTTACTGAGTAGCAAGTGACCTGTAAAACCTGCACTTTAGAATGATCACTTTGGCAACCGAGCAGACAATTGACACCTGAGTGAAGAGAGAATAGAATGGAGGCAGGAAAACCATTCAGAAACCTATTGCAATATTATTCAGGCATTTGATGATGAAGGCATATATCAGAGTGACAACTATGAGTATACACTCACAAGGACACACATATGAAAGACATTTTTAAAATTTTTTTTATGAAAGACATTTTGAAGAGAAAATCCATCCCAACTTGGCAACACATTGAATATACTGGAGTAGAAACAGTGAAGGGTTGAAAGTGCTTCAGAAGTTTCAGGCCTGGGGTACTGGGAGGATGATGGTGCCCTTGACAGTAATAGGAAAATTTGGAAGAGTAGAGGGTTTTGGGGAAAGACAATTAATTCTGTTTTGGACATGTTAAATGGAAGATACCTACAAGACATCCACTTGGAGCTGTCCAATAGGCAGTTAATAATGTAAGGCTGCAGGTTAAGAACAAAGTTAGGGACAGATAAATGGATCTGAGAATCATCTGAGGAAACATATCTGTGGAATCTCTGGAAACTGATGAGCTCACTTAGTGAGATAGTATAGTATAGATAGTTTTGTCCTTGTTTTATAGATCCTCCACTAAAGGGACCTTTCTTTGCTATAAAATGAAGGGGTTAGGATGGTTTGACCCCTCGAAGCTGCTGAATGAACCTTCAGGTACAATGGCAGGCTTCTTAGAATTTTCCTCCATTGAACATTCTGAACCTTAAGCAGTCTCATTCAGCTAAGATGTCCTTCCTCTTCTGGATCCCTGTGGTGAGGTGGTAGTACTTTGCCATGATAGCTAGTAATGTCAGAGGCAGGATTCAATCCCAGATTACTTCAGGTTCACCAGTGCAACCTAAGGATATATGAGAAAAATGTGCATGGGAGGATTTCACAGTGTTAAAAAGGCCATATGGTCCCTTTTGATCTCTATAATTTGACTCTTTGGTTCTCGAAATGCATTGTCTATCCTTATGCCCCTTTTAGATCTTATGTTGCCTGCCCATATCCTAGCAACCCTTATTTTCCAAGATATCCTATTTTCCCCCTCCAAGATGCCCCTCATTTCACCTTTCTTAGTTGATCTGTAAATGACACGATGACTTTATCTTTGATCAAAATCAGGGAATGTCAAAACTACATTCATGATCAAAGAATTTTCTTGGTTATTTTGAAGAATGGAATGTTCTTTAGACTTTGAAAGAAATACTTATCCTGCCCTCAATGAGATTTTGTACAACTTCATAGAAAGGCTTGCAAGGAGCTTTAAGGTTTTGTCTATTATTATGTATATCCTATTTCTCCACACCCCCCACTGCCCTTGCATAAATATCCTGATCTCCCTCTACTCAGGGTGTTATTACCATAATGACCCCCACCTATATAGGTTTGTAGAATAAACTTCATGCCTACCCTAAAAGATAAATAAATAAAAAGGCCATATGGAATCAAATATCTAGGCAGAAAATTATACAACATACATGTGAACAATATCTCAAAAACTTATATCCTTCATATATAAAATAGATGCATAAGACATGCAAACTAGAAGAGAACATGTCTTTCCTCTACCATCATTCTTTTAAACACTTGGTTTTTGTTTGGGGATCTAGATGTATGATTTCCTCAGCACAGGGTACTCCCAGGAAGTCAAATCGAGAAAGCCATAAAATAACATATTAGAAAGCTGTCCATAGTCATGCAACTGGAGCAACCAGTGTATACTCGAGACAGGACTTAAAACTCTCTTCTTGATGAAAAGCTTGGCCCCTATCCACCATGCCATATTTCTTCTCACCCTCTCATTTTCACTGGAGAATTCTGGAGCCCAGAGTAGGTTACCCATTTCCCCATCATCATACAGTAGAGCAAGAATGAGAAATTGGGTTTCCTAACTCTCAAGGGAGTTGGCTTTTCATATATTTGAAGTTCCCATCCTGCGTCTCTGCAGGTAGCCCAAGTCATTAATGTTGCATGTAACTTAGGGTTGCTTCCAAATGAAGGTCTCAAAAGGATACTTTCTGAAAACTTAGACATGTTGCTCTTGTTTATCCCTCATTTCAAAGAGGAGCAATGATATCATGGTGTGCTGTCTTGACTTGCATGTGAACTGTATTCAAGTGAGACAGAGCCACAGCAAGTCATCAGCCTCATTCTCTCCTCTTGAGTCATTGAAGACCAGCAGCAGGATGAGGAAAGAAGGGAATTATAAACATGAGGGGGGAAATATATATTTTAAGCGAGGAATTTACCTCTTGCAAATATGCTCAATTTATTAATGACCAATTGGACTTTCCAAGTATAAGATTTCAATTTACAGTGGAGAAAGAACATTGGAAATGAGGTTGGAGAACCACAATTTGAATCCTGGCTTTGCCAATATTGTCCTACCTTGGACAGGTCATAACACATTTCTGGGGCTAACACAAGATGACATAATGAGAGTAATTTTAAGCTGTCTTAGAATGGAGCAGACTCACCCAACATTCTATACTTTATAACTCCTTAGGCCCATCCCTAGGTTCTTATCATCTACTCTATGTTCATTATTTATATACCTGTAATGAATTAGAACTCTAAGAATATATTTCATCAGCAACTTAGAATGTGGAACAGTAACAACTTTCACACAGAAGGTGATCAAGAAACAGGAAGGTAAAGCTACATTGGTGAGATATACTGAAAGGGAAAACTGATATGGTTAAGGATATTGTAATAGAATCTGGATGGTTAGAGGGATTGAATCTGAAAATACTGGACTTTCCTAGAAAAGACTTAATTCATATTGGTCTGTTTTCCCTAAGGCCTTCTCCCTCTGTGCCACAACTGTGAATCTAGAATTTACATTGTCTTTTCACTTCATTGTATAAACTAACCATGAAATGATTGTTAAAAATTAGAATTAACTAACTAGTATTTCTGTAGATTGTAGATTTAGAGCTGGAAAGGAATTTTGTTGTTGGTCTCTTGGACTTTTAGCATGCCAATACTGTCCATGGGTTTTCTTGGTAAAGATACTGAAGTGGTTTGCCATTTCCTTCTTTAGTGGATTAAGGAAAACAGAAGTTTGCCCAAGGTCATGCAGCTATTAAGTATCTGAGACTGGATTTGAACTCAAGTCTTCCTAATTTCAGACCCAGTGATCTAAACCACTGAGATACCTAACTGCCATCAGGAAATGTAGGAGTTCTCAAATCTAAACCTCTCATTTGTATATGGAGAAACTGAGGCCAAGAAGGTTAAAATGACCTAGGTGACCTATGATAACTAGCAGAGCAAATATTAAAATTTAAGTCTTCTAACAACAAATCCAGTGTGCTTTACTACCTCCATTATTATAAATTTTTTAAAAGGGAATGGCCTGTGGGGTCTATGGAAAGGGAAACAGTTTATGATCAAGGAAGAGATAGAGAACATCATTAAAAACAAACTAGATAATTTTGATTACATTAAATTGAAAAGCTTTCACACTGACAAAACCACTGTAACCAAGATCAAAAGAAATGTAGTAAATTGGGAAATAATTTTACTAGTATTTCTGACAAAGAACTCATTTCTAAAATATACAGAGATCTGAGTCAAATTTTTAAAAAAGCAAGCCATTCCCCAATTGACAAATGGTCAAAGGATATGCAAAGGCAATTTACAGATGAGGAAATCAATGTGATCCATAGTCAAATGAAAAAATTGCTCTAAATCACTACTTATTAAAGAAATACAAATTAAGGCATCTCTGAGGTACTACTTCACACCTCTTAGACTGGCCAATATGACCAGAAAGGGCAATGATCAATGTTGGAAGGGATGTGGGAAATCTGGGACACTAATACATTGTTAGTGGAGCTGTGAACTCATCCAACCTTTCTGGAGAGCAATTTGGAATTGTGCCCAAAGGGCAATAAAAATGTGCATATCCCTTGATGCAGCAATACCACTTCTGGGTCTATACCCTGAAGAGATTATGAAGAAGGGTAAAAACATCACTTGTACATAAATATTCATAGCAGCCTTGTTTGTGGTAGCAAAGAATTGGAAACGGAGAGAACGTCCATTAATTAGGGAATGGCTGAACAAATTGTGGTATATGTAGGTTATGGAACACTATTGTTCTATTAGAAACCAGGAGGGATGGGAAGTCAGGGAAGCCTAGAAGGATTTACATGAACTGATGCTGAGTGAGATGAGCAGAACCAGAAGAACATTGTACACCCAAACAGCAACATGGGGTGATGATCAACTTTAATGAACTTGCTCATTCCATCAATGCACAATTTTGGGGTATCTGTATCCAGAGAAAGAATTTTGGAGTTTGAACAAAGACCGTTAATTTTTTTAAAAAACCCATTATCTCATAATGTAATTTTGCTATCCCTTATACTTTATTTTTTTCCTTAAGGATATGATTTCTCTCTCATCACATCCAACTTAGATCAATGTATACCATGGAAACAACGTAAAGACTAACAGATTGACTTCTGGGGAGTGGGGTGGGGGGAAGGAAAGTAAGATTAGGGGGAAAATTGTAAAATTCAAAATGAATAAATTTAAATAAAAAAGAAATTATATAGAAAAGCAACTTCAAGTTTGCAGATAAAGAAGAATCAATCTTTCTTCTGCTTTACCTTATATGAGGAACCAGGGAAGGAGGATAAAGTAGGGCTGTAGGCTGTAGTTTTTGCTTATTAGATCTCTTTCCACATAGATTCCTGAAAATAATTTATGATTGGGGGAGACTGGCCAGGGAGATCACCATCATCATGTCAGTGTTGCTGTTTCATTATGAGCCTTACTTTGGGAACCTGAAGATGATGTCAAAGCCATGTATTCTCCCTTCCCCCTTAACCCCCTCCCCCCAATAACATGTGGCATACTGGAACCAAGGTGATATTGCTCCCCCCTTCAACTTGTTGCAGATCACTTGAAAGGTTAATCTCACAATCGGGGACTGAAACATATTTCCTTGATCAGCTCTCAAAAGTTTTAGAAACAGAAAATGAATAGCAATAGATGGCAATGGTAGGATCCCAGAGTCATGAAGGGCTGCCTATATCCATCTAGTTGGGAATCATGAATATTGTACTACTCATGATAGCTTAACTTTTTCTAGTTCTTTAAGGTTCATGTAATGTACTTTGCAAACTTTCAAGTGCCATGTTACTATCCCCATTGTTATCCCCATCAGTATTCCCATGAGGCGGTGTCCAATATGGCTATGATTGCCCACATACCTTGTTCAATTTAACTATTCTGCACCCCCTCCAAAAAAAGCCTTCTCTCTCTAGGAGGAGTTAATGGTGCTTACCATGGTATCATCCCTTGAACATCCATGGTAACTTATGTGAAACTTATGTGTCCCCAGGTGGTGGAAGGGGTCTGGAGCCTTGCCAAGCAAACCTGAATGAGTTCCCTGTGACAGCATTGTCTGTGATACTAAGGCCCAGGATGAAGAGGCCCAAGATGGAGGCACTTGCTAGTGATAAACAATCATAGTTCAGACTCATGAAGTGAGTTTGAAGAGCAAATAGTAATTTTCATTGGGTTTATTGCAGATTCCCTCTGGTGGACCAGGGAGAAGATGGCAGCACACCTCAGCCCTCTTCCCCCTCTGCTTTACCACCCTTGCTTTTCTGTAGGAGAGATAATTTATAATCATTCATTTGTACAATGAGATGACATCTCAAGTTCCTTTCAACTGTATAGTCTTATGGATGCTCTCCTGCAAGGAAAGTAGGGCAGTGCCCAACTGCTCCATCTCTCCAACTGCAGCCCCACTCCCTATTTTTTGTTTTGTTTTGCTTTTGTGGGAAGAGAAAAGGGACAGGGTGCTTTTTTTAATGGTGTGGCTTCTTCCCACAACTAGTAGCTTATCTATCAGTGAACTTACTTCTCTAGTGGTTCATAATAATCATAATCATAATAACAATTATAATAATAGTAAGAACTAACATTTATATACAGCACTTTTCTTAGCTTATCTCATTTGACCCTCACAACTCTGTGAAGTAGGTGCTGTTATTATCTCTGTTTTACAGGTGATGAAATTTGGTCAGAGAGAGAGAGGTTAACTGACATCCAGGACCATACAGCTCAATAAATATTTAAAGCAGGGTTAGAACTCAGTTCTTTCTGTTTGGAAGTCCAGAACACTAAACCTAGTACCAATTAGTTTCCTGATTTTTTTTCCATCCTATTTAAATATATAAATGTATATAGATAGAGAGATAGAGAGATAGATAGATATAGCTATAGATATATAGATTATATATGTATATTCTGAAATTAATTACTTGGGTCAAAAATGGTTTTACTCTAGACAACATTTTCTTGCCATAGGCAACTTCTGAAATAGAGTGCTATCAATGACCAGACACAGCCTCTGTTTCCTTCTGTAACTCTAAGCAAGTTACCTTTGTTTGAAACCCAAGCAATATCCAGGTTGATATGTGGGTTTCTGGAAGGTGGGCTGAAAAAGAATTATGAAGGAACCCTAAGAAAGCATAAAGTAGCATGTTGCTTGTCATCCCAGCCTTTGTAGATACAAACTAGTCAAGGCTGAGACAAGACATTATTTCTCTGACCCTGTTTTACACTTTATTTGGATGACCTGGAACTTCATCCCAGCCTAATTTTCAAATATATTCTCTGTTGTGTAAGTGAGTATAAGAAGATAGGCATTAAAAAAAATAGAAAAATAAAGTTTAAAAACTCTGAACATAAACACCTGAAAATGAAAGCTCAGTGAAAACCTGTTGAAATGACTGTTAAAGTGAAAGTGAAATATTCCAGGACATATATTATAAATTACACAGAAAAGGGAAAGGAATCATTTTTTTGAGAACACCAATAAAGGTAAAGAGAGAACAGTGGTGGGGTCCCAGAATCAGATGAGGCTGCTTATCTCCATTTGGGAATAATGGCAAAAAGGAGGAGAATGAGGAGACCCCTGTCCCAAAGCCCATTGGTATGGGACTTGATCCTCATTGTTGGAGATGAAAGGTCCTGCCCTGAATGAGGGATGGGGTGAAGTTGACAAGAGTAGGAGAGCTCCAATTCTCTTCTAGATTCTTCAAGCCTTCTTCCAGTGAAATTGGTCAACCCCAATGACAAGTGCATTCAGATGAAATTTCAGTATTACATAAAAGTATTATCCAGAAAGAATTTTAAGAAATACGATTAAGTAAACTAAACCAAATCAGAACAAGGTCTTCCTTTGTTTATAAAATATATTGTGAGGTTTTTTTAACTCTCCAATTTACTAGTTATTGCTAGACACTAATTTAGCTCTAGAGAGAATCTTTTCAGTAGTTCCTAGCTGAATTAAAAATGGAAAAGAAGTCATGACCTAGTGACAACAGCAGAAATTCAGTCAAATTCTAGTCTTAAAGATAAATGACACTGAGCTTTTCAAGGAAGACAGCTTACCTCAGTATGCTTTAGGGCTCAGACCTTCCAGATTTTGAAAGTCCCAAACAAAGTAGGCCCATCATTTGGAGATGACAGGGCCTTTCATGCACATTAGTCTCCAAACATAACAAGTCACACTTGCATGCCCTAGTAAATAAAGAGGAGTTTACCCTGGGTGACATGTGGGCTGCTAGGAGGCGAGTTACCTAGGAATTAACTTCTGTCTAATATGATTAGCAATGCTTGTCTTCGGGTGACAAAGTGCTTCTGAAGCTTAAAGAAAGAACTAATTGGTTCTCCCAGTGAATAATCTGTAAGATCAGGAGGAACCAAAAGTTATTCTGGCTGAAACTGCTTTTGAATTGCCACAATTTTCAAATTTCTTGAAGGTGAAAGGGGTCAACAAAGCAATAATGAAAATAGGATAAAGAATTAATTGAGGAATGGCTAAATTGTGGCCCATCATTATGATGGAATATTATTGTGTAGCAAGAAATAACAAATATGAGGAATTCATAGAACAATGGGACATTTTTTATGAATACAAAGTGAAATAAACAGATAAAGAATAATATCCCTAAGGAATATATCAATGCAAATGAAAAGCTCACTCTAAAGGAATCATATTCTGAGGAACTGAAGAAAGCAAACTGTCCCAGAGAATAGATAATGAAACATATCTCCTTAGAGCAGACAGGTGGGGTTCTATTAGGGCCTAATGTAACGTACATTGTCAGGTGCTGTCAGTGGTACAAGTATTTTGGTTTGATTGCTTTTGGTATTATGAGGGAAGTTAAATCTTTAAGGGATCATGAAGGGGAGTGGTATTTCAGAAGTAGCTATGATGTAATATCAAAAGACATCAAAACAGCTTTTTAAAAAGTATGGTCATTGAAGGAACCTTTCCCTATATTTTTACCTTTTTATTCCCAACTCTTAGTTTCAGCACCAGCCTAAACTCTCTTGGTGGTGCCACTTGAAAAATTTTTTTAAAAAAGTGTCTTTCTCCCTTTTACTTCTCAGGTTAAGGAATGGATGGGTATCTAGAATATTGAAGTATTTCTCAATTTTTTCTCCCAACTGCCTAAATTTAAATGCTCCCCCTGGCAAATCCATTTATTGAAATAATGAATTACAGGAAACTCCTTATTCATTGTATCTTCACTCAAAGAGGTAAGGGAACATTTGGGTATCTGAAATATCTCATAGCTTCAAGTGGAGGTTAGAATTCATACTAATACAGGGACTTGTGGAAATGAGGAGATGATGGGGCAGCTAAGTCGTGCAGTGGATAAAGCACCAGTCCTGGAGTCAGGAGCACCTGGGTTCAAATCTGGTCTCAGACACTTAATAATTACCTAGCTGTGTAGCCTTGGGCAAGCCACTTAACCCCTTTGCCTTGCAAAAAAAAACCCTAAAAAAAAGAATAAAAAAAATGAGGAGATATTGGGGCAGAAGAGTGCTAACCCTGATGCTAATCTCAAGAAAACTGAATCTTAGGTATTCTCAGGGAAGCAAGGTCTTAAGGGTGGATTTATTCATACAAATGGTAAAGAACTTACTGTAATGACAATGAAGATAGTTGTTGAAATTCTGCTCTAAAGCTTGCAAAGCAGTACCTCACGGCCACTCAGTGAGGTCAGTAATATTATTGTTAGGGTTCACACCTCCATAATATTGGGGTTGGTGTTGTTCTGAGAAAGTATTCATGAGATAGAGCTCTCTCTCAGGTAAATTGGCATTGTATTAGAAACTGTGCTGGCACAGTGGGCTGAGAGTTGGGAGATACTCTAGAAGAGATATCTGTCATATCCTTATTTTATATAGGGAAAGAGGAGGAAAGAAGAGAGAAGAAATGATCTCAGACAAATCTGTTTGAAAGTGGTTCTGGAGGTCAGAAGTAGACACCACCAGGGGTCAGCTAGAAGGGGAAGAACTTCCAATTAAGTTATAAAACATGCTTGCAAGAAGGAAAATTGAATAAATGATTGTGTCTTAAGCAGAACCTTAAGTAGTGGATACTGATAAGAAACAAACAGAGGACATAAGACCTTGGGCAAGTGGCAGGAGATAGGGATTGTAGGACTATTAATTAGTCATTATTAGAATTCCTGATCCTAACTAGTGACTCAGGCATGATGCTCAGAGTAGATCTGAAGGTTAGAGAGGGGGTTTATTAATTGGGACCTCATCATTATGCTCTCCATGTTATTTATACATGAAGAAATTAAGGAATAAGGAAATTTGACCTCCAAGAGGTCAAGTGATTTGTCCATGGCCTCACATCTAGTATGAACCAATGGCAGTCCAGGGAGCCCTCAAAAAACATTAGACAGGCACAAATAATAATAGCTTAATATTAAAAAGTAGACAGTTATTTCTCTTTCTAGGACTGATGTGGTAGAGAATATAATGGGGATGAAGTGGATTTTTCATATGCTTACCCCCTAATACTTGAAACTGTTAAGAATGGATGCAGAAGAAAAAGTGGGAAGTTGACCACTTTACCCCCAACCCGATAGGTAGGCTGCCCAAATTTCAAGCCAGCCTACCCCCTCAAGAGTGCCTTGGGAATTTGGGTGGAAGGAAGAGAACACAAAGAACATCAGAGATTCCAGACCATTTTCCCTCTCACCCCCCCCCAATAAGTTCAAAATTGCTTCAGGATCTTTTATACTAGGAAAAACATTACCCTTTGAGGGGGAATGAGGTGTGTGACTTAGGACTGGGAAGAAGCCTCATCTAGAATTCCAAACATTTAACACAAATGTTACAGCACATTTTAGATAAAATATAAATACTTTATGTTTAATGTAGTCAATTCAAATAGTCTTCAGTTGACCTCATTTAAAATAAAGAAGTTTTAAAAATAATTTCTGAGATTTATCTGACAGCAAAGGCAACTTGAGAAATGAGATGGAAAAGAAGAGAAGTAAAAGGGCAGGGAGAATGTAAGCCTGTTCTCCTTTCATGTCTCTCAGTGGTTATTCAATGCAGCTGTTAGAGCATAACCAGGATTATGGTTCTACCTCAACTAGCTCCTCCCTACCAATAGATCCTTGGTGGAATCTGACTTGGCTCTCTGCTGAGCCCAGGGCCTCCTCCCCAGTGCAAGTACCCATAATCTCTGATGGGAGGAGCCAAGGTTGGGCAGGGGAGCATGGTTCTGACTGGGGCAGATGTCAGCTTTCCTCTTACAGAATGGGCTCACCTGTCAGAGACTGCCCTCAGCCATTCTGCTTTTCCTGGTAACCTTGCCCAGAGCTAAGGAGTAAGACAGGCCAGGAAGCAAAAACACAACTAAAAGCCTTAGAAAGCTTTAGGTCCTTCCTGTGTGTAAGAGACAAGAATGAAAGGATCAGAGATTCTGGAAAAGAACTGAAGTTTGAAATCAAAACAGATAACTCTGAGGTGGAAAGGAGGAATCACAGACATCAGAAGAACAGCATAGAAAATGTCCATTGGGTGAAAACTGCTCCTTGATTTTTTTCAAAATAATGAAGAGGAATAGGGGTGAAAGAAGAAAAGGATAAAAACCCAAAGGATGCAGCATCACCCCCAAGGAGGGGAGGCCTGTCAATTCACCTTCTGGTTAGGAAGGAATGTGTCCAAATTCATCCTGGCCAAACTCGGCAATGATTGTCCCTGAGGCACTCCCAAGAGGGAGAATTGGATTGAGGGGAGGTTAGGGAGAATACCAAGACTGCTAGAACCAGACACTGTCCCCCTCCACTCCCAGCCCCACCCCCCCAACCAACTAACTAACCTCAGAGAAGGCTGGAAAGTAAGAAGGAAGGAAAGAGATGCATTCACTGGTACAGGTGAGATTGGGCTAAGGAGGAAAAAAATCTCTGAAATATCTCTCTTGTTGTGTTTTGTTTGTTAAGGGTTTGGAGAAAGGAAAGTGAGGAACCCATGCATAATAGTTATATATTACTGGATGAGGGAAGGAAGGCAGAAACTGGGAAGAAAAAGTGTTGGAGAAGAAAGGACTGGGGGAAAGACTGGACATGGAAGCAACATGACAGACTTGGGAGTTAGGTCCACTTTACTGGCCTACAGGTCCTCACATGTATAGATTGTTTCTCATTTTCATACACTTCTATCATTAAATGCTGCATAGTACTGGGGCAGGAAAGATGAGGAAGAAGAAGGGAAGTATTTCTACCCTCCCTTTTAAAATTAGAATATAAACAAAAAGGAAAAAAATTCTAAGAGGGAAAGGAAGAGGAAAAAGTGGGAAATTGGGGAAATAAGGGTACAGGAAGCTGACCAAAGGTGGAGTCTAAGTTCAGGACTCATCTGATTCTTGAGTGTAGACCCCAGGCAGCTCCAGGAGGAAAGAACGGCAGGGTTTTGGAGGACACGGTAGGCCCAGATTGTCCTGCTCCTATCTTATCACCTCACCTTACAGATTGGCTTGTTTTCTCTGATAAATCTCCTCCCATTGGCTCTCAAATAAGTTACTTATGATGTACACAGCTGTGCCCACCTTAGAATCATCCTCATTGAAGGTCTGGCTGTTATCAAAGACCAGAAAAGCACCAACAGCAAACTCCTCAGAGTTAGAATGCTTATCCAGAAGGAGCCATTTCCTCATGGTGGAGAAGTCCATGGGATTTTTGATGATGTTACTGAGGCCATTAACTAGCTCAGGATTCATGGGGGTCTGAATCATAGGCTATCTCAGTGAGGGTCTGCCTTATAGTTCCTCTAAGCAGGGGTTTGCACCAATAGGTCTTCTCAGCAGGGTTTTGCCTCATAGATCCTCTAAACTGGGGTTCTGCATTATAGATTCTCTCAGCGGGGGTGGCGTCTGCATCAAAGGTTCTCTCAGAGTTGGGATTTGCATCCTAGTTCTTCTCAGTGAAGATTTTCCTGATAGGTTCTCTTAGTCGAGGGGTGGGGGGGTCTACATCATAGGTTCTCTTAGGAGGAATCTGCCCTATAGGTCCTTTTAGGGTGTGTCTGCATCATAGGTTCTCTCAGTAGGGGTGTTTACAGCATAGGTCTTTTCTGTGGGATTCTGCCTCATAGATCCTCTTGGAGGGATGCACATCATAGTTCCTCTCAGAGCAAATCTAACTCAGAGGTCTGCATCATAGGACCTCTCAGTGGGGGGTCTTCCTCTTAGGTCTTCTCAGCTGGAATCTGCCTCATAGATCTTCCCAGTGGTGTTTTGCCATGTAAGTCCTTCACAGGAGATCTCTACCATAGGTCCTCTCAGCAGGAGATTTAATCATAGGTCCTCTCAGCGACCGGGGTTCTGTCTCTCTGAGTGGGTAGTCTGCTTCATAGGTCATCTCAGAAAGGTATCTGCCTCATAGATCCTCTCAGCTGTGATTTGCCTCATAGGTTCTCTCAGTGAGGGTCCGAAGAATCTACGTCATAGGTCTTTTCAGTGGGGATCTGCACTATACAGGTCCTCTCAGCAGAGGTCTGCCTCATAGGTCCTCTCATGGGGTGGTGGTGGTGGGGAATCTGCCTTATAGGTCCTCTCAGCAGGGTCTTTCTGCAGGTCTATTTAATGGAGGTTCTGTCTTATACATCCTCTAAGGTGGGGGGTGGGGAGTCTGCATCATAAGTTCTCTCAGTGTGGACCTTGGATGATAGGTCCTCTCAATGAGGGTCTGCCTCACAGGTACACTCAATGGGAGTCTGCATCATAGATCCCCTTACTTGGGGATCTACATCATAGGTTCTCTCAGTAGGGGGTCTGTATCATAGGCTCTCTCAGTACATCATCTGCATCATAGGTCCTTTCAGTTTGGGTCTGTTTCAAAAGTTCCCAGTGAAGGTCTGCCACATAGGTTTATTCAGCAGGAGTTAGCATCATGGGTCCTCTTAGTGGGGGTTCTGTGTCATTGGTTCTCTCCATGGGAACTCTGCATCATAGGTTCTCCCAGCACAGGATATGCATCACAGGCCCACTCCATGTGTCATTTGCATCATAGGTTCCTTCAGAAGGGGTCTCATCATCAATCCTCTCAGCCGGGTTCTGCCTCAAAAGTTCTCTTAGTGGGGGTCCTGCATCCTTAGTCCTCTCGGTGAGAGTTTGCTTCATAGATCCACTCATCAGGAGTCTGCCTCACAGGTTCCCTTAACGGCATTCTGTCTTGGGAGGGAGGGGTCTGCAGGGAGGTCTTCATCATAGGTTCTCTCAGAGGTGGTCTGCCTCAAAGATTCCCTTAGCAGGAGTTCTGCATCAGCAGTTCTCTAAGCAGGAGGTCTAAATCACTGGTTCTCTCAGTGTACCATCTGCATCATAGGTCCTTTCATAGAGGTTTCCATCATAGGTCCTCTCAGAGGCCATCTGCACCTTCAATCCTCTCAGTGGGAGGCCTTTTGCATGTGTTCTGTATCACAAGGCTTTGCAACGTCAGTCTTCCTTAAAATTTCTTTCAGTGGATGTTCTACATCCTTTGTCCTCTCAGTAAGGGTTTGCCCCATAGGTCCATTCAGTGGGAGTTGACCTCTTAGGTTATCTCAGTGGTGGATCTGCATCATAGGTCCTCTTGGAGGGTGTCTACATCAGAGCTTCTCTCAGTGGTGGTCTGCACCATCAATCTTCTCGGCAGCTGTCTACCTCATAGATCCACATAGCTGAAGTTCTGTATCATATCATCTCTCAAGGGCAGTTCTACACCATAGGTTCTCTTAGCAGTGGTCTGCACCATCAATCCTCTCAGTGGGGGTCTGCATCCTAGTTCCACTCAGTGAAAATCTTCCTCATAAGTCCCCTTAGTGGGTATTCTGTATCATAGGTCCTTTCAGCAAGAGTCTGCTCAAAGGTTCGCTCAGTGTAGGTTCTGCATCCTTAGTCCTCTCAGTGAAGGTTTGTTTCATAGGTCCCCTCAGTGGGATCTTGCCTAATAGGTGCCCTTAATGGGGGTTCTGCATCATAAGTTCTTTCAGCATGGGGTATACAGAATAGGTTCTTTAACTACATCATCTGCATCATAGGTCCTCTCAGAGGCATTTGCACCATCAATCCTCTCAGCAGTAATCTATCTCATAGGTCTATTCAGCAGGAGTTTGCCCCATAGGTCCCCTTAATGGTCCCCCCATTCTGCATCATATATTCTCTCAGTGAGGAGTGTATTCATCTTAGATTCTCTCAGTTGGGGGTGTCTATATCATAGGTTCACTCACCAGGGGATCTAGATCATAGGTTCTCTCAGTGCATCATCTGCATCATATTCCTTTACCAGGGAATCTGTACCAATGATCCTCTCAGAGGGAGTCTGCCTCATATGTCTCCTTACAGGGGGTTCTGCATCATTGATTCTCTCAATTGGTTGTCTGAATCATGGATTCTGAGAAGAGGGTATCTGCATCATAGCTTCTCAGTGTTGGTCTGCACCATCTTTCCTTTCAGTGGGAGTCTGGCTTCTAGGTCACCTTAGCAGGGATTCTGTATCATAGATCCTTTCAGCATGGGCCTCCATCAAAAGTTCTCTAAGTCAGGGGGCAGGGTAGAGCCAAGATGGTGGCAGGAGTACACTCTCTCCTAGATGATCTCTCCAAAATGTTTCAAAAACCTTAAAATTATGGCTCTAACTAAATTTTCAAGAGCAGAACCCACAGAAATATCCAGTGAGGCAATTCTCCAGCCCAAGGTAACCTAGAAAATTGTGGGAAGGCTCTGTTCCATGGGGTTAGAGGGGCAGCAGGGCATTTGAGTGAAGGAACTTCAGCCTCCCAGAAACAGCCCCAGGGTACCTGGGAGCTACAGCTACTAGCTGCAGAAGCAGTTTCCTGACCTGCACCCCAGGAAGCACCAAGAACAACTTGGAAGATCAATAGGGAGACCTCTGCCAGATCGAACGTGAAGCCCAGGCCAGCATGGCCCTCCACAGCTTTCAGCACAGCACAGATCTCAGAAATGGAAGCAGGTTCACAGAGCCTCCCAGCAGGATCCGTCTGGCAGCTGTGCCCTGAGTGCTCAGTCCATGGAAGGTAAAGGAGTGGAGGGAGACTGCTGAGATCTGTCTTCTGTCCCTGGGACAGGACTCTGGGGCTTTGACCACATTCAGATCCTGGTTACAGTCTGTGCCCCCTATAGAGCAGGGAACCCCCCCATAACCTGGGACAGAGGGGTACACTAGTGGTCATTCAACAGACCAGGAGAACAGTCAGAGCCTCACATATTGAGGTCCTTATGGGGTTGTCCCAATAACATTCAAAAGCTCAAGAAGTACCCCCAAACCAGGCACAGGCTGGGGAAATGAGTAAGCAGAATAAAAGGAACCTGACCATAGTCAATTACTTTGGTGCTATGGAGGATCAAAATACTCAGTCTGAACATGAGAAAGTCCAAGCTTCTGTATCTAAAGACTCTAAAGACTAAAGAAATATAGAAGTTGGGCTCAGGCTAAGATAGAGCTCAAAAAAAATTTTGAAAATCAAGTAAGGGAGATAGAAGAAAAATTGGGAGAGGAAATGAGAGAGATGCAGGAAAAACATGACAATGAAGCCAGCAGCTTAGTCAAGGAGATCCAAAAAAATGCTCAAGAAAATAACATGTCAAAAGCCCATTTAGGGAGCGGCTAGGTGGCACAGTGGATAAAGCACTGGCCCTGGAGTCAGGAGAACCTGGGTTCAAATCCGGTCTCAAACACTTAATAATTACCTAGCAGTGTGGCCTCGGGCAAGCCACTTAACCCCGTTTGCTTTGCCTTGCAAAACCTAAAAAAAAAAGCCAATTTAGGTCAAATGGATAAAATAGTTCAAAAATTTGTTGAAGGAAAGAATACTTTAAAAAGCAGAATTGGCCAGATAGAAAATGTGATAAGAAAGTTCTCTAAGAGGGGTGGCTAGGTGGCATAGTGGTTAAAGCACTGGCCTTGGAGTCAAGAATACCTGGGTTCAAATCCAGTCTCAGACACTTAATAATTACCTAGCTGTGTGACCTTGGGCAAGCCATTTAACCCGGTTGGCCTTGCAAAAAAAAAAAAAAAAAGATAAAAACAAAAAAAAAATAGAAAGCTCTCTGAGGAAAACAAATCCTTCAGATATAGAATGGAACTAAAGGAAGCTGATGACTTTGTGAGAAATCAAGACACTATAATTCAACACCAAAAGAATGAAAAACTAGATGTGAAAAAAAAATGTGAAATATCTCATTGAAAAAACAACTGATCTGGAAAAAAATCCAGAAAAGATAATTTAAAAATTATTGGGCTTCCTGAAAATCATGATCAGGAAAAGAGCCTTGACCTAATTTTTAAAGAATTTCTACCAGAAAATTTTCTGATACCCTAGAAGCAGAGGATAAAATAGAAATTGAGAGAATCCATCGATCTCCCCCAGAAAGAGATAAAAAAACCCAACCCCCAAGAATATTATAGCCAAGTTCCAGAACTCCCAAGTCAAAAGAGAAAAGATTACAAGCAGCCAGAAGAATCCAATTCAAATATCATGGAGCTGCAGTCATGATTACCCAGGACTTAGTAGCAACTATATTAAGGGCTGGTAGGGCTTGGAATATAATATTCTGGAAGGCAAAAGAACTTGAAATGTAATCGAAAATCAACTACCCAGCAAAACTGAACATCCTCTTCCAGGGGAAAAGATGGACTTTCAATGAAATGGCAATTTCAAATGTTCCTGTGGAAATGACTAGAGCTAAACAGAAAGTTTGATCAAGTATAGGACTCAGGTGAAGCATAGAGAGGGAGAATGAGAATGGTAAATTGTGAAGGACTTAATGATGATGAATTGCATGTATTCCTGCATGAAACGATGATACTGATTATATTCATATAAACATTCCCATTTAATAGAGCAGGTAGAAGAGACTTTTATAGATGAGGCACAGGAGAGAACTAAATTTGAAGATATATGGTAAAAATGGAGTCAAAGGGTGGAATGGAATTGTACTGCGAGTAAGAGAAAGGAGAGGTAGAACAAGCTAAGATATTTCATATAAAAGATATTTAATGTAGATTTTGCAATGGTATGGAAGGGGGGAGATTAGGGAGAATGAGGGAGCCTTCATTCTCATCAGAAATGGCTCAAAGAGGAAACAGCATACGCACTTAATAGGGTATAGATATCTAGAAGGAAAAAGGAGAGAAGGGGAACAGGGAAGTGGGTGATAGAGGAGAGGGTAGATCATAGGAGAGGATAGTCAGCTATAGCATATTTTCTTTTTTCTTTTTTGTAAGGTGGTGGGATTGGGTGTCCTGTCTGGGATCATGGGGCCAGGTGGTTGCTGGGTCTCTGGGGTGGGATGTGGACTTGGGACCTCTTGGCTCCAGGGCCAGTGCTCTGTCTGTGGTGCCACTCAACTGCCCCACAGCACATTTTTGAAGAGGGACAGAGTGAAAGGGGAGAGAAAATATAATAGATGGTAGTGGGGAGGAATGGATGGAGGGAATTACAAGCAGCAACAGCAACTGTGGAAAAATATGGAAGTAACTTCTCTGATGGATTTATGATAAAGACTATTCTAAGCCCTATGGTATCGGAACATGGGCTGTAACACATTTTTTCTCTTTCTTTTACTTTATTTCTCATGAAGCTTTATATTTTGTGGGGGAGGGGATATTATATTACTCTTAAACAAGAATATTTTAATAATGTGTAAATGAATCAAAGAAAATTTTAAAAATAAACTTAAAATTACAATAAGAGAAAAAAGGGGGGAGGAAAGATCTACTTGTACAAAAAAAAAGTTATCTAAGTCAGTGTTCTATGTCCTTAGTCCTATCAGTGAGGATTTGCCTCATAGGTGCCCTCAATGGAATTCTGCTTCACAATTCCCCATAGCAGGGTTGTGTATCATATGTTCTCTCAACAGGAGGTCTGTATCACTGGTTCTCTTAATAGGGGGTCTGCATCATAGATTCACTCAGCAAGGGGTCTAGATTATAGGTTGTCTAAGTGCATCATCTACATCATATTCTTCTCCCAGGGTATCTGCCCCATGGATCCTCTAAGCAAGGATCTGCCTCATAGGTCCCCTTAGTGGGAGTTCTGCATCATTGTTTCTCCCAGTGGGAGGTGGTCTGCAACATTGGTTCTCCAAGTAGGGGTTCTTAATCATAGGTTCCCTCAGTGCATCATCTGTATCAAAGATTCTCTCAAAGGGGATCATCATCATAGGTCCTCTCAGTGGGAGTCTGCCTCATAGGTCCACTTTTCTTGTGTTCTGTATCATAGGTCCTTTCAGTGTCATCATCCTCAAAACTTCTCTCAGTGAATGTACTGCATCCTTTGCCCTCCCAGTGAGGGATTGCCTCATAGGCCCACTCAGCTGGAGCCTGCCTCATAGGTCTTCATGGTGGGACTTCTGCCTTACTGGTTCTTTTAGTAGAAGATCTGCATCGTAGGTTCTCTCAGTGCCTGATCTGTATCATAGGTCCTCTCACGAGGGGTCATCATCATAGGTCCTCTCAGTGGTGGTCTGCACCATCAATCCTCTCAACTGGAGCCTGTCTCATAGGTCCTCATAGTGGCGATTCTTCCTCATAGGTTCTCTCAACAGGGAGTCTGTATCATAGGTCATCTCAGAGAGTGTCTGCAGCACAACTTCTCTCAGTGGTGGTCTGTACCATTGATCTTCTTAACAGGGTCTATCTTATAGGTTCTCCTAGCAGGAGTCCTCCCTCATATCTTCTCTCAGTGACAGTTCTACATCATAGGTTCTTTCAACAGGCACTCTGCATCATAGCTCCTCTCAGACAGGGTCTGTATCACAAATCCTCTGCATCATCCATCCTCTCAGTGAGAGTCTGTTTCATAGGTCCACTCAGCAGGAGTCTGCCTCCTAAGTCTCCTTAATGGATGTTCTGCATCATAGGTCCTTTGAGCAAGGGTCTGCCTCAAACGTTCTCTCAGTGGGAGGTCTACAGGGGGGTCTCCATCATTGGTACTCTCTGCAGGAGATTTATATTATAGGTTCTCTCAGTGTGTGATTTGTAATATAGGTCCTCTCACAGAGGGTCTCCATCAAAGGTTCTATCAGAGACTGTCTGGACCATCTTTCCTCTCAGAGAGAGTCTGCCTTAAAGGTTCCCTTAGCAGGGGATCAGCATCATTGATTGTCTCAGTGAATGGTCTGTATCATTTCTGCTCTCACCACAGGGTCTAAATCATAAGTTCTCTCATGAGGGGTCTATATCATAGGATCTCTCAGCAGGGGGTCTAAAGAAGAAGTTCTCTGAGCATGGGGTCTAAATCAAAGGTTCTCTAAGCTGGGGCACTGCATCATAGGATCTCTCAGCATGGGATTTATATCATAGGCTCATTCAGTAGAGTTTAAATCACTTCTTTCAGCAGGAGGTCTGCATCTGAGGTTCTCTCAGTAGGGGGTCTATAATCTTAGGTTCTCTCAACAGGGGGTCTAAATCATTGTTCTCTCATCATGAGGTCTATTACTTAGGTTCTCTCCACAGGGGCTCAGTATCAGAGTTTCTCTGAGCAAGGGGTCTAAATCATAGGTTCTTTCAGCAAAGGGTCAATAGCAGTCTTTCACTCAGCATTGGGTCTAAATCATAGGTTCTCTCAGCAGGGAATCTCTCAACAAGGGATCAATACCAGAGGTCCTCTCATCATGTAGTCTAAATCATAGGTTCTCTCATCATGGGGTTTAAATGTAAGGTTCTACCAACATGGGTTCTATAACGGAGGTTCTCTCAACATGGGGTCTGTAACATAGGTTCTCTCGATAGGGAATCTATACCTTAGTTCCTCTCAGCATGTAGTGAATATCAGAGGTTCTCTCATCATGGGAACATAATCATACATGCTTCTAGAAGAGGTCCTCTTTTGTAGGTTCACTTTGCAAGGTGTCAAAAACCACTCTTTCTCCTAACAGGGAGCCTCTTACATGGGTTCTCTTAGCATGGGGTCTAAATCATAGGTTCTCACTGCTTGGGGGTCTGTGCCTTAGATGCTATCAACAGTGGTTCTTCATCACAGATTCTCTGGAAGGGAGAATGTTTCTCTCTGTGTGGGGTACAAATCATAGGTTATCTCAACAGGGTTCTATATCTTAGTGTTCTATCAGGAGGTAGTCTATATAAGATGTTCTCTCATTTAGAGGATCTTAGTCATAGGGGTCTATACCTTAGGTTCCCCCAGTGGGGAGTCTATAGCAGAGGTTCAGTCTTAAGGGGCTCTAATTAATAGGTACTCTCAGCATAGATTCTCTACCTTAGGTTCTCTCAGCATTGGGTCAATATCAGAGGTTCTCCTAACACGGGGACATAATAATCAGCCCTACAAGCAGGGGGTCTCAATCACAGGTTCTCTAACCATGGGGTCTAAATCCTAGTTTCTTTCTGCAGGGTGCCCATATTTTGGTTCTCCAAGTAGGGGGACTTTATTATATGTGCTCTCAACAGGGCATCAGTATCAGAAGTTCTCTCAGCATACGGTTTAAATCATAGGTTGTCTCAGCATGAGGTTTATATCTTAGGTTCTACTCACAGGGCTTCTATATCAGTGCTTCTCTCAAAAAGGAGTCTATACCCTAGGTACTATCAGCAGGGTGTCAGTGTTAGAGTTTCTCTCATCACAGTGACATTATCATAGGTGCTTCTAGAACTAGGACTCTTTCATATGTTCTCTTACCAGGTTTTCAAAAACCAGTGATTCTCCTTGTAGGGAGCCTCATTCATAGGTTCTCTTAGCTTGGGTTCTAAATTATAGTTTTTCTCTATTGGAGGTCTATATCTTAGATTATCCCAGCAGTGGGTCTTTATCATAGGATCTCTCTGCAGGGGTCAATATCAGTGTTTCTCTTAGCCTGGGGTCTAAACCATAGGTTCTCTCAGCAGAGGGTCTATTTCTTAGATTCTACCACCAGGGTTGCTATAGCAGAGGTTCTTTCTGCATGGTGCCTAAATCATAGAATATCTCAACAGGGAGTCTATATCTTAGGTTTTCTCAGCAGGAGTTTGATATAAGAGGTTCAGTATGGGATGTAAATCATAGGTTCTTTCAGCAGGGTAATCTCAACAGTTGGTCACTATGAGAGGTTCTCTCAGTATGGAGTCTAAATAATAGATTTTCTCAGCTTGGGTTCTATATCTCAGGTTCTTCCAACAAGGGTTCTTTGTCAGAGGCTCTCTCAGCAGGGGTTCCAAATCATAGATTATCTCTTCAGGCAGTCTATATCTTAAGTTCTCTCAGCAAGAAGTCTATATAAGAGGTTCTCTCAGCATGGGATGTAAATCATAGGTTCTCTCTGTATGGGTTCTATATCTCACATTCTTCTAGCAGGGTTCCTATATCAGAGGTTGTCTCATGAGGCAGTCTATATCTTAGCTTTTCCCAGCAGGGCATTAATATCTGATGTTCTCCGAACATGGGGTCTAAAACAGCATAGGGTCTAAATCAAAGGTTCTCTCTGCATGCTTTCTAAATCATAGATTATTTCAGCAGGGTGTCTATATCTTAGGTTTTCTCAGCAGGAGGTTGATATAAGAGGTTCTCTCAGTATGGGATGTTATTCATAGGTTCTGTCAGCAGGGGATCTCCCAACAAGGGGTCAATATCAGAGGTTCTCTC
Source organism: Macrotis lagotis (assembly GCF_037893015.1). Classification (NCBI taxonomy): domain Eukaryota; kingdom Metazoa; phylum Chordata; class Mammalia; order Peramelemorphia; family Peramelidae; genus Macrotis; species Macrotis lagotis. The sequence goes on from NC_133666.1 coordinate 37,490,749, forward strand.
AGCATGGGGTCTAAATCATAGATTCTCTCATCATGGGGTCTGTATCTCAAGTTCTTCCAACAGGGGTTCTTTATCAGAGGTTCTCTCAGCACGGGGTCTAAAATCATAGATTATCTCAGCAGGGAGTCTATACCTTAGGTTCTCTCAGCAGGAGGCCAAGATATTAGGTTCTCTCAGCATGGGATTTAAATCATAGGTTCTCTTATCAGGGAGTCTATTCCTTAGGTTCTCTCAACAGGAGCTCAGTATCAGAGTTTCTCTGAGCATGGGGTCTAAATCATAGGATCTGTCAGCACAGGGTCTATTTCTCAGGTTCTTCTACAGGGCTTCTATACCTTAGGTCTGCAGGGTGTCCATATTTTTCTTCTCTTATTGGGGTTCTTTATCATATGTGCTCTCAACAGGGCATCAATATCAGAAGCTCTTTCAGCATGTGGTTTAAATCATAGGTTCTTTCAGCATAGGATCTATATCTTAGGTTCTATCCTCAGGGTTTCCATTATCATAGTTTCTCTCAACAGGGAGTCTATACCCTAGATATTCTTAGCAGGGTGTCAATATCGGAAGTTTACTTAGCAGGGATTCAAAAACCAATGGTTTTCCTAGTAGGGAGCCTCATTCATAGTTTCTCTTAGCTTGGGTTCTAAATCATAGTTTCTCTCTGTTTGGGGGGGTCTATATCTTAGATTCTCCAAAGTGTGGGTCTTTGTCATAGGTTCTCTCAGCAGGGGGTCAGTATCTTAGATTCTCCCAGCAGGGGTTCTTTAGCAGAGGTTCTCTCTGCATGGTGTCAAAATCATAGAGTATCTCAGCTGAAGGTCAGTAAGAGGTTCTCTCAATATGGAATTTAAATCATAGGTTCTCTCAGCAGGGTATCTCTCAACAGGGGTCAATATAGAGGTTCTCTCTGCATAGGGTCTAAATCAAAGGTACTCTCAGCATGGGGTCTATACCTCAAGTGGTTCCAACAGGGGTTCTTTATCAGATGTTCTCTCAGCAAGGGATCTAAATCATAGATTATCTCAGCAGGGCATCTATATCTTAGGTTCTGTCAGCAAGAGGTCTATATAATAGGTTCTCTCAGCATGGAATATAAAGCATATATTCTCTCATTGGGTGTCCATATCTTAGGTTCTCTCAGCAGTGCATTCATATCTGATGCTCTCTCAGCATGGGGTCTAAAACATAGGTTCTCTCAGGAGTGAATCTATACCTTAGTTCCTCTCAGCATGTAGTAAATATCATAGTTTCTCTCATCATGGGGACATAATCATACATGCTTCTGGAAGGGGGTCTCTTTCATAGGTTTTCTTAGCAAGGTGTCCAAAACCACTGTTTCTCCTAGCAGGGAACCTACCTCATATATAGGTTATCTTAGGGTCTAAATCATAGGTAGGTTCTCACTACTGGGGGGTCTATACCTTAGATTCTCTCAGCAGTGGCTCTTTATCATAGATTCCATGGAAGGGGTTAATATCAATGTTTCTCTCAGCATGGCGTACAAATCACAGGTTATCTCAGCAGGGGGTCTATATCTTAGTGTTCTACCAGCAGGGAATCTATATAAGAAGTTCTCTCAGAATGGGATCTTAATCATAGGTTCTCTCATCTAGGGGTCTATACCTTAGGTTCTCCCAGTGAGGAGTCTATATTTCAGAGGTTCAGTCTTCAGGGATTCTAATTTATAAGTACTCAGCAGGGGTCTGTATACCTTAGTTTCCCTCAGCTGGGGGTCAATATCAGCGGTTCTCCTAACATGGGAACATAGTAATCTTTCCTACAATCAGGGGTTCTCAATCACAGGTTCTTTAACCAGGGGCTCTAAATCACAGATTCTGTCTGCAGGGTGTCCATATTTGGTTCTCTCAATATCAGCAGTTCTCTCAGCATGTGGTTTAAATCATAGGTTCTCTCAGGTCTATAGCTTAGGTTCTACTCATAGGGCTTCTATATCAGTGGTTCTCTCAACAGAGAGTCTATATCCTAGGTTCTCTCAGGAGGGAGTCAATATCAGATGTTTTCTCATCACAGAGACATTATCATAGGTGCTTCTAGAACTAGGACTCTTTTCATAGGTTCTCTTAGCAGGGTGTCAACAACCACTGGTTCTCCTAGCAGGGAGCCACATTCATAGGTTTTCTTAGTATGGCGTCTAACTCATAGGTTCTGTGTGCAGGATATCCATCTTTTGCTTCTCTCAGTGGGGATTTTTAATAGGTTCTTTCAGCAGGGCATAAATTTTAGTGCTTCTCCCTGCTTGGGGTATAAATCATAGGTTTTCACAGTAGGTGTTCTATATCTAAGTCGTCTACAAGCACGAGATCTATATAAGAGGTTCTTTCAGTATAGGGTCTTAATCATGGGCTGTCTCTTCAGGAAGTCTATATCTTAGGTTCTCCCATCATGAAATCTATATCAGAGGTTCAGTCTACAGGGATTATAAATCATAGGTAAGCTCAACAGGGCATCTATACCTTAGGTTCTCTTAGCATGGGGTCTAAATCATAGGTTCTCAACACTTGGGGTCTATATCTTAGGTTCTAACATCAGGGGGACTGTATCAGAGGAACTTTCAGCAGGGGTGTATCTCAAAGTTTCTCTCAGCAAGGGGTCTATATAAGAGGAATTCTCAGCATTGGATCTAAATTATAAGTTCTTTCATCAGAGGGTCTGTATCTTAGATTCTCCTAGAAGGGAGTTTATTCAAGGGGTTCTTTCAGCAGTGGTTCTAAATCATAGGTTCTCTCAGGAGGGAGTGAATATCAGAGGTTCTCTCATCATGGGGATGTAATCATAGTTGCTTCTAACAGGGGTCCTCATTCATAGGTTCTCTTAGCAGGATGTCAAAAACCATAGCTTCTCCTAGCAAGTGACATAATTCATAGGTTCTCTTAGCATGGTGTCTAAATCATAGGTTCTCTTTGCTCTGTGTCTATATCTGAGATTCTCTCAGCAAGGAGTCAATATTTTAGGTTCTCTCAGCATGGGGTCTAAATATATCTTAGATTCTCACAAGATGGTGTCTTTATCATAGTTCTCTCAGCAGGGGGCCAACATAATAGGTTCTCTCAGCATAGGATCATAATCATAGGTTCTCTCATCAGGGGGTGTATTTCTTAGGTTCTCTCAATGGGGGAGGTCAATATCAGAGGTTCTCTCAGCCTGGGGGCTAAATCAGAGTTTCTCTCAGCAGGAGGTCTTTATCTTAGGTTCTACCAGCAGAGGGTTAATATCAGAAGTTTTCTTATCACAGGGACATAATCATAGGTGCTTCTAGCAGGGGGCCTCTTTCATAGATCCCCTTAGCAGGGTTTCAAAAACCACTGTTTCTCCTAACAGGAGACCTCATTTATAGGTCCTCCCAGTATGGGGTCAACATATTAGATTCTGTCAGCCTGGGTTCTATATCTTAGGTTCTAGCAACAGGGGGGTCTTTGTCAGAGGTTCTCTCAGCAGGGGGCCTCTATCAGAGGAACATAATCATAGGTGTTAATAATATGGGGACTCATTCTTACCTTTTCTCAGCAGGGTATCAAAAACCAGAGGCTCTCTCCACAGGGGGTCTAATATAAAAGATTCTCTCTGCATGGGATCTAAAACATAGGTGCTATCTATCATCAGGCGGTCTATATCTTAGGTTTTCCCTAGCAAGGAATCTATTTCAGAGGTTCTTTCTACAGTGGTTCTAAATCATAGGTTCTCTCAACAGGGGATCAATATCTGAGGTTCTCTCAGTACAGGGAAGTAAGCATAGGTGCTTCTAACACGGGGTTCTTTCATAGGTTCTCTTAGTTTGGTGTCTATATCATATGTTCTCTTTGCTCTGGATCTATGTCTTAGATTGCCCCAGAAGGGGTTTTTTATCATAGGTTCTCTCAGCATCGGATTGATATTATAGGGTCTCTCAGAAGGGGGTCTACATCTTAGGTTCTACCAGCAGGGACTCTATAGCATTTGAACTTTCAGCAGGATGTCTATATCAGAGGTTATCTCAGCAGGGAGTTGAAATCTTAGTCTCTAAATCATGGCTTCTCTCAGCAGTGGAATTATTCCTTAGGTTCTCGTAGCAGGGGTTTCATATCAGAGATTTTCTCTGCACAGGAACATAATCATAGGTGGAACCTCATTCATAGGTTCTCTTAGCAGGGTGTCAAAAACCACAGGTTCTCCTAGAAGGGAACCTCATTCATAGGTCCTCTTAGTATGTGGTTTAAATCATTGGTTCTGTCTGCTGTTGGTATATACCTTAGATTCTCCTGACAGGGGGTCTTTATCATAGATTCTCTTAGCAAGTGGTCAGTATCAGAGGTTCTCTCTGCATGGGGTCTAAGTCATAAGTTCTGTCGGAATGGGTTCTTTTTCTTAGGTTCTGCCAGCAGTGCTTTTATATCAGAAGTTCTTGCAGTTAGTAGTCTAAATCATAGGTTATCTCAGCAGGGAATCTATCTTATAAGATATTCTCTCAGCATGGGATCATTCAACAGTGGGTCAATATAAGAGGTTCTCTCAGCTTTGGGACATAATCATAGGTTCTGCGAGCTTGGGGCCTCATTCCTAGGTTCTCTTAGCATGGGGTCTAAATCATGGGTTCTCTTTTCAGTCAGTCTATATCTTAGATTGTCCCATCAGGGAATCTTTGTCATAAGTTCTCTAAGTATGTGATCTAATTCATAGGTTCTCTCAATAAAGGATTTAAGTCGTCGTTATCTCATGGGGGTTCTGCAGAACTTAGGTTCTCTCAGCAGGGAGTCTAAATCATCGATTCTCTCAATAATGGGTTTAAATTAAGGGTTCTCTCAGCACGAGTTTTGCAAATCAGGTTATTAAAGCAGGAGTTCTGCATCATTGGTTCTCTCAGATAAATTCTACATCTTAGGTTCTCTCTGCAGGGGTTCTAGGTCATAGATGCTCACAATATAGTTTCTGCATTATAGGTTCTCTCAGGAGGAGTACTAAATCAGAGGTTCTTTCAGTAAGGGGGTATATATCCTTGGTTCTGTCATAAGGACATCTATATCAGATGTTTTCTCAGCATGTGGTCCAAACCATAGGTTCTCTAATCAGGGGTCTATATCTCAGGTTCTCCCCACAGGGAGTCTATTTTAGAGGTTCCCTCAGCAGAGATTCTGAATCATAGGTTCTCTCAGTAAGTGGCATATCCCTTAGATTCTTTCAGCAGGGTGTCAATATCTGAGGTTCTCTCAGCAGGGGAACATAATGATTGGTGCTTCTAGCAATGGGCCTCATGTATAGGTTCTCTTAGCTGGGTGTCAAAAATCACAGGTTCTCCTAGCAGGGGATCTCATTCATAGGTACTCACAGCATGGGGTCTGAATCATAGGTTCTCTCTGTTCTGGGTCTATATCTTACATTCTCCCACCAGGGGGTCTTTATCAAACATTCTCTCAGCAGGGGGTCAATATATTACGTTCTCTCTGCATGGAGTGTAAATCATAGGTTCTCTCAGCATGGTGTCTATAACTTAGGTTCTACCAGCAGGGGGTCCATATCAGAGTTACTTTTAGCAGGAGTTCTATATCAGAGGTTCTCTCAGCATGTGGTCTAAATCATAGCTTATCTCAACAGGGAGTCCATATCTTTGGTTCTTTCTGCAGGGGGTCTATATAAGAGGTTCTCCTAGCTTGGGGTCTAAATCACAGGTTCTCTCATCAGGGAATCAATTTCTTAGGTTCTCTCAACACAGGGGTATAATCATAGGTGCTATTAGCAGGGGACCTAATTCATAGGTTTTCTCAGCAGGGTGTCCAAAATCACAGATTCTTCTAGCAGGGGCCTCATTCAATTGTTCTCTTAGCATGGGGTCTAAATCATAGGTTCTCTCAGCATTGGGTCTATATGACAGGTTCTTTCCTCAGGAGGTCTGTATTTTAGGTTCTCTCAGCAGAGAGTCTATATGATATTTTCTCTCAACAAGGGGCCATACCTTAGTTTCTCTCAGCAGGGGTTCAATATCAGAGGTTTTCTCAGCATGGAAACATAATTGTAGGTGTTTCTAGCAGAGGGACTCATTCATAGGTTCTCTTAGCTGGATATCAAAAAACACAAGTTCTCCTAGCACAGGACCTGATTCCTAGGTACTCTTAGCATGGGGACTAAATCATAGGTTCTGTCAGCAGGTGGTCTATATCTTAGATTCTCCCAGCGGGGGGGGGGGTCTTTATCATAGCTTCTCTTAGTAAGAGGTCAATATCATAGGTTCTCTCATCAGGAGATTAATATCTTAGATTTTCCCAGTAGGGAGTCTATCTCTGAGTTTCTCTCAGCATGGGTTCTGAATAATTGGTTCTCTCAGCACAGGGTCCATTCCTTAGGTTGTCCCCCAGGGGGTCTATATCAGAAGTTCTCTCAGCATGGGGATACAATCATAGGTGTTACTAGCAGGGTACCTCATTCATGTATTCTCTCAGCAGGATGTCAAAAACCACAGATTCCCCCTGCAGGGGGCCTCATTCTTCAGTTCTCTTAGCATGAAGTTGAAATCATAGGTTCTCCCTGAAGGAGATCTGTATCTTAGATTCTCCCAGCAGGGGTCTTTATCATAGGTTCTTTTAGCATGGGGTCTAAAACATAGGTTCTGTCAGCAGGTGGTCTATTCTTTAGGTTCTCTCAGCAGGGCATCAACATCAGAGGTTCAGCAAGGGGGCATAATCATAAGTGTTTCTATCAGGGGCCTCTTTCATGGGTTCTCTTATCAGGTGTCAAAAACCACAGATTTGCCTATCATAGGGCCTCATTCATAGGTTCTCTTAACATGGAGTCTAAATCATAGGTTCTCTCTGCAGGGTGTCCATATCCTAGATTCTCCCAGTAAGGGGGCTTTATCATAATTTCTCTTACCTGGGAGTTTAAAACATAGATTCTCTCAGCAAAGTGTTTATGTCATTTTTATCTCATGGAGGTTCTGCAACTTCGATTCTCTCAACCGGTGGTCTAAATTATAGGTTATCGTAGCAGGGAGTCTTTATCTTAGGTTCTTTCAGCATGGGGTCATCGATTCTCTCAATAATGGGTCTAAATCATGGGTTCTATCAGCATGGTTTCTGCAAATTATTTAATTATAGTAGGAGTTCTGCATCCTAGATTCTCTCAGCTAAATTCTGCATCCCAGGATCTGTTAGTAGGGGTTCTAGGTCATAGGCACTCTCAACAAAGTTTCTGCATTATATGTTCTCTCAGGAGGAGTACTAAATCAGAGATTCTCTCAGCAAGGGGTCTATATCTTTGGTTCCGTCATCTGTAGGTATATATCAGAGATTCTCTCAGCTTGGGGGCTAAATCATAGCTTCTCCCAGCAGGGAGTCTATATAAGAGTTTCTCTCAGCAGGGGTTCTAAATTATAGGTTTTCTCAGCAGGGGGTCAATATAACAGGTTGTCTCTGTATGAGGACATAATCAAAGGTACTACTAGCATGTGGCCTCATTCAAAGGTTCCATCATCAGGGTGTCAAAAATCACAAGTTCTCCTAGCAGGGGGCCTCATTCATAGGTTCTCTTAGCATGGGATCTAAATCTTAAGTTCTCTCAGCAGGGTGTCTTTATCTTAGGTTGTCCCGGCAGTGGGTTTATATCAGAGGTTCTCTCAGTAGGGTATTTAAATCTTTGTTCTCTCAACAGGGCTTCTTCATCTTAGGTTCTTTCATCAGGGGTCTGCAACAGAGGTTCTCTCAGCATGGGTTCTGATGCATTCATTCTCTTAGCAGGAGTTCTGCATCAGAGCTTTTTTGCAGTAGGGCATCTAAATCACAGGTTTTCACAGCCAGGGGTTCTCAGCTGGGGGTCTATAGCATACATTCTCTGAGCAGGAGTTCTCTAGCTTAGGTTATCTCATCAAGAGGTATAACTCATATGTTCTCTCAGCAAGGGTTCTGCATCATAAGTTTTCTCAGCAGGGGTTCTAAATTATAGGTTCCTAAAGCAAAGGGTCTAAGTCATTGTTCTCTCAGCCTGGGGGTCCAAATCATAGGTTCTCTCAGCCTGGGTCTATAGTTCCCTCAGCAGAAAGTCAAAATCAGGTTCTTCCAGCTGGGAGGTCTTTGTCGTTGGTCTCACAACAGGGATTCTGTGTCATAGGTCCTCTCAGATGCATCCTTCATTATAGGTTCTCACAGCTGGAGTACTAAATCAGAGGTTCTCTAAGCAGAGGGACATAACCTTAGGTGTTCCTAGCAGGGGGCCTTATTCATAGGTTCTCTCAGTAGGGTGTTAAAACCATAGGTTCTCCTAGGTGGAGGCCTCATTCATAGGTTTTCTCAGCAGGAGTTCTGCATCAGAGGTTCTCTCAGCAGGGCATCTATAGCTTAGGTTCTCTCAGCAGGGGTCTGAATCTGAGGTTCTTTCAGCAGTATTTAAATCATAGGTTCTCTCATCATGGGTTCCTCAACTTAGATATTCTCAGCAGGGGTTCTGTATCAAAAAGTTTTCTCAGTAGGGGTTCTAAATTATCGGTTCTCTCAACAAGGGGTCTGTATCTTTGATTCTCTCAGAAGGTGATTGAAGTCATAGGTTCTCTCAGCAGGGGTTTCTTGGTCATTGGTCTCTCCACAGGGGTTCTGTACCAGAGGTTCTCTCAGCAGGGTATCTGTATCTTTAGTTCTCTCTCCAGGAATACTAATTCAGTTTTTCTCAGCCTGGGGACACAATCATAAGGGCTGCTAGCAGGTGGCCTCTTTCATAGTCTTTCTCAGCAAGAGGTCTATATTATAGGTTCTCTCAAGAGGAGTTTTGCATCAGAAGTTTTCTTAGCAGAGTCTCCAATTCATAGGTTCTCTCAGCAAAGATTTTGCATCGTAACTTCTCTCAGCATGGTGTCTAAATCATAAGCTCACTCAGCAAAGGGTCTAAGTCATTGTTCTCCCACCGGGGTTCTACATAAGTTCTCTCAGCAAAGGGGTCTAGATCCTAGGTTCTCTAAGGAGGAGTACTAAATCAGAAATACTCTCAACAAGGGTTCTATATCTTATGTTCTTTCAGCAGGGATTCTGTATCAGAGGTTCTCTCAGCATGGGATCTAAATTATAGGTTCTCTCAACAGGGTTTCTGCATCATAAGTTCTTTCAGCAGGGTGTCTAAATCTTTGTTCTCTCAACAGAAATTCTTCATCTTACCTTCACTAATCAGGGATCTGCATCAGAGGTTCTCTTAGCAGGGGTTCTCAAACATTCATTCACTTAGCAGGGGTTCTGCACCAGAGATTCTTGGAGCAGGGCATCTGAATCATAAGTTTTCTCAGCAAGGAGTCTAACCCACTGTTATCTCATCATGGGGTCCAAATCATAGGTTCTCTCAGCCTGGAGTCTAAATCATTTGTTTGCTCAGCACAGAATCTAAATCAGAGATTCTCACAGCATGGGTTCTGCATCACAGGTTCTGTCAACTGGATTTCACCTCATAGATTCTCTTAGCAGGGGGTCAATATCAGAGGTTCTCTCAGCATAGTGGCATAATCATAGGTGCTCCTAGCAGGGGGCCTCATTCATAGATTTTCTACATAGGGGGTTGAAATCTTAGGTTCTCTTTGCAGAGGGTCTATATCAGAGTCTCTCTCAGCCTGGGGTGTCTAAATCATAGGTTCTCTCAGTAGGGAGTCTATATCTTAGTTTCTCTCAGCAGAAGGGCTATATGAGTTTCTCTCAGCATGGGGTCTAAATCATATGTTCTCTCTTCTGGTGGTCTATAGCTTAGGTTCTCCCAGTAAGGAGTATATATCAGAGGTTCTTTCAGCAGGGGTTCTAAATCACAGGTTCTCTCAGCAGGGTGTCAATATCAAAGGTTCTCTTACCCAGGGGATACAATCCTATGTGCTTCTAGTGGGTGACCTCATTCATAGGATTTTTCAGCAGAAGGTCTACATCATAGGTGCTCTCAGGAGGAGTTTTATTTCAGAGGTTTTTGTAGCAGGGTCTCCAATTCATAGGTTCTCTCATCAGGGGTTCTGCATCTTAGGTTCTCTCAGCAGGGCATGTGCATCAGAGGTTCTCTCAGCAAGGGGGCTCTAAGTCATTGATCTCAGAGCGGGGGTTCTATATCTCTGGTTCTCTCACCTGGGTTTCGCATCACAGGTTCTCTCAGCTGGAGTACTGAATCAGATGTTCTCTTAGCATGTGGTCATAATCATAGGTGTTCCTAGAAGGGGGCCTCATTAATAGATTCTCTGAGCAAGGAGTCTGTGTTAGAGTTTCTCTCAGCATGAGATCCAAATCATAGGTTCTCTCAAGAGGGGTTCTGAATCATAATGTATCTCAGCAGGATTTCTCTTAACTTAGGTTCACTCATCGGGGGTCTGCATCATAGGTTCTCTCAACAGGTAGCCTAAATGTTAGGTTCCCTTAGCAGGGGTTCTGAAACATTCATTCTCATAGCAGGAGTTCTAAATCAGAAATTCTTGCAGCAGGGCATCTAAATCATAAGTTTTCACATCTGAGGATCTAAATCATAGATTCTCTCAGCAGGGGGTCTGCATCAGAAGTTCTCTCAGCATGGAATCGAAATCATAGATTTTCTCAACAGGGTTTCTGTATCATAAGTTCTGTCAGCAGGGTATCTAAATCTTTGTTCTTTCAACAGGGGTTCTTCATCTTCGGTTCTCAGAAGTTGTCCCAGCGTGGGGGGGGGGGGGGGATCTTAGTCATTGGTCTCACAGCAGGGATTCTTCATCATAGGTTCTCTCAGGTGGATTCTGCATCGTAGGTTCTCTCAGCAGGGGGACATAATCATTAGTGCTACTAGCAGGGGACCTCATTCATAAGTTCTCTCAACAGGGTGTCAAAAACCACAAGTCCTCCTAGAAGGGGGCCTCATTAATATGTTCTCTCAGCAAGGGGTCTATATCTTTGGTTCTCTCAACAGGGGACGCTTTTCAGAAATTCTCTCAGCCTGAGGTCTAAATCATAGGTTCTCTCATCATGGGGTCTATATCTTAGGTCCTCTCAGAAGGTGGTTTATATCAAGGGTTCTCTCAACAGGGGGTCCAAATCTGAGATTCTCTCATTTGATGTCTAAATCAAAGGTTCTCTCAGCAGAAGTTATGATGTATCTGGTTCTGTCTATATCTTTGGTTCTGTTATCAGGAGTCCTAAATCTGAGATTTTTTCAGCTGGGGGGTCAGAATCATAGGTACTGCTAGCAGGGGCCTCAGTTATAGGCTTTCTCAGTGGCTATATCAGCTGGAGGAGCTCTGCATCAGAGGTTTTTGTAACAGGGTCTCCAATTTGTAGGTTCTCTTAGACACATGCAAATCATTGTTCTCTCAGCAGGGGGTTGAAATCATAGGTTGTCTCAGCAGGAGGTTCTTGATCATTGTTCTCTCTGTGTCAGAGATTTTCGTAGCAGGGTCTCCAATTTGTAGGTTCTCTCAGCAGGGTTTCTGCATCTTTGGATCTCTCATAAAGGGTTCTCCATCATGGGTTCTCTCAGCAAAGGTTCTGCATCATAACTGTTCTCAGAATGGCATCTACATCATAAGCTCTCTCAGCAAGGGGTCTAAGTCACTGTTCTCCCACTGGGGTTCTACATAATCAGTTCACTCGGCAGGGGTTCTAGATCAGAGGCTTACTCAACAGTTTCTACAACATAGGTTCTCTCAGGAGGAGTACTAAATCAGAGATTCTCTCAGCAAGGGGTCTATATCTTTGGTTCTCTCAGTAGGGATCAAAGTCATAGGTTCTCTCAGCAGGGGGTATTGGTCATTGTTCTCTCCACAGGGTGTCAATGTCTTAGGTTCTCTTAGTAAGATGTCTGTATCTTTAGTTCTCTCTGCAGTAGTACTAAATCAGAGCTTCTCTTAGAAGGGGTCACAATCAAAAGTTCTGGTAGCAGTTGGCCTCATTCATAGGTTCTTTCTGCAGGAGGTCTATATCCTAGGTTCTCTCACCAGTGGTTCTCCATCATAGGTTCTCTCAGCAGGGTGTCTATATCAGAGGTTCTCTCAGTCTGAAGTCAATATCATTCATTTGCTCAGCAGAGTCTAAATTAGAGGTTCTCTCAGGTGGGGAGTCTAAGTTATTACTTTCACAGCAGGGGTTCTACGTCATAGGTTCTCTCAACTGGGTTTTGCATCATAGGTTCTCTTAGGGGGAGTACTAAATTAGAGGTTCTCCCATCAGGGTGTCAAAAACCACAGCTTCTCCTAGCAGGAGGTCTCATTTTTAGGTTCTCTCAGCAGGCTTTCTGCATTATAAATTTGCTCAGCAGGGTTTCTAAATCATTGTTCTCTCAACAAGGGTTCTACATCTTAGGTTCTCTCATCAGGGCTCTGCATCATAGGTTCTCTCAGCAGGTGGTCTAAATGTTAGGTTCTCTCAGCAGTGATTCTGCATCATTCATTTTCTTAGCAGGACTTCTACATCAGAGGTTCTAGCAGTAGGTGGTCTAAATCATAGGTTTTCTCAGCAGGGGTTCTTAATCATAGTTTCTCTCAGCAGGGGGTTTGTAATCTTAAATTCTCTCAACAGGGGGCCTAAATCATAGGTTCTTTCAGTAAGTGTTCCACTTCATAAGTTCCCTCAACAGGAGTTCTGCATCACAGTTTCCCTCCTCAGGGAGTCTAAATAATTGTTCTCTCAGCAGGAGTACTAATTTAGAGGTTCTCTCAGCAAAGGGTCAATATCAGTGTTCTCTCATCAGTTCTGCATCATAGGTTCTCTTAGCAAGGGATCTAGAGCATCGATTCTTACAGCAGGTGCTTTTAAATTTTTTTTAATTTATTTATTTTATTTTAGGCAATGGGGTTAAGTGACTTCTTGAGATCACACAGCTAGGTAATTATTAAATGTCTGAGGAGGGATTTGAACTAAGGTCCTCCTGACTCCAAGTGGATGCTCTTTCCACTGCACCGCCTAACTGCCCCTACATCAGGTGTTTTAAATCATTGCTCTCTCAGCATGGGGTTCTAAAGCATAGGCTTTCTCAATAGAGGTTCTGCATCAGAGGTACTCTCAGCACTAGGTCTATATCATAGATTCCTACAGCAGGGAGTCTAAATCTTTGTCCTCTCAACAGAGGATCTAAATCATAGATTCTTTCAACATGGGTTCTGCTTTATATGGTCTCTCTTCAGGGCTTCTGCATCATAGGTTCTCTTAGTAGGGAGTCTAAATCATTTTTTTTTCTCAGCATGGGATCTACAGCATAGGTTCTTTCAGTGTGTCATCGGCATCATAGATCCTCTCCTAGGGCATCTGCCTCAGAGCTTCTCTCAATGGCAATCTGAACCATCAGTCCTCTCAGTAGTGGTCTGCCTCATAGGTCCCCATAGCAGGGGTTCTATATTATATCTTTTCTATGTGGGAGTTCTAGTTCTTAGGTTCTCTCAGGAGGAGCTCTTCATCATGGATTCTCTCAGCCTGTCATCTACATCACAGGTCCTTTTTAACTCAGGTCTGTCCCTATATATATATTTTTAGTGTGGGTTCTTCATCCTTAGTCCTCTCACTGAGGGTTTGTGTTATGGGTCCATTCAGCAGGAGTCTGCTTCATAGGTCCACTTTATGTGTTCTACATTTTAGTTTCTCCCAGTGAAGGATCTAAGGGGGTCTTCATCAATCATAGGTTCTCTCAGCATGTCATCTGCATCTTCTTTTCAGATCGGATTTGCATCATAGGTCCTCTCAGTGGTGGTCTTCAGCATCAATCCTCTCAGCAGGTGTCTTCTTCATGGGTCCCCTTAGCTTGTGCTCTGGGTCATATGTCCTTTCAGTCCAGGTCTGCCCCCCAAATTTTTCTCAGTGTGGGTTCTTCATCCTTAGTCCTCTCACTGATGGCTTACCTCATGTATACACTCAGCAGGATCCTGCCTCATGGGTTACCATACCAAGGGTTCTGCATCACAGGTTTTCTGTCTACATCATAAGTTCTCCCAGCAGAGGATCTCCATCACAATTCTCTCTGTGTCATCTGCATCATAGGTTCTCTCCATGTGTCATCTGTATCATAGGTTCTCTCTGTGTACCATTTGCATCATAAGTTCCCTCAGAGAGGGTCTGCCTCATAGGTCCCCTTAGTGGGTATTCTGCAGATCTCAGATAGGGCCTATATTATAGGTTCTCTCAGCAGTGGTCTGCACCAAACATCCTCACAGAGGGTTCCAGTCAGCGGGAGTCTGCTTCTTTAGCCTCCTTAGTAGGTGTTCTACATCATAGGTCCAGTCAATATGGTTCTGCTTCAAATTCTCTCAGTGGGTGTTCTGCATACTTAGTCTTCTTGGTGAGGTTTTGCCTCTGAATTTGCAGAATTCTGCATAATTCCCCATAGCTGGGGTTCTGCATTATAGGCTCTCTCAGCCAGGGGTCTGTCTTATAGGTTGTCTTAGTAGAGGGTCTGCATCCTTAGGTTCTTTCGTTGCCTCATCTGCATCATATTCCTCTCACAGAGGATCTGCATCATAGCTCCTCTCAGCAGCAGTCTGCACCATCAATCCTCTCATTGGGGGTCTGTCTCATAGATCTTCTCAGTGGGAATCTACCTTATAGACCTTTCTCATAGATTCATTTTCTGGGGATTTGGAGGGGGGGGTCTACCTCATGGTGCTCCCAGGAGGAGTCTGGGAGCAATCTGACTCAGCCTTTTCAGTGTCACTTTGCCTCATAGGTCCTCCCAGTCAGGGTTCTACATAGTAGGTTCTCTCAGAGGGACATCTGCATCATAGGTTCCCTCAATAGGTATCTGGGTGGTCTGGCTCATAGGCCCTTTCACTGCAGGGTCTACATCATAGGTTCTTTCAGTGGGGGTTCCTTCATTTGTCCTCTCATCGGGGGTCTGCTCATAGGTCTGCCTCACAAGTTCTCTCAGTGGGGCTCTGCCTCATAGGTCCTTTCAGCCTGGATCTGCCTCATAGTTCTTTTCATTGGTTGTCTGCCTCATGGGTCCTGTTAGTGGGGGGTTTGCCTCATAGGTCTGCCTCATAGGACTTCTTAGCAATGGGTGGGGGATTTGCCTCCTAGTTACTCTCAGTGGAACTTTGCCTCATACATCTTCTTAGCAGGGGTCTGCTGCATAGACCCTTTGAATAGGAGTCTACCTCATTGCTCTTCTCAGAGATCCTCATAGATCCTTTTAGTGGGGTACCAGCACCTGAGTTCTTTCTGAGACACTATAGGGAATTGACTGGGTGGCCTCAGATCTCCCTCCCTCAGGAATTCCCTGTCCTTGCTGAGGCGCTTGTACACAGTCTTCTCCTGGATGCCTCAAAGTTGGAGGGCTGGAATGGTAGCCTTCAGCTCCTCTGGGCAGTCTCTGAGAGATAGCTTGTTCTCTTTACCCGCTAGTTCGGAATCATCCATCGCATAGAGTCTGTCTCTGGAGCTAATGAATCAAAGGGCTTCATCAAATACAAGTGAGTCTTCCAGGTGTTTCAGAAGCTGTAAGGGGTCATCCTAGCAACTCACTGTAGGTTCAGGGACCAGGACTGAGACCTCTTGGTGTAATGATTCTATTGAAGGGTCTGAGCTGTTATAATCAGAGATCATCAATTCTTTCTGTTGTCTTTCCAGCTCCAAGGTATCCACCAAACCAGTGCCATCCTCTGCCACAATCGGGGCTTGCTCCTTATCCTATCTTGCCACAGTGTCCATCAGGTTCAAGGGCCTGGTCAGATACAAAAGTCTGGACACTGGAGCCCAGCAATAGGAGAGGATGGTGAAGAAATCAGGTGGTCCATTGGACATCACCTCAAAATTCTGGCCAGTGAAAAAGTCATAGAGTTCCTGTGAGTCAAAACTGAGTCCTAACTTTGGCCCAGAACTCAGTTACTAGCCTGCAGTTTAAAGTTTTGACTAGGGGACCAGCCAAATGGACTCAACATGGCAGGTAGGAGAGAGTCTGAAGAACCAGAGATTCAGCCTTTATTTTCTTAAAGAATGTTTCATAATTCTAGTCCTATAAGTTTTGATCATGCCTAGGTAATTGGACTCTCAGATATTTTATTCATTTTCCAGTCAATTTAAAATAATATAGTAATTGATATATATATATATATATATATATATAAGTTAAACATTATGAATTTGATAGTCAATATACAATTTGATTTCCATACACAAAGAACATAAAAAAAGATTGCATATGAAATTATATACAGCTTTAAAGTATGCAGGTATTACCAAGGCTATTATTCTTGCCTGTTTTCCCTTCTAAAAGATTGTTTTCTCAAAACTTTGATTGATGTGCTTTTATTTATTTTTTTCTCTCTTATTTTTTGTAGCCATAGAACTTGCTCTCCACATCCCTAGTAAAGAACGTCTCTTGTATCAAATAAGTATAGTCAACAAAATCTTGTTATTTTGATGAGATTTTGCTTACTATTACTTTCTCCTGGGATTTGTCATTGCTTTAGAGAAATACTATAATTTTTGTAGATTTATTTTGTATGCTGTTACTTTAATGAAACTACTAATTGTTCCAAATGGTTTCTTTGCTGATTCCCTGGAGTCTTTTTACTAAACCATTGTGTCATTTGAAAGTAGGGTTGCTTTTCTCCTTGTTGCTTATACCAAGGCTTTAAATTCTTCCTTTTATCATATGGCTATTGCTGTCATCTATGCCAAACAACAGTGGGGAAAAGGAGGCAGCCAGTCTTAAACCATGTCCTTGTGGGGAAACTATTTAGTGTTTCCCCATTTTAAATAATGCTGAATTTAAGTTTTCAGTGTATACTTTTAAAATCATTTAGTAAATGACTCTTCCATGCTTATATTTTGTAATGTTTTTAATTTAATTTAATTTTTTAGCATGAACAAATGCTATATTTTGCCAAAGATTTTTCTAAATCTTTGTATGATTATTTAGCTCGAAGTGTTTTTGTTTTTAATATTATTAATATTATAAATTGTTTCTCTGGAATTGAATCATCCTTGGTATAAACCTAACCTCTTCTTACTGAATATATTTATGGACATGGCAGTGAAGCCTTTTTGTTAGAATCTTATGTAAAAGGGTTGAATTGATATTCATTATTTGAGAGACAGTATAAGATAGTAGATAAAGAGTTGGTCTGAAATCCAAGAAGACCTGGGTTCAAAGGTAACCTGTGTTACCTTTGGCAAGTTGCTGAGAAAATATATCAACTTGCATTTATAGATAGAATTTCTTCACTTGGTTGTTTCCTAAACTAATGAAATCACAAGTCCAGTCCCTTTTCCTCTTCATTAGTGATTTGATCTATAATTCCTGGGTTTTGCTGTTTCCTTCCTTGATTGAAATTTTCATACATCATTTATTCCCTAAAAGGATTTTAGTGGACTATTTTCTTTCTTACTGTTTGAGAAACATTTGTGTAACTTAGTTATTAATTCTCATATAAAAATTTGATAGAATTCACTATTAAAATTGTCTATCCCAGGTTCCTTTAGTTCCTTTACAATTTCATTGTTGGAACTATTATTATAAAATATATTAATTACATTATTTACCATAATTATATTATATAATATATTAATGATTAATGTCAGCTACTATCATTACCTTCATTATGATGATGATGATGTTCATTATTTCCAAGTAATTGGAGATGAGAACTTCTTAAGTTTTCAACTATCTCTAGTTTTTTAAGATCTCAATTTCATGTTCTGTTAATTTGGATATTTTATATTTTTGTAGATAATTCTCTAGTTCTTTAAAATTTTCAGTTTTGGAGGCATATGGAGGCATATAGTAAGTTCTGATTATTCTTTTACTCCCTTTTTACTGCGATTTTTCCTTGATCATTTTTTATGTTGATAATTTTATTTTCCTCCATTCTTATTAAATTAACTAAGGCATTATCAATTTTTTAGACTTTACCATGAACCAGTTTTTCATTTTTTGATCAATTCTGTAGGGTTTTTTGTATGCTTTATCTATTTCACTTCTGATTGCCAAGATTCCTTTTTTGTGCTTATTTTGGATTGCCTTTTGATGATTGATTTTCTAATTTTTAAAAATTGCATGTTCAGGCCATTAATCCTTGCTTTTTCCATTTTCTTAATGCATATTTTCAGGAATATAATTTTCTTTTGGAGAACTACTGTAGGGGTGGCTAGGTGGCCCAGTGGATAGAGCACCGACCCTGGAGTCAGGAGTACCTGGGTTCAAATCTGACCTCAGACACTTAATAATTACCTAGCTGTGTGGCCTTGGGCAAGCCACTTAACCCCATTTGCCTTGCAAAAATCTAAAAACAAAAAAAACCCAAAAGACTACTGTAGCTACATCCCAGTAGTTTGGATATGTTGTCTTATCTTTAACCTCCGCCATCATAGAATTAATGTTTCTATGATTCATTCTTTGACTTTTAAAATAAAAATATAGGAGACAATTTTTTTATTTAATTTTTTTTTAGGTTTTTGCAAGGCAATGGGGTTAAGTGACTTGCCCAAGGCCACACAGCTAGGTAATTATTAAGTGTCTGAGGTCGAATTTGAACCCAGGTACTCCTGACTCCAGGGCTGGTGCTCTATCCACTGCACCCCCTAGTCGTTCCCTATACGAGACTTAATTATGATGACTTAATTACGATGTCATTATTAAGCCTCCTAAGACCTGTCTTTTTTTTTTTTGCAAGGCAATGGGATTAAGTGGCTTGCCCAAGACCAAACAGCTAGGTAACTATTAAGTGTCTGAGGTCAAATTTGAACTCAGGTACTCCTGACTCCAGGGCTGGTGCTCTATCCACTGCACTGCCTAGCTGCCCTAGTTATGTCTTTTAAAGAAGGGAAAAACTAAAACTCTCAGTTTAAGAGAATTGTCTAAAGTCCCATAGCTAATAGAATTATATATTTAAAGTAGGAAGGGACCTTAGAGACTATCAGGTCCAAATCTGTCCTTTCACAAATGAGGAAATTCAAAGCAAATGTCGCATGAATTATAAACACCAGAGTCAGAGTGTGAACCCAGGTCTTCTAAACTCAAATCAAGTACTACCTAGTGAATTTCAGAATCAGTATTTGAAATCATTTTTCTTGATTAAAGAGATGATTATTATTATGAGTAATCAATGGGTTGAAAACTAAGTAATTCTAACTTCTTGATTTCCAAACAATGTAAGGCAGTGCAAGGACTTCCCAGCGGTTCTATGGAATAGTGAGATATTTGAGAAAATCACAGTGATACTTGCCTTTAGTGGGACACCATGCTAACTTCTAGTTGGACTAGTTCACAGTTTTAACATTCTGCAATAACATTGTCAAATATTTGAGATCTGTTTTTGTTTACTTGTACTTTTGGTTATACCAGTAACTTCTCTGCTTTCTTGTTTGCCATGTCATATCTTTGTGAAGATAGGTTTTTCAAGATTGTGATAAAGAGCACGAGTTTTGTGAAAACTAATATAGAACAGAAAATGAGGATAGCTGTATTCAATTGGATTCCAACATTTCAGAAATTATGCACTGCCCAAGAGGTTCACACATCTCCTTAGTAAGTAATTATGGCAGCTAATTGTGGGTATAATGTGTACCAAGCAGCAGCTAGGTGGTGCTGCAGTACATGGAGTGCCAGACTTAAATGACTTCTCTTCTTGAGTTCAAATCTGAACTCAGATACTATGTAAGGCTGTGAAAGTCATTTAACCCTGTATGTCTCAGGTTCCTTATATTCAAAATGAGCTGGAGAAGGAAATGGTAAACCACTCCACCATCTCTGCCCAAAAACCCCTCCAAATAGGGTCTCAAAGAGTCAGACACAACTGAATATCAACAATAAAAATAATGAAATAAGAAAAAAGCCTTGAGTTTTTTTCTTTTAATTGATATGGCTTCTTTTTCCAATGATTACTCAAGTTGTTATTAAGTTATTTGACCCTAACTATTTTTAATAAATAGAACTGCTAGGTGTTTCAGAATAGGATTACCATAAAAAAATTACTGAGGCAATAATAATGACAAGAACTGAAATAGTTTGATAAGATCCTTATTTAAAGAG
Organism: Macrotis lagotis; assembly: GCF_037893015.1. Classification (NCBI taxonomy): domain Eukaryota; kingdom Metazoa; phylum Chordata; class Mammalia; order Peramelemorphia; family Peramelidae; genus Macrotis; species Macrotis lagotis. The sequence goes on from NC_133666.1 coordinate 37,510,660, forward strand.
TTAATTTGACACCATCACTGAGACTTGATGAAATGATACATTTATTGAGCATTTACCACATCCAAGACCCTATTCTCAGTTCTGAAGATGCAAAAATGAAAACAAAAATAGGTCTTACTTGTAAAAAGCTTTCATTTTATTCAGGGATAGGAGTATGGACATACATAAGTCAAAATACCTCCCCCTGAACAACTAAGTGACTTAGGGAAGTTACAGAGCAAAAAACGTCACATGGCCACCAAAAAGCCCTCCAATTGCTACCCTTAGATTGCATGAAGAAGAGATGAGTAATATATAGAATTAAGGAGGTCACTGTCTTTCTGTCCTCTCTCTGTCCTGGGGAGACCACATCCAAAGTAACATGATGCATTGAGGGCATTACATTTCAGGAAGGACATTGACAGGCTGTAGTACAACCAGAAGAAGGTGACTGGGTTGGAGGTCATGCCATATCTGATCCAGTTGAGGAATGGCAGTAGCTAAAGCCTAGAGGAGACAAAAGATAGGGGAGACCCTGCCTCATCTAATGACTAGCTATTTTCTAGCAGAATGGTGGCATGTTAACTAGAGAGGCCTTGCCTCAGGTATTTATTAGTTGTGTGATACTAGACAAGACACTTAATGTCCATCTGCTTCAGTTTTCTCAGATGCAAAATGGGGCTAATAATAATCTACTTCCTAGAGTTGTTATGAAGACAAAATGAAATAATATTTGTTAAGTACTCTGCAAATCATAAAATGCTATTATTTTTATTAAAACATTTTTCATGTTAAAGAGAGACTCCACTAGCTCTGCTAGATACCAAGGGGATAGAAATGGTACCAATGAGTATACATTTGCATATTACTGACTTTAGCTTAATGTAAGGAATATTTTCTTTATAATTAGAGCTGCCCAGGAGTGGAACAGACTATCTAAACCTATAGTGAGTTCCTCATCTTTGGAGATCTTTAAGAAGTGGTTAGATAATTGCTTGCTAGTAATTATATAGAAGGGACCCCTAGATTGGGTCTTTTGAGATCTCTTCTGATTCTGAGGTTCTGTGGTGTGAACTTCAAGTATATCTAGTATTCATTTCACTACATAATTATGTCCAACTAGCAGAGAGGTCTGGTGGAAGAAAAAATGCTAAGGAACTGTCCATAGAGGAATGAGAAGAGATGTTTACAGCATAGAAGACCAGCCAAATAAGAAATAAGACTTTTTTTTCTGTAACACTCTAAATTTCAAATTATGTTGGTCAGTCATTTCAGCTGGCCTGGCCTTTCATGACCACAACAGAGGTTTCCTTGGCAAAGATAATAGAGTGGGAAAATTTTAGACTAGAGGAGGACAGTAGAAACTGAGACTATCAGTGGGAGTCCAAGGTTGGGACCTCCCATTGGAGCTGCAGACTCAGCTGAATGGCATTCTGAGGGACAGCCTCTGGAAACATTTGACTGATGACTTTACTATTCATTTTCCTTACTTTCTGTGCTTTCTATGTCATGGTATTCACTCTGATATTTGGGGTCTTGGGCTATATTGGGTAACCATGTGAGAGTTTTTCCCAGAATTCTGATAAGGGCCTTTAAACCCATAGGCAGAGAGACTCCTTGCTATCCACACTGGAGGGAATCCATCCAATTTTGGCTAGTGCTCAGATTAAAAGGCTTACATAATATTAAAAAGTGACTAAATAAAGCCAAAAACTTGCTGCTTTATTATCCTCTATAGAAAGTAAACCAGTTTGGAACCAGGATACCATGGAGGACATATTTTAATAAATAATGTTGCCTGCAGAGAATGTCTAATAGCTCGCCATTCTCCCTCCACCCTGACCAAGGTGTACTGCTCTAGTGAGGAGAGCAATGTTCAATTTCTTTTTTGAGCTCCTCAATGGAATAAGGATCAGGAAGAAAACCCAACAGCTTTGCAAAGACAAGCATCTCATCCACAGCATCTAACAGTGTGGTCCCTTTAGCACTGGGAAAGACTTGAAGGCAATTACCAGACTCTTATTATCTGGCTCACTCCTGAACCTCCCCAAGACCACTGTTAATAAATAGCACACACACACACACACACACACACACACAGACACACACACAAACATCATTGACCCCATCAAGCATTTCTCTTCTGGCCAGATGTACCTGTTCTCTTCCTATTCATAGCTCACAGCGATCATGCAGCTCAGTTGTACTACTGTCTTTAATCTCTCCCTGGGATAATTCATATTGTGCCAATCAATCTTCACTAGCTGCAGGTAGACTTAGGATTTTCCATTTCATAGGTATCTTTCAACCTTGACACTTTCCTGATTATATCAAAAATGCATTTATCTTTAATTCATTTCGATTTCTGATGCATTTTTTTTCTGAAAATTTGCACCAGATACCTAGGAAATGGGGAAAATCCCCATGAACCCCAAGGACTTTAAGTATGGCTTCCTGGACTACAACTGCTATGGCTTCCCTAGTAACAAGTACAGCTGCAATTCCTTCCCCTGAGGCTTTGACAGATTTTCAGTTTCCTCCTCTGTAAAATCATTAGAAAAATGCCTCTCATTCTCTATCTAACAGTAACTTTGGGGCAGTTAGGTGGTGCAGTGGATTCAGCACTGGCCTTAGAGTCAAGAGGATGGGAGTCCAATCTCAAACACTTGTCATTTACCAGCTGTTTAACCTTGAACAAGTCACTTTAACCTCACATTCAGAGCCATCTCCAGTCATCCTGACTCAAATCTGGCCACTGTACCTAGATGTATCTGGAGGACAAAGTGAAGCTGGTGACTTCAAACAGCACTCCCCTTACTCAAATCCAATTCAGGTGCTTGTCCTGTTGTTGCCTTCTTGATGTGGTCCTTTTTGAGAATGAAGGACAAACATCAACTGTACTTTATGAACTTTAAAGTACTATAGAAATGGGAGCTTAAATATTATTTTTATTATTATTAATAAGAATCTCAGTGGTTCTGTGATTGCATGGAGTTGGAAGTTCCTTCTAACAGTGCAGATAATAGCCCATTCATCCCTTCCCAACCTGCACTTTCAGGTCCATGTCCAGTAGGCTTCACAATGAGAATACTGGAGGTTTTCTCCTGGCATTCTAAGTTCTTCATTGATTCTTTTGTGATAGACAGTTCACATCTACAATCTACGTCTCCATTCTCTCTGTGTTATATTCATTTTTACTTCTTTGTATATTATTGTGTTTTATGTTTTGCATCCTTACAACAATATTGGTAGAATATTTTTGACAACTATTTTTCTTTTAAGACTATTTCTACAGAGCTTTAATGTTTGCAAAATGCTCTTATTTAATTTTTATAACATTTCTGTGTAGTTAGTGTTACTATTATTCCCATTTTATCAGTGAGAAAACTGAAACTCAGAGGGCTTAAATGATTTACTTAGAGTTGTATAGCTGATAAATGTCTAATTGTAGAATTCAAATCCACGTCTTCCTGACTTTTAGGTCACCCTTAATGTATCTACTGGACTTTGCTATTTCTCTAGTCATTGATTATACTTATTAAAAAGGAATTCTATGCCCATGAACTATGACTGACTTTTGACAATTTGATCAGTTTCACTTGCCATATTTACCATAGAATTGGAACAGAGGCATTTTATATATATGTGTGTGTGTGTGTGTGTGTGTGTGTGTGTGTGTGTGTGTGTGTGTGTGTGTGTATCATAGGATGGATACTGTTTATTTTTAAAAAATGCTCTCTCATTTACTATGTAATCTCAACTGACCATGCAACAGTCAATCTTCTGAGATAGCTAGGGCAGCTAGCATTCTACTTGATGACAAGTTAAGATGCAGAGACATTTAGTGACTTATCTAGAATACCCCCCAACCCGTACCTTGAGAGAATTGACAGATCTAGCCCAGGTCTCCTAAGTCTCATAGTAGTACTCTATCCTCTAACTATGCTGGGAAGGTAGTGAGGTTTTGACAATCTTTTTCAAGGTCCTCTACTTGAAAACTTCATTGAAACCAAAGAGAAATAGCTGTTTATGGTAGGTTTCAACTTTGGAAATGTATTTATTTAGTCTAACTTACTATTTTCCATTGTTTTCTGCTTAATATCCATACTGTTATTTTAGGAACCCAATAGTTCAGGCATGGGATAAACTCTGTTATCACTACTTTTTCATGAGTGAGGATTGATTGCTTAGTAATTGATACTTTAAAAGAAAGTATGAATATGACTTTTCAATTTGACATGAATCTTCTATTAACTTCTTTTTGAGGGAGTAGGGTTTTAAAATATACCGTGTTGATATGACACTAAAACCACCAGATGAGATTATCATGTCCTTCCTGGTCAGGGTAGGAACAATAATCTATCACATCCATTTTAAAGATCCAGGATTCAGTCGGTGTGAATGTTCCCTTCTATGAAGCTCATGAATAAATGGTACGTGGGAGTTGATTCTCTAGCTCCCCCAATCCATTACTGTTCAGCCTTCTGATAATCTCTCTGAAACTTATCTAGACTGGACCAGCTTAGCAGAGTTTGTACTCTACTGGAAGAACCTTTGAGAACAAAGTCATACTCTTGCCACCATGAGATACCACAGGAAGATTTAAGTGAGAGCTTAGACTAGTTAATCTTATAAAAATATTATTTGTTTGTCTCTTATGAGAATGGGCAGAAACTGTTTCTCTAATAGAAATGAATTTAATTCAGCTAATACTCTGATACTTTTATCCTGTGTCTACACAGCAACATACTTAAGGAACTTGTATAAAAATCATAGTAACTACTAACTCTCTGACAGTGTTTAGCATGGATGGGCTCTCTAATGCACAGCTTGAGAATTCTCTCCAGATTGCCATTGATTCTATGGTCAAAGAATTTAAAAGTTGTTTTTAATGAACTTTTATTATTAAATTAACAACCATTAACAATAGACATTCAAGTATACTACAAGGAAAAACAACTCCATAAACCATATTTGAAATCACGTATAGTGAGCCTTGTTAGAGATCTTCATGTACAGTCTGGATGCTCATTTATTGGGCAGGTTGAAAAACAGGCACAGATTGAACTCCAGGATTCTGTGTAACTCTGAGAAATTAAATGATTTCATTCAGGATCACACAGCTAGCAAGCATCTGAAGCAGAATCCAAACCTAAATTTGCTGACCATGGGGTCAACATTCCATCCTCTGTACTCTATTACTTTTTATTATGTCGAATTAAATCTTGAAATAAGAGAACAATTTATACAATAACAGCAACAATATAAGCCAAACAAATGTGAAAGACCTAAGAACTCTGATCAACATGATAACGCTCCATAATGCCATTGGAACCAAGATGAAGATACTCCCCACCTCCTGGTAAAAAGGTGATGGATTCTGAATTCAGAAAGACAGACATTTTTGGATATGTGCAAATTAGGAATATAGTTTGCTTGACTATTCATACATATTATAAGTTTGGATTTTTTTCATTTTTCATTAGGAATGTAATGAGAGCAAGAGATAATTGCTTGTTAATTGAAAATAAATCATTAGAACCAGAGTGTCCAGTACAAAGTTGTTTATATTCCCATTACACCTGGGTTGTACAGTGATACAAAGATCCTAGTGGTAATACATTGATAACTCTATCTCCTATTCTAGGCACCATGTTTTAGGAATGACACAGTATATTTGGAAATGGGAAGTAAGGGTGTTATGAGGAGAGAGACCTTACTATAAGAGAATCAGTAAAAACAACTAGGAATGTTTAATCTGGAGAAGAGAAGACATGGGTTGGGGATGATAACTGTCTAAGTATTTGAAGGAGTACGATGTGGAATAGGGAATAAATCATCCTGATTGACACCAGAGTACAGAGCTAGGAACAATGTGTGGACATTGCTGAGAGACTGAATTTGACTTAGTAGTAGGAAAACCTCCCTAAATGTTAGCCCTGTCTAGATGGGGGATGGGCTCCCTAAGGAGATAGTGTGAGCTTGTGACCCTGAACATCTTTGAGTTGAGGCATGCAGACCTAAAAGTGAGAATATTGAAGTGGGGATTCTTAATTGGGGGGATGGGTAGGATTTGATAGTCACTGAGGTTCATTTCCTTTCAGAGTAATTGAATACTTTGAATTCAAGTTCAGGCACCAAGCATCATCACATTTGCAAACTCAAGAAAATGCTTCCTTTGTAAGTAAATAGACATTTTTAGTTCCAATCTGTCTTCATAGTAAGACTAAATTTTAAAATGATGTTTCCAGTAACTCACTGATACAGACCATGAAGCAAGGGGAAAGTATGTTGTTCTCTTCCTATGGAGGGACAAAGAGACCTGAGTTCTCCACTGTATATTTTCAGCCTCCATTTTGTGAAATGAAATAGTCAGTGATGCCAGTGTAACAGGAGTGAAAAGGGTAAGACTTATTTTCCTGAATGGGAGCACCTCCCATGGGGCTGTATACTCTCTCCCCTGCTCAGACCAGACCTCTGAGTTTTGGGTCAGTGACAGTGAGGGAGTGAAGGGTTAACTAGCTGGTGCAGACAGTAGCTGGGGCAGACAGTCTTTAAGTTTCCTTGACTTATGTAATTTATACAGTGAAGAAAATAAGCAGCTAGCCTATACTTCTTGCCCATACTGCACACTGAGTACACTGTCCAGTAGAGCACTTTTTGGGAAGACCATAGATATAAGGCATGTGGAAGATTTCTTTTAGAAATTTCCTTGGAGGATTTTCCCAAAGGTAGAGAAGAGGGCTAGAGTGAGAAAAGTTTGATTCAACCTACAACATGGGGTGAGGTTCAGCTTTATGAGATTCCAGAACCCTTTAGGGCCCCACTGGGTCATATAATATAAACAAAAGCTCAGAAGATTATTGTCTGAATGATTGAAAGGGGGGTAAGCCCTTCCTGGGTTACAAGTATTGAGAGTTTTGATGCTTGGAAATGAGGGAAAATGGCAACTTGGCCTCATTATGATTTTTCTTACCAAGTAAGCAGGCATCTCGACCCTGTTCTCCAAGAGTTTCTGGGCTGATGATAAATTAAGATAATTATTGCCATTATCATTCCTAAATGATGCTGAAAAACTTTAAGAACTACCTTGTCAAAACACAATGTCTCAAAGACTTAAAAAATGTCAGATTTTTCTCTTTCAAAGAGTCATGTAACATAACTTAGTTTGAGTATGAATTGGTTTACTTATGAGAAGACACCTTCATGCCAATCTGTTTTTAATATAAAAACTACTGTTTTCTTGGTTAGTAAAAATCATAAAACACATAAAAGAACTTTTAATTCTACAGCTTGGAAACTCCTCTCCCCCCACTCCCCATGCAACCTGTTAAGGCCCCAGTCAGATAAACAAGAGGGAATTGCCCAAGTAACATAGTAGGAAGGCCAGAGTCACACAGGTAGGATGAGTCAGAGAATGAACTTTTCTCGATTCAAGTTTCCTTGATTAAAACTCAGCACCCTAATCACTGAACTCTCCTGCCTCTAATCATAAAAGAGCATTAAAAATTGGGTGCTGGGAGTAAGCCTCAGAAATAGCAGCTGATGCCAACTTTCTCACCTAAGATAATTAGTATATACTCAAAATGAGAAGGATGGTGGTGTAGTAACTAAAGAGGAGGACTTGGGTTCTGTTTACATAGCATACTAATCTATGTAAGCCTCAGAAACAATTACTTAAGATCTCAGTGTCCAGCAACTTATAAGATTCAGAAAATAATCACTGAGTCACATGAGCAGAAGGAATCTCCTCTCAGCGACCTTACACTGATGAAATCATAGGTCTGTCTGGTTAAAAGAAATTCACAACAAAGTTGACCCTATCTTACAAGCAAACTTTTTCTAGAAGGCCATAGCAATTGGTAATTGCTGACACTAACAACAGCAATATAAATGAAAAAAGAATCACTTGAAAGTGAAGTTTGAATAATTGAAAAACTAATATTGATCCTGGCTAACAAATCCTAAAATAGAACTCCCTTGATTAGGTAGAGAGGTGTGGGGCTACCAGGAAAGATGTTTGTATGTATTGTCAGGGGTGGGCACCATTAGGCACTTTTGATAAACTGGTTTTATTTTGTTGTTACAAAGGAGAGTTCAGCTGTGGGAGCATATACATATTTTATATATATATATATATATATATATATATATATACACATATATATATTTATGTATACACATGGAAATTACTCTATAACAATCCATGGCACCAATAAAATATATTTGAAAAGAAAAACACCTTTAAGATTTGACCATCTGGAAGTTAGGAACTAATTTTTTCCATGTTGCCAAATGAAATGACTTTCTTACATGGTAATAAGAGCATAGATCTAACTGCTTCAGCTCTGGATGAGTTTTGAATAGGAATGACTTTTACCTGGGAAATGGTGAGAGATAAAGAAAGCCTAGAAAAAACCCTGAGGGCTCAGAGCAAAAGAGAATATTTTTTATTATCACCTCTCAGGGTTTGGTTCACAGCTCTTGGTGAATCCTGGATAAATGCTTTCTGATGATGCTCATCAGACTTATATGAGATGAAGATTATCTGGCATTCAGCAAAAATAATTTGAGCCTTCCAGGAATATTTTTGGTTAGACCTGAGACAATATCCTCAGACTGTTAAAAGGAAACTCATTGTTATTGGTTTATAGAGTTATATTCACTGATTTTTTTCTCCCAAATTCCATTACCTGGAATTGGTAACATTTCAGGAATGTAATGAAATTGCCTGTAATGGAAAACAGACCTGAAATGTCCTAGGAACATTGGAAGTGCTGGGATGGCTACTCTGATCTCTAGCAAGTATGATACTATAACCCTTTCAAAGTGTGATGAAGGTTCAGGATTGAGGTACTGATGGTGACCAGATTTCATTGAAGTGGCCAGGAGGTTTCAATCCAATTTGTGAGATACTAGTTGAGGTCAGTTTCCCCTGTCCATAAGAGATCATCTCTTCTGGTGCTTGGTTTTGGAGTCAAGAGGATTCAACTCTTCCCTGAGACAGAATCCCTGTTCCTGTTTGTCTGGCTAGGGGATATTCTTCCAAGGGGCATGGGAGAAAGTGATATAGTAACATTTGGAGGCTAATATTCTGATCCCCTTATGATTTCACAGAATTTCAGAGTTGGAAGGAACCTCAGTAGGCATCAAGTCCAAATCTTACTTGCAAAGGAACCCCTTCCTTTATAATATTACCCATGAATGGCCATCTGAAGACTTGCAGTGACTGGGAACCTACTTCCTCCAGTGGGTTCCAGTTATGGAGACTTCTTTGGAACATTAAGCCTCCACTTACCTCTTTGACAGTTTTATGCATTGTTCTTAGAACTTCCCTCTGAGGGCAGACACCAAATTGAATCCCTCTTTTATATGATATTTGTCTTCAAGTATCTGAAATAATATCAATTTCCCCATTTTCAGCCCTCACCTTCTCTTCTCTATAATAAATACCTCCAGTTCTTTCAACTTATGTTGGCAATGGGGCAGCTAGGTGATGCAATGGATAGGGCACTGACCCTGGAGTCAGGATGACCTGAGTTCAAATTTGACCTCAGACACTTAATAATTACCTAGCTGTGTGACCTTGAGCAAGTAACTTAACCCCATTGCCTTGCCAAAAAATCCAAACTAAAAAAACAAAAACAACTCATGCTGGCAAGGCATGAACTCAAGATGCTTCCATTGCCACTACCTAGCCCAAGGGAGGCAACCATACAGGAGCATCTAAGGAACATTCTACTTTATAATGAATGGGAATAAGTAATAATTTACATACACATAAATTCACAGACAATTTTCTATAAGTGTTCATGACCTCTAAATGTTTAAACTTATACTTTTCCTGAATTATAGAATGTAAGTTCCTTCAGGGCAGGTTGGGGACTGTGGATTCTTTTCCCTTTGTATTTTCACTGCACATAGTCAAGCTTTACTAGATGTTTGGTAAATGGTTGAACTTGATTGAACTAATTGTTTTTTTAATTGCTTTGATTCCTTTGAGGGACCCTGGGTCTCTTGAATTTAGCAGTATAAACTGAGAAATATATAAACTGGCTAAAAATCTTCTCAGTCATGGTCTGAATAGTGTCTCAGCCTTTATAAACACAGGGTGGTGGTCCAGTATCTCTCCCAGAACTTAGTACTGCATGTAGTTAGTGGGAAGGATCTTGTTTTCTTTCCTTTTTTTCAACACAGGGATTGTCTCTTAGGCACATCTTTTTTTTCTGCTAAGTAGAGAATACTTATTGCCCAACTGGCAACAAATCCTTCGCAAGTCTACACTATCTTACTTTGCACATAGTTGCGTAAAGATTTATGATTCCTAAGGAGAGACTACCCAGAGCTTTGACCTCAGATTACCAAATCCCAAACATATCTAAAGGATTTTATTTCCATACAAGAGTTTATGGGTTTACCATTTGATGGAAACACATTTATGAAAAGGATTTTAAATCTTCTAATGATTATGGCATAGGTACCTTTTTGAGGCACCATTTTCATTTTTGTAGCTACTTAAGCTTACATTGACCATCTCATCAGCTGATCTCATCTATCTGGAACCATTCATGCAGCAATCACAAATTAATTCTAGGTAGCATAGGAATAGCATAAAGGCAAACTCTTGGTTCCAGGATAGTCTGATTCTATGTTATAAATGGGTTGGGGAGTGTCCCATGTGATACAAATGCAAGAATCCAAATCAGTCTAGCAATCCATGTAGGGGCCATATTGTTTGCTTTTGACCCTCTTTATTTTGACACCCAGAAGTCTTAGGGCATTATTTGATACCTTTGGAGAGAATTTAATTGAGACAATTAAATAAGCCAACAGCTGTTGAAATGCTTATTGAGTCCTGAGGATAAAACAGATGAAAAACAAAAGCATGGTCAAGGAGTTCATATTCATAGGGGGACACATAGTAGAATGAGATTATAGCAAAAAGTGTAGAACTAGGTTAAATATGAAAAGAAAACTTGAAGAAGCCTAGATACATGAGACAGCGAATAAAATGTTCTTGGAATCAGGAAGTCCTGAGTTTGAATCCTGCCTCAGATACCTTCCTAACTTTTTGATCCTATGAAAGTCACTTAATCGTTGTCAGTCTCAAATATCTCATCTGCAAAATGAGGAAAATAATCATCTCTACCTTCCAGGATTGTTCTGGAGCTCCTATGAGCTTTTTAGGGTTAGTATCAGCAAACTCTAATTGCTCTTTAAATGAAATGATAGAGGTGGTGAAGGGGTATATCCCTGTCATAAAGGATGGCCTTCATGGATATACTGGGATGGGAGAGTACAAGAATGAAATCATGGAGTTGCTAGCAGTTCAGTTTGCCTGGAGCACAAAACACGTGCAGGGGAGGAACGTGAAAAAAGTCGAAAGGGTCACTCGGAATAAGACTCTGGCAGAAAGGTCTCAGTCCAAAACGTTTGTATTTTCCCTTAGAGGTAATAGAGAATCACAGAAGAATTTCGATCAGATGTCACATCCTAATCCAACCATAAGCATTTATTAAATGTTTATCCATGTTCAGGATGCTCTGCTACAATTATTCAAAGAAACAAACCTTATTGAAGAAATGCCTCTATCCTCAGTAAGCTTACAATCAAGTAGGTGAATAAAACACAAACATAGGTAACTGCGACGCACAGCATTATATCACAAGTATATTGTTTCTGTTCAATTGTTAATTCATGTCCTATTCTCAGGATCATGAGACCCTGAGAACCTTACTGTCCATGGGGTTTTCTTGTCAGATGGTTTGCCATTTCATTCTCCAGTGGAACAAAGTAAACAGAGGTTAGGTGACTTGCAGAGGGTCACACAGCTAATAGGTGTCTGAGTTTGGATTTGAACTCAAGTTTTCTTGACTCCAGGCCCAGTGCTCTATCCACTGAGTGACCTAGTTGCCTTATAAGTGTGTTAGAGAGTTGCAAAACAAAGTGCTAGTTGAGATCCAAGGAACAAGGTTGTTATCAAGAGAGGGAGAGGGTAGAAGTGGGAAAGACTGGACTGGAGAAAGCCCATTTGAGGCAGTGTTATTTGAATTGGGTTTTAAATAGTGGTGAAACCTATATACTCGACAGAATATTTTGGCAGATATATGAAGGGTAGATTGAAATGGGGAGAGCCTGGAAACAGAAAAACTAGTTAAAAGGCTCATACAGTAGTCTAGACAAGAAGTGCCATGATGTTGGCAATGGGAGTAAAGAGGAAGGGACAGAATTCAGAGATAAAATAAGCTTACTATTTTAAGACATTCCAGTGTCATTGCCAATTCAACCATGAAAGCTTATGTATTTCAATGTTTCAATATTTCAATATCAGTGGAACTGAGATCCAGTCTGGAAGAGCTACATACCACTAGTTACATATGTCTGCTTATCTTATGCAGTTTTTGTCCATATGCTCTCATCAGTCTTCCCCAGAGTAGCTATCCAGTTAGATGGCACAGTGGATAGGATGCTGGCCTTGGCATCAGGAGGATAGGAGTTCGAATACAGCCTCAGACACTTGATACTCACTAGCTGTGTGATCTTGGGCAAGTCACTTAATCCTGATTACCTTGCTTCCAGGGCCATCTCCAATCATCCTGATTCATGTCTGGCCACTGAATTCAGATGACCCCGGAGGAAAAAGTGAACTGGTGACTTAGCACAGCCACCCCTCACTCAAATACAATTAACGTGCTTGTCATGGCATCACTGTCCTGATGTCATGGTCTTCTTTGAGAATGAAGGACAAACATCATTATCATCCAACATTCCATAAGTCACTTAGGTCTTTTTGCATTTTGTTATTGTACACCACTTGGGCTATACATCAGTGATCCCTCACTCATGCTATATGACGAGTCTATCTTTCTTTGATAATAAATTTTCTTCATAATAATCCCTTATGCTATTTCTTTCATATAGGCTATTGCTTATAATATTCTATGGGTCACACCATTCCTCATTTGTAGGCGGACTGGCGGGGGGGGGTGGTGTTGCTACAGGTAGCATACTGTTATCCTTCCTAGGAGCAGCCAGAGGATCTCATGCTCCTCTTCCTTTTGGGCCATGTATTAGGCATCCTCTAAGGCAAAGTCAAATACTTTTCATGAGCCTATGTTCCTCTGTATTAGACTTCATTTACAGTCAATAACCAGAGGGTCAGTGGCCAGTGTTCTTTCTCTGTGGATGTATTTATTAATGGATTCTGCACAATATTAACATATGTTGGTAGCTTTTTGCTCTACTGCATCAAATGCTTTTTTGTAATCAACAAAAACACAGCAGGATCTTGGATTCTCTTTACATTTCAGGTAACTGTGTGACTTTAAAGATGTAGAGAACAATTTGTGAAAGCTGGTCCATGCTCTTCTCATGTTTTCATCAATATGTATATAGATCCATCTCATAAGGATTTTATGAGGATATGAAAGCTGGCAGAAGGATCGGTAATTATTGATATCCTCTGTCATTTATTTTTGTTTAATAATATTGTTGATGATTTTCCTCTTCCCACACTTGAGATTGCTTCTTTAGGGTTTCCATGACTGGGTTACTGCCAGCACAGATGCAATCTCTGGTTTTGACCAGTTACTCTTTCTGTTTTAGACTTCCTGGTTCCATTTCTCTTTCTTTGTGTATAGCATTGGAAACTGAGGCACTAGGCAAATATAGTCTTTCCTGTGCCACTGAGGATGGCAAGAGATCATTCTAGAGACCTGACAAGTGTCTTTCTAAGCAAATACTCACAAATGATGGCATTGCATCATTTTCTTCTACTTGCATTATAACTGATCTTTAAGAAAAGGTCAAAAATCTTTATTGATGACCTTTGTTTTGTACATTAGTCATTCCAAATGTACTGCTCTTCTGTCCAGCCACCCAATAAGTTTTTCCTTGTAACAAAGAAAAAGTGTTAAGAAAAACCAATTACATTGAAGTTAGCACATTGGCTTGTGTGTGCAACATTCTATATCCATAGTATACTTCTCTAAGCAAAGAAGAGAGGTACATTTCTTTATCTATTCCTCAGGGCTGAAATTGATCCTTTCTTGAAGTTGCTTTATTTTGCAAGAGAAAATGTCTTTGCCTTGTGATTAAAAGTAATAGATCATAGTGATGTACACTAGGTGAGATAGCACACAAATGAGACTAAAACTATCTACAGGGCAGCTAGGTGGTGCAGTGGATTGAGCACTGGCCCTGAAGTCAGGAAGAACTGAGTTTAAATCCAGCCTCAAATCCTTACCTAGCTGTGTGACCTTGGGTAAGTCACTTAACCCCGTTGCCTTGCAAAAAAATGCTGTTTACAACATGTCTTCCTTTAATATGATGTTGGCTTTGCTTAATGTACATCAAGGCCCTTGTACTCTTGGCTATCCAAATTATATCCAATATCAAAATATCAAAAGTATTGTCAGTTTATATACCTATATGCCTACATACACAAATAGGCAGTGAATTCAAATAAAAACAAAAAAATTTCACTTGAAGAAAATTCTATATGAATATATACATTGATATATCCACACTAAAGATGTTCTTCAAGTAAAGCTTGGTTACTTTGGTTTTGCTTTCCAAGACAAAAAGGAAGCTAGGCAGTATAAGTTAGTTTATGCCTCCCATTCAAGGAGCAGATCTGAACAATAGCAGTAGGCAAGAAGCCCAACACAAGCACTGTTTGTCTCTGTCCACTGAACGAATTACTGTGCTATGAGGAGGGGTGAAGGGGGAAGAAGAATCTGCTGATGCAGCTCCTGCCTGACCCCTGCCTCTAGGTCATCCCTTCCCACCCCCCCTCCAACATTCCCAGGTAGATTAAAGAGGGTCTTCCATTCTCGGTCCTCTAGCTGAGCTGCAGTGAGCATTGGATATGAGAGAAAACTGCAGCCACTGTATTTCTTGGCAATCTGCTAGAATAAAAATAGAGATCTGCTGAGTCAGGAGTTTGATATCTGCAAACCTTCCCCAGCTGGGGAAAGAGACTTCCCTCTTCTTTTGAATGTTTACTTAAATTAGGTCTCCCCTTCCCAAGCCAAAGAGATACATAACCTGCCTGGAAGTTGGTATTTTCAAAGATAAATGCATTCTTTATATATATAAATTTCTATGCTCATTTGAACTGCTCCTAACAGTTAAGCTGGAAATAACTGCTTTCTTTTGGGAGATGAAATAAGATCTCTATTTATCTGGTTCCAAATCTGCACATCAAACATACCAACATGGTTCCATACTGAGCAGACGCCACTCCACTTCTGGCATCACTTACTGCTGCCTCTTTAAAGTACAAAAGATTTAGACAAAAGTCAGTGAAGGAGGAAGGCATGGGAGAAGGATGGATAGCATCTTAAAGAAATGGTCCCTGTTTCCCCATCTTGTCCAAAGGGAGCAATGATAAGATGTCAGGGGCATTTCCTCTCCTCCTTACTTTACTTCATGACCAAAACCACTAACCTTTTTCTTAGTGAGAATGCTAGGCCCCAGTGGAGAAAGACTAATGGCTCTTGCCTCTCTGGGCCAAGAGCGAATGTTAACACATCACAGGATAGCATCATTCCCATAGGATCAACTAGCAACTGCTCTGGTCCATCCTTTATGGTAACTGCCTCAATAACAAAGTCAAAACTTTTGCCAATGTTGTTTTCTTTGGGAAGAAGTTTAAGGTTAGTGACTTCCTCCTAAGAATTCCTTTAAGATTTGAATTCATTTGTCTCTTTCCTAAACAACAGTTAAGCAATTGTGATTTTGTTTTGCTTTTTCTTGTATATAACATATACAGTTTGACCCCCAAGCCTGACATACCCTCACTTCTCTCCTTCCTTTTAGAATCCATTGGAATCCTTAGCTCCTTTGGGGCTCTGCTCAGGGAAATCTCTCCTGCCTGAGGCCTATCCTGATGCCCCTATTTGTTAGAGCTTTTACCAGGCTCCCAAATTACTTTATATTCACTTATTTGCTCCACTTTTGAATTCCTCCAGTAGAATGGAAACTCTTTAAGAGCAGGGACGGTTTGGATAAGGGTTAGGTTTTGCCCTTCTATCTCCACCACAAAGCTATACATAAGCTAGGCACTCAGTATAGACTTGTTGAATCAAATCAAATTGAATTACAGTTCTGGTAGGCAGCCATGGTTTAGCAGAAAGCCCTGAGTTTGGATTGAGACCTATATTTGAATATGGATCTGCTTCTTACTGGCTGTGTCACCTTGGCCTACTGACTATTCCTCATCTATAAACTGGAGATACTGAGTAAATTAACTACCTCATTGGTTTGTTGTGAGGATTAAATGAGATCGTGAACTCAACTATAAAGTATTATATAAATGTTAACTATTATTATCATCGGCTCCTTAAGTAAATAACTACGATTGATTACTTTGTACTGCTGGGACTCTCTTCCATATCTTGAAAGAAGTAATATTTTCCTCTACAAAAACATTTTTCTGAAAAATTTCCAAAGAATTTCAAGTTTCACCAGCAATAACTTGTAGTTTTAAGAGCTCTTGACTGGGAATCAGACAGGGGTTTGCTGGAAATAACTTGGATGGGCTTTTAAGAGTCAATTATTAAATATTCAGAAATCAGCAAACTACAAATTAGATCTTTTTTATTGCTTTATTGAAGGTCTAGACTAAAGAAAGTGTTGTGGAAAATGTTAATAATGCAGATTAAACTTAAAATTATGTCTAGAGAGTTTCTTATTAAACTACTGCTAGCATACTCTTGAAGTAAGGAGTCCTGGTTTCTAGTTACTACTTACTCATATTAAACGAATAAATGAATGTTTGATCTGGAAGGTACCATAGAAATCTTCTAGTCCAACAGCTTTATTTTAGAGATGAGGAAATTGAGGTCCAGAGAGGGAAAGTCACTTGCCCCAAACCACATAGCTAGGTGAGGTTGAGATAGGACTAAAACCCATGTCTTTCAGTTTCCTCTATACTACAGCTGTCTAGGGACAGCTAGGTGGTACTGCAGGAAGACTCCTTACTAGCTGTGTGACCCTGGGCAAGACACTGTACCCTGGTTGCCTCAGTCTTCTCATCTTTGAAATGATCTGGAGAGAGAAATGGGATCTTTGCCAAGAAAACCCCAAACGAGATTACAGAGAGTCAGACATGACTGAACAATAACAAAAACAAGTTACTGCCCTTCTCTGTGATAAGATTCCTCCTCTAGAAAATGAGGCAATTACACTAGAACAACTCTAAGGTCCTTTCCAGGTCTCACATTTTAATCTTTTAATTCAATTTAATCAACATATATGTTGGTTATGCTTGCATGATTGGCACTTAAAACATGGTTTCTATCCTCCACAAGTTTATAATCTAATAATACCTTGGGTCCAATAAACAGAGTTTCTAAAGAATCTATAGTACTTCTTTTCTCTTCCTTCTATAAAATCATTTCTTTATTCATTTTACAAGCACTGCATTAGATGAAGGGAATATAAAGACAAAAACTGATGAGACAGGTCTCTGTCTTCAAAGGGCTTGCTTTCTACCAGGAGAAAATAATATGCACAATCACACTTAGAAACGTAAATACAGCATACATACAAAATAAATAAAAAGTATTTTTGGAGGGTCCCAATGTCTAGGGGTTCATTGTAATGATTAGATTCCATATATGTGCTAATAATATGAGAACTATCCATCTTGCTGTCAATTAATCACAATAATAAAGAATGAAAGGAAAGAGATTAGCCAGGGTTTACTCATAGCTAGTTGTGACAAACAAATACCCTTCTGGATTGTAAATATTACAAAGACTCCAAACTTGCTTATTCATAAACATAATTTATAGCTTGCCATTTTCCAAAATATATACTTCTTGTTGTCCTTTTCTAGGCTTTTTAAAAAGAATTTTCATTTTTTTACTTAGGTTTTTTTTTTGGTCAAATAATCCTAACCAATATTCACATATGTAGCATTGAGAAATAAGTATAAATCAGCCTCAGGAATTGCATGTAAATTAGATTTTGAACATATCCATTTCTCTCATTCAGATTCAATATGTGATATTCTCATGCAAAATGTCTTCACTCTTCTAAGTTTGGATGATTTTTCCAGACCAATACCAATTTGTCAAACTCCATTGTATCAAAAGATATATAATAAGATGCCAATCTTAATTTTTTCACATAGGCTAGACATTTCTTGTCTCCTGACCATCTGACATACCTTGATTATAGTGCTTGGGTCACTCTCAACCAAGCCCTTCCTCCCCAGAAGGGAACTGGGGAACTATATCACTTAGACACATAGCTTAGGATCTATGGAATTTCTCTGCCCTCAGAGACTTTTTGGTAAACTGACTCAAATATAAGGTGGTTATCCACCCCACCCCCCTGAACCCAGTGGCTTACCTGGATCAGGTCCTCTACTCCTAAAGGCCATAACTGAGTCGAAGAAACAGTTTATCATATACATAGATGGATGGATGGATGGATTCCTGCAAGCATGTATGAATGAATAGATGGGTTGGTGGATAGATGAATGGATGGGTGAATGGATGAATAAAAAAACTCAGTTCCTTCCTCATAGTAGGTGCTTCCTCATTGAAAATGTCCTGTTAAAAAAGAAAAGAAAAGAAAATGTCCTGTTGCAAATTGCCCTTTTAGGGTATTGGAAATGCTACTGCTATTCCCAGAGCAGTTTCACCTCTTTTTTTGCCTTTCCCTTCGCAATTGCTTAGTATATTGACTGTGCCTACCCCAACACTGCAGCAGTTTGGTTTGCTACCCTTTAATCCAGAGAACAGCCAGGTGATGCTTCAATGGATGGAGAACTGGACCTGGAATCAGGAAGACTCTTCATGAATTTAAATATAGCCTTAGGCACTCACTACCTGTGTGACCTTGAGCAAATCACTTCACTCTGTTTGCTTCAATTTCCTCACCTGTGAAATGATCTGGAGAAAGAAATGACACACCACTCCAGCATCTTTTCCAAGAAAACCCCAAATGGGGTCATAAAGAGTCGGCCACAAGTGAAAAAATTAAACAACAACCCAGAGAACACTCAGGTAATAAGCAGTGATATTGGATGCTTATACCATACTGTAAGATATGTGAAACATTTTCCATACTTTATCTCTTTTGATTCTCGTAACAATGAAGTTGGAACTAAGGGGATAATTATCCCCCTATGTGATAAGTGAGGAAACTGAGATGAAGAGATTATATGACTTGTCAATGGTAATGTAGTTAGGTAAATGTCAGAGATGGGATCTGAACCCAGGTCTTCTTAACTCATTCGATATTCAATTCATTGAGAATAGACTCAATGAATAATATAATCATTACAGTCAAGTCAAGTCAAAAATCATTTATTGATGTCCTACTGTGTAATAGGAACTGTGCTAAGTGCTGTGGTATAAAGAAAGGCAAAAAATATGAGAGCTGCTCTCAAGAAGTTCACATTCTGGGATGGCTAGGTGACACAGTGGATAAAGCATTGGCCCTGGAGTCAGGAGTACCTGAGTTCAAATCCGACCTCAGACACTTAATAATTACCCAGCTCTGTGGCCTTGGGCAAGCCACTTAACTCCATTTGCCTTAAAACCTAAAAAAAAATTAAAAAAATAAGTTAACATCCTAATGGAAGAGAGACAATATACAAGAAGCATGTACATACACTATATGTGGTGTACAGTAGTGTAAATGGGAGGCAATCTCAGATGGAAGGCAATAGGAGTGGAGCAGGGAAGGGAAAAGTTTCTTACGAAAAGTGGAATTTTAACTTCGACTTGAAGGAAACCAGGCAAGTCAGAAGATAGAGATAAGGAGGTAGAGCATTCTGGGCATGGGGGGGGGGGGGCGGGGAGCCAGAGAAATTCAGAGTCATCTGGACATTAAAGTAATAGTTTCAGCATCTGATAATATATGTGTGTGTGTGTGTGTACATATATATATATATGTGTGTGTGTGTGTGTGTATACAGTAACCTCAGAGCATTATTACAGCTTTTAAAAGGGGAAAAAATATTTTGTGTTTGGGTTTCTATGGCATCATTTGTTCTCCATGGAATCTTTCCTGAAAATAAGCAGAACCATCATTACCATCATTGCCATCATCATTGCCATCGTCATCATCATCATCATCATCATCATCATCATCATCATCAATCAACAAGTATTTATTAATCCCCTTCTATTTACCAATCGTGAGAAGAAAAGATGAAAATATAATATTCTTTGCTATAATGGAGCTTATATTCTGTGGAGAAGAGATAGTGTATACCCATATATATATATATATATATATATATATATATGTATATATATATATACATATATTCACAATTAAGGCCAACCAGTCTTAGAAGTAGACACTTTGAACTAGGGGTATTAGGAAAGGGTTAATATAAAGGTACACCTGAGCTGAACTTTGGCAGAGGTTGGGGGAACAGCATTCCTGGCATGGGGGACAGCCTGTGAAAAGGTATGGAGGCAAGATATTATATATCATATTCAGGGTTGGTATGTAGATTTTGTGAAGTGGAATAATACCTAATAAAAGTAAGTTGCAGACAGATCATAAATGGATTTTCAATCCCAAAAGAAAGTATTTATATATGCTTCTGGAGATAATAAAAACCATTAGAATTTATTAAGTAGCAGCATGAGATGGTCAAATCTGCTTTGTAGCGAAACCATTTTGGTAGCTTTAGGAAGAATCTTGAGACAGGGAGATTAATCGATTGAAAAGCTGTTGAAATACTCCAGATATGAGGTGATGAGGCCCTGAACTATGGTCATAGGGGTATATATGCATGCATGTGTATGTGTATGTGCATGTGTATGTGTGTGTGTGCATTAGGTATAATAACTCCATTTCTATAGTAGTTTAAGGGTTGCAGAATGCTTTCCTCATAAGAACTCTGTGAAATAACACAAATATTATTTTGATTCTCATTTTATAGATGAGGAAATTGAGTCTCTGAGAAGTTAAGCAACTTGCTTATAGTCACATAACTTAGAATTTTCTGAAGTGGGTTTTGAAAGCTGGTCCTCTGACTCCAAGTCAAATATTCAAACCACTCTTCAATTCTATCTCAAAGCATAAAAATATGTTCCATCTAAAAGGAACCCTATGGTTCATCATATTAAGAATTCTTATTTTATTCAGCAAAAAAGCAGTTCTCATAACAATGAAGTGACTTGACCAAAGTGATGAAGTTATAGTTGGGACTGACTTCTAGTAAACTCTTACAGACTCCTTTGGAAATCTCAAAAAAAAAAAGAATTCCCTCACTCAGGATTGTCTAAGTCATTACTGAACTTTGAAATGGATAATTGAGAAGAGTTGTCAAGAAACTGAATAGCATTCTCCATGTGGAGAAATGATTCCTTTATTGTCTCATTCCCATTTTCTGCTGTCCTTTAAGGGTGAGAATATTGGTTCATAGAAGTAGGTAGGAAGAGCAATCAAGAATTTGGTCCTTCCAATGGAAATAACAAATGGAAGGGGCTCTACAAGATTAGAGTATCTGTAGCTGGAAGACAGAGACGAATGTCATCTGATCTATTCTAGATGAGGAAAGCAGTCTAAAGGATGAAGGAAGCATTTATTAGACCACTATATTAGAGACACTTTGATAAGCACTTTACAAATATCTCATCATATCTTCACAATACTCCTGAAAGATAGATGTTATTATTATCTCTGTTTTACAGATGAAGAAATGGGCAGAAAGAAGTTAAGTGACTCACTCAGAGTCACAAAGCTAGTAAATGTCCCTGAGGTGGGCTTGAAACTTAGTTCTTCCTGTTTTATCTATTGAATTGTCCAATTATATAGCTGATAAGTGGTAGTCAGAATTTTAACACAGATCCTCAGAATAAATCAATATTTTTTGTTTTTCCCCCATGATGCCGTACAACTGTTTTTGAATTAGTAAGCCTATTTTCTCCATCCAAATCCACATGGTTTGTCTAGGGGCTGAGGAACCAGAAGTAACTTTCTCCACTACTTTGTGACTGGGAGCAGAGAAAAACTTCCCAGTCAAAAAATTCTAATCTGGAGGAGAGCAGTGTGCCACAGTGGGAAAAGACACTGGATTTGAAGCCAGAAGATCAAGGTTCAGGGACTAGCTATGCCACATACTACCTTTATGACCGTGGGCTTCTTCCCTTTTATCTCAGTTTTTTTCATCTGTAAGACAAGGGGCTTGGGCTAGATCAGTCGGTCAATTGATATAGATATGTCAACTCATAGAAATGGTGGCCATCAAATCAGACATAAGTATCCCTAATATGTTATATATTGACTTATAAAGTCACATATTAAGTTTATCCATATTTTCTTATATTTTTATTTACTTCATTAAACATTTCTCAATTACATTTTTGTTTAGTTCATGCCACACTACAGGCCACATGTTTAACACCTTTGGAACTGATTCTCTCTGAAGTATTTTGCAATTCTTAATCTGTGTTCCTCTTGTTAAGCTACCAGGCCTTCAGTGAAAGAGAAGAAAGGTCTTGGATTAAGTCAGGTAGGACTGTAAAAATTAAGTTGATTTGAAGGAAAGAGAGAGAGAGAACAAGGCAAAGACAACAAGTTATAAAGACAACAGAGGTTTTCTATAAGAGGAAATTCCAACTAGAGGAAAATTCCACTGGGGGAATTTTAGGTCCAAAACAAATTGTCAAACCCTGAATTTTTTGGCAGAACTTCCGAGTTCTCTTAATTTCGGTAAATTTTATCTTGCACTTGGCACAATGTCTGCTGCTACCCAGTTAGTTGACTGTTATCGTTGTTGTGGGTGATGTCAGCCCATCGCCACCATAACAGCTGTTCAGCTGCCTGGGTATGCTGTAGTTTTATTGGAAACAGATCCCATATTACAAGGCAAGGAATCAAACATAAATTTTCTTCTATCCAGCTGCTGTTGGTAAAAGACTAACATTCCCTAGAGTTCTGGTAACAGCCAACACAGACAACAGTAGTGCATCCCAACTGAAAATACAAGGATCAAATTGGAGAAGGCAAACAATGGCCCAAACAACTTGATACGTTCATAATGGTTAGGAAAATGGCATGAGGTTTCAGCAGGTGTGGACATTGTAATTTTCTCAGGAGGGGGGGTTTCTGAAACCCAGCTGGTAAATGGAAACACCAAAAACATGGAGGACCAATCCTACTGGAATGCTTTGGATTCTCCAATGCCCAGTCTGCAATAGAAGGTTTGCATAAAGAAATAATCAGAGATAAGCCTGAAGAAGTAGGTTGGGATCACAGTGTAGATGACTTTGATAGACAGGTTTGAACTTTTTCCTCTAGGTGGTGAGAAGCTATTCAGGTTTTCAGATACCTGAAAAGTGGTATTTTAGGAACCTCATTAATTCATTCAACCCATTTTTCTTGAATGTTGACTATGTACAAAGCACTGTGGTAGACAGGGAGTCATCAGCATCACCAACAAATATTTTTATGTGTTGGAGAACTGTGCAAAGATACCTGGCCATGCTCTCTCTACCCAGAAGGAGCTCACTCTCTGGTTGGAGAGACAGGATATTTAAATAAGATAAGACAAAGCAGGATGTGTTAAGTGGTAGATAAGTGGTGTACAAAATCAAGTGGTGCAGGAAATAAGAGGCAGCAAAATCACTGAGGGTTGGACAGTGGTATGGGGGAAGCCTCCTGGAGTGAGTATGTGTAGGGCCTGGCCTGGGATAACTTGAACCTGGGGTAACTTGAACTTGAAGAAAGCATAGAATGGAAACAAATGGAGAAGAGGAAAAAGGATTCTTTGGACATAGAATCAGGAGACCTGAGATCTAGTCCTGGCTTTGCCACTCACTTGATAAACTCTGTTCAAGTGCCTTGTTCACTCTGGACCTCAGTTTCCTTCTCTGCCAACACAGCAAGTTGAATGAGATGATTTCTCTTCTTGGCCCTACCGTTTTATAATTCCAGGCACA
This sequence comes from Macrotis lagotis, assembly GCF_037893015.1. Lineage (NCBI taxonomy): Eukaryota > Metazoa > Chordata > Mammalia > Peramelemorphia > Peramelidae > Macrotis > Macrotis lagotis. The sequence continues at coordinate 37,534,563 of NC_133666.1, forward strand.
GGTGGTATCATCTTCATTATCTTTCCTGGGGACAAAGAAGGAACAAGAATTACAGAATCTATAAAGACTTCAGTAGTTCTCTAGTCCAACATTAATCTAAATGAAAATTCCCACTGTGACGATATTGGGTGGTAATGAGTGGTCATTCAGCCTTTGCAAGAAGGCCTCAAGTTATGGAATCCACTGTTTCTGGAGGCTCATTCTACTTTTGGAAAACTGTAATTGTTCAAATTATTATCCAACTTTCCCTTATATTAAACCTAAACTTTCCTCTGTAAATTCTAACAATACTCCTCAATCCAGTCAAATAGAGAAAGCATTTTTAAAGTACTACCATGTACAGGTATCAGGCCCTGGGGCTACAAAACCAAAACCAATCTCTGTCCTTAAAGAGCTTACATTCTACTGAGAATGGGAGTATATAGTGGAAGGGAGGGAATATAACATGTTTATGAATAAATAGATGCATGATACTTTGAATCAGGAGACAGAGAATAGAATTAGAGGGAATCAAAAAAAGCTTCCCAGACTAAGGGGCACATGAACTAGGTTTGAAAGAAATCTAGGGATTCAAGGAAGCAGAAGCAAGCACCGAGTGCCTTCCAAGTCTGGGAAACAACACAAATATAGGGAGTAACAAGTAGGTCAGTTTTGATGGGAAAAAAAGAGGAGATGAAGGAGAGTAATGTGAAATAAGTTTAGAAAGGTAAACTGGAGTTGTGATGTAGAGGACTTTAAGTGTTGAGCTGATGAGTTTGTATTTTCCCTTAGGGACACAAGGCAGCCCCTGATTAGTTCTTGGGCAGCAGTATGACATGGGCAGATTCTTTTGGAGAGAAAGGCAAGACTTGTAGATTGCTACTCTGGAGCCAAGTAGAATAAATCTAAAATCCTTCCTCCATCTGAAAAATTTGAACTCAGTCAAGAATTATATAGCAAAGTCATTTAAGATGCATTTGAAGAAATGGGTTGGGGTCCTAAAATAGAGGGTCAGAGAAAAGTGTGATTTCTAAACAGAGAGGAGCCCTTAAGATTTCTGAGCAAATTGCTGATGTGTGCAAAGTAGTGCTTTAAAAATATTAATCTGGCAACACTCTGTCAGCTAGATTGGAGAGGGAAGAGACTGAGGCATATAAATTCTTATTTTACATTGGTTTTGTTCACAGGGGTTCTTTGAGAATTTCATAAGCTATTTGCCTAAACAGTGCAAGTGGAATTATAACCACTTATAGATAATGTTTGTTTGATATATAAATAATATGGGATATTTAGCATGAATTCATTTGACTCTAAAAATCATCATTTTTCCCCTTTTCCCTGGCTAAATCATTTGATACCAGCTAATTAAGTTTCAGGAAATAAGTAGAAGCAATAAATGATGAGGAAGCAATCACTTGGGTGTCAGAGAAGCCTCCTCAGTCAAACCACCCTGAAGTTTCTTTAAAGAGTCCACAATGACAAACCAATCTATTGGAAAGTGACTAATTAAGGAGCCCTGCATGATGGAATTGATTTTTGGGTTCGATTTGGACAGAATCGACTGAGCAATTCAGCCAGAGGGTCAAATGGGCCGTGGGTGGAGATGCAGGCTAAGCTTCCTGGCTTGTAGGTCTCACACGTGGGCTCATTGATGAGCTTGGCTCAGCCTTTTCCCAGGTGGCCATCTGGTGTGGGGGCAGGGTTATCTTACAAATCATTCCCAAATAGCTAAAGCAGGCAGGGGGCTGATGTCTGACCCTTGAAAATGTTCAGAATTCATGTGGAGGTGCTTTAAGGAGAAGGAGAAATGTGTGAAAATAGGCTTTGGACACTGTGTACATTTTAAGGCATAGTGCTTCATATTTTCATTCTTTTATTTGCTGAAAACATATTTATGTATAAATAGTACTTGTTTTATCTTTTTCTCTCCAGGTCTATCTTCTGGAGCACAGTCTTCATTTTATTTCATCTTTGTGTACTCTTGTTTTCTTTTACTGTTGTCTGTGTGAAGTATCTCTATTATTTTCATTAAATCACAAGATGGCAGAGCTAAAATGGACATCAGAGCTTATCTACGTCAACTTCCATTGTAGGCATGAATGTTATTTACCAATATATAACCTTTGACTGAAGACCTTTCCAGACAGGGAACTCACTACCCTCCTCTTCATCCTGTCAAAACAATCCATTCAATTTTTGGATAGCTCTATTTGTTAGGAAGTTTTTATTTATATTGAGCTGAAATCTGACTCTTTGTAACTTTTATCCACTGCCCCTCTGAGGCCAAACAAAACAAATCTAATCCCTTTTCCATATGACAATCTTTAACTTTCTTGAAGACAGTTTTCCAGTTCCCACTAAGTCTTCTCTTCTTTTTGATAAACATTCTTTGTTTCCTCAACCCTTCTCTGTAGATTATTGTTTTAAGCCCCCTCATCGACCTAGTTTCCTTCCTCTAAGATCTCCTACAGCTTGGTACTATTTCTTCTAAAATGTGGTACCCAGAACCAAACCAAAAACAGTAGAGGTAGGATGCAGGATAGAACAAGCCTTTTCTCTCCCTTGCTATGAAAGTTCTACTTCTGCTAAGGGAACACTAAGATCATGGGTAATGTGGCCAAGTGGATAGAATGCCAGCCTCCTGAGCCAGTAAACCTCAGGTTCTGTCTCTGAGTCATCCTGGCTCCATGACTCTGGACAAGTCATAGGTTCTTACTATCCCAGGCTAATCTAGGGAGCTCTCCACACTAATGAAATTATGGGGTCTACAACAAAAACAAGAACATTGAATTTTTTTTGAGGGGATAGACTGTCATTTTATAATGATGGGTTCAAATAAGCTTGTAATCAATGAAAAACCTTAGTTCTTTTTTTACATGCATAGTTGTCTAATCTTATCATTCTTATTTTGAATTTAAGCAGTTTTTTAAGCAATTAAATTTTTGAACTCAACTGTAAGACTTTATATTTATCATTAAATTCTACATTACTATATTCAGTCAATCAATAAAGATTTATCAGACACCAAGGCTACAAAGAAAGGCAAAAGACAGTCCCTGCTCTCCAGGACTTCACAGTCCAATGAGTGATACAAGATGGAGACAGGATTATACTGAAGAAAATCAACAAAATTGAGGCATTGAGGACATCAGAATGGTTTCTTGTAGAAGGTGAGATTTTAGTTAAGACTTGAAGGAAGCCAGGATGTCAGAAGAAAGCGATGAGTAGGTAGAGCCTACCAGGTATGCAGCACAGCCAGTAAAAATGCATGGAAATGGGAGATAGAGTATTTTGTTCAAGGAAGAGGAGGCCAGCGTCACAGAATCAAAGAGTACATGGAGAAGAGAAAAGTATAAGAACCCCAGAAAGGTAGGCGGGAGACCTGGTTATGAATGGTTTTGAATACCAAACAGAGAATTTTCTATTTGATCCTGTAGGTGAAAGGGAGCCATTGCAGTTTATTGAGTAAGGTCAGGGTACGTAATATTGTCAGATCTGTGTTTTAGGAAAATCATTTACAACTGAATAGAGGATCGGCTGTTGCAGGAAGATGAGATTGTTTTGTATTCTGATTCTAATGTATCCCAACTTCATTCACAAATTTGATACGCATGGCTTCTAAGTGCACTGGCTATCACATAAGCTAGGTGATATAGTAGAAAGAACATTACCCTGGAGTTGGGATGATGTGATTTCTGGCCTCAGATGGTTATCAGCTGTGTGACCCTGGGCAAGTCACTTAATTTTTCTCAGACTTTACTCAGCTGTAAAATGGAGATAATAATGGCACATAACCTTATAGGGTTCTTGTAAGAAATAAGGCAAAAAAAATTTTGCTTTGCAAACCTTAAAGTGCTCCCTAAATTGCAGCTATTTATAAATGCTTTTTAACTATTTATAAATGCTTCTCTCTTAATTATAGTCATTGTTTTTCTTAGGTTTTTTTGCAAGGCAAATGGGGTTAAGTGGCTTGCCCAAAATCACACAGCTAAGTAATTATGAAGTGTCTGAGACCGGATTTGAACTCAGATACTCCTGACTTCAGGGCAGGAGCTCTATCCACTGCACCACCTAGCTGCCCCCATTATAGCCATTGTTAAAATATCAAACAGAACTAGGTCAAAGTCAAAGGCATGGAAACAGTCCTACAAGTTTTTATCAATCAGTTAATCATAGTCTTTGGATCTGGATCATCATCTAACTGAGAGACATTGTGAAGTGAATATACTGTTAATTGGGAGTCAAGAAGTCATAAATTCAAATGCCACTTCTGATACTTATTGTCATGGCCCAGTTTCAGGTTCTTTATATGCAAGAGAGAGAAGAGCAGTTCTTATAGGGTCTGCTTTCTAGTTCAAAGGTTGGTTGAGAGGCTTAAATGATGTAATATGTGTAAAGTTTTTTGTATTTTAAAATTTTACTTAAAATTCTAAAGAACCATATAAATGTCCATTACAATCTCTCTCTGTTGTACATAGGGACATCAGAAGGAACATTTGTCGAATGCCTTTCTGAAATACAAATATCCTATATTCATTAACTTAGCAAAACTTGTCTGGCATAACTTATTCTTAAATCCATGCTATTTCCTATTGATTCTTTCATCTAAAGTGCTCACAAACCACCCCTTTAATAAACAGTTCCTTTTTTAAAACCTGGAACCAATTTGGAGTTCACTAGTCTATAGCTGAAAGTATTGACCTTTTTTCATTTGCCCCAATTCCTCAAAGGCCACTAGTAAAGACCATAAATCATGTTCTTTGAGTACCTTTGAATACAGTTCATTCAGGTCAGTGGAATCTTTTGACTTCACCTCCCTCTAGATTGCTTTCAGTTCCTCCTTAACCATTTTTATTAAATTCATCCCCATCAGATGATCACTTAACCTAAGTGAAAAACAGATTAAAAGAAGAGTTGAGTTATTTTTCCCCTCGTCTTCATCATCTAGTATAATTTTTCTTTATGTATAGCTGTAGAATGCTAATGCTTGAAAGAATTTTAGAAATCATCTCATCAGTAAATAGCAATAAAACAGAATCTCAGGGAAGGAAATAACTTGCCCAAAGTCACAAAATTAATAATTAGTGGCAGAGTTGGCACTAGAATCCAAGTTTCCACATTCCTTGTCTCATATGTTTTTTCTACTATACTGAGCGAACTCATACAATGGAGTAACATACACGTCTCTTTCAGTTTCTCTTTGGAACATAGTTCTTGGCACACAGTAGACACTTACTGAATACTTAATGAATGAATGGATGCTCTTTTAATCAATCTCAGGGAGAATGAACTGAATCTGAATCTACAGTAACAAATTTCAGCAATGGTAACAAAATACCCCACAACAAACCACCTTGCTAAGTGAATAGCAACTGATTATGCCCTTTGAATAGAGATAATGAAATATTTTAGTTAATTGGACACATTCACAATGAAAAATGTATTAAGAAATGGCCCTATTTGAAGTATATGAGGTTTGGACAAACTGGGAAAATGACCAAGATATGGGTAACAAAAGGAAGCAGGAGGAAAATCAAAAGGCCTGAATGATCTACACAGAGGGATAATTGACTTATAAATAATGAACTAATTTGGATAGGTTGGATGCGTTGAGGTGGAAAGTTGCATGTGCCAAAGTAGATATGGAGTATCTTCTATCCCAAAAGATGAATTAACTTTGCTGAGACCATAGATCTCAAACAAAAGGCAATGAACTGAGACCTTTTTCTTAGGGATCCTATGCCTCAGAGAAGAAGGCTGTAAGGCTATTCTCCTTATTGCTTTGTTGTTTTTATCCTTAATTCTTTTTTTTACTAGTCAATGGGGTTAAGTGGCTTGCCCAAGGCCACACAACTAGGTAATTATTAAGTGTTTGAGGCTGGATTTGAACTCAGGTACTCCTGACTCCAGGGCCAGTGCTCTATGCACTGTGCCACCTAGCTGCCCCCTACCCTTAATTCGTGAAGAAGAATTAGGGAAGTGATACCATGACATGCATGTAAATTTGATTTGAGTGAGGAGGTACTGTGCAGCCTCACTTTATTCTCTGGAGCCATCTGAAGCCATTGACCAGATATGGAGGTTTGACTACTGGAGATGGCCCTGGATGCAAGGCAATCAGGGTTAAGTGACTTGCCCAAGGTCACACAGCTAGTATGTCTCAAGTGCCTGAGACTGGATTTGAATTCATTTTCCCTTGACTTCAGGGCTAGTACTCTATCCACTGCACCAAAATTCACTGAATCCCCTAGATGTAAATAAGATGGTCAAAGCTGGTTCATACCTTTCTGAACCTGCCAGCAGTTCTGGTTATATAGCCAGTTGGAAAAGGCTCCTTCCAAGTATGTGGGTGGCCAGCCAGAACCAGGTATAGAATGTTTACAGGTGTTCCACAGTCTCTCCAAAGTACCTCTCTAACACATCATCATGATTTCTTCTAGAGTCAAATTCCCTTGTTTTCTCTACTTGGAGAGGTTGCATCAGCCAAAGAAGCTAACTGGATCTGTTCATGGTCAGATCTTCATTATATTGCTATCTCCCTTTCTTGCTGAATTGACCCTATAAATTTAATTCATTTCAATCAAAATTCAAAAACATTTATTAATCGTCCACTATGTGACAGGCACCAGGAATAAAAGACAAAATTTAAGCAGTTCGTTCTTGCCTTCTACTGAGAAAACAACAGAATTATGTCTTATTTAAAATGTCAATCTCTTATAGAAACTAGCAAAGAGCTCTACATACAAAAGGTGCTTTATAAGTGTATGTTGAATAAATGATATTAAGCAACTCTAAATATTTCTCTTAGTATAGAATTCCTTGGACATTTGAAGATAAGGGATTCTAGAAGGATAGGTTTATATTATAAATGCCTAAAATCAACATGCATAATCTAATCTCAGTGTTAATTAGATTGAGGGAAGAATTATAATGGTAAGAAAAAGACTTCAAAGAGTTTCCATTCATGTTTTCTCTGCTTTGCTGATTGATTCATTGGATTTGAGATCTGTAACCTAATTTATTTGGCTGCTCCCTTCTCTGGACAGATTGCTGCCCCTCTCTACTTTCACATTTTGTTTTATTCTTTTCTATGACCTCCCATATATTCTCTAAATACAGTCCAAAGACCAAAGTTCTAGACTTGTTGTGTTATATGAATATAAATATACATATATATATATATATCTGTATCATTCTGTCTCTCCACCATATCTTCTATCCCTCTCTTTCTTGCTCTCCTCTGCATGTGTCTTCATCTGTTGATTTGTAAGAATTTTGGTTACAAGTTAAGAGTAAAAGACCTGAAGCTCATATCATTTACTGAAAAGAATGATGTCCTGTAGCTTCCTGACAAGTCAAGAGCTCTGATTAAGTCACTCTTCTGTCCCCCATACTCTCTCAAATTATGTTTATACTCTGTAATCTGGTGCCTACCTTTCCAGGGTCATTTGAAATACTTTACAAAAATTAAAGCACAATATTAATATTAGTTATTGTTGTTATTACTGTCCATTCTGTGTCCCCCCCACTGTGGTCCAGTCCAACCTTTTAATTTCCTACCACTGTATTTTCACTTAATGCTTTTCCCTGTGTCTAGTATTTATATGGTATTGCGTGCACTGTTATATTCCATACATCTGTGGGTCTGGTGAATTTCAAACCAATCTTTAAAGTTCTTCTCCAATGTCACCTACTCTATGAAACCTTTCCTTTGCTATCCTGCTAGCAATGTCTTTTTCTCCTTGGCCCTCCCACAGGTCTTTGTTTTACGTTTTATCATGTATCATAGTTATATCTATATACATCTTATCCCCCTCCTAGAATGTAAGCTGTATGTTGGGAGGAGTCCTACCTTATCTAAACCACACAATAAGTCCTTAATTAATATCGATAGACTCTGTCAAAGTCTCAGGTGGCAGTTTCTCACTCAAAGGGCCTTGGGTAGACCTTGTGACAAGTGTGTTAGACAACATAAGTACTCCTCGAGTTACGAATCAGATGGTCAATGGGAATTTGATTTGATGGGAAGGTCCAATCGTTTGAATAGAAATGAAAATAGCAGCCACAGGATAATTGAGCTATGAAGTATATCTTGCACTGTCACTGAATCAAATGATATTGAATATATGCTGTGTAGATAACAAAAATGTGGAATGCAAAGTATTTTCTCATCCTTACTTTATCCTTATCTATCTACCACCACAGAGTAGAAAAGGAGTTCAATGTAATATTATAAGAAGTACCTTGAAGTGATTCATGACTAATTGTCACTTCTCTACCCCACAACATGCTTCTCCCAAAGTTAGCACAAATACCCAGGCCAGTTTGGAAGGGAAAGTTTTCATACTAATATTTTTCAATATTTCAATAGTACTTTTTCATAGACTACATCATTTGAGCCTCATGGCAACCCTTTGAAGTCAGTTCTTCAGGTATTTTACTATTGTGGAGATGGAAACTCAGAGAGATTGGGCGAATTGCCCAGGACCAGAATTAGTGAGTGTCAGAGAAGTTATTTTTATTCAGGTCTATCAGATACTGCTTCCTAGAAGGACTGAGATTATCAAAGGAGAGGGTGGTATGTGGGCTTAGGAAGGGAAAGGAGACTTATATTTAATTGGTCTTGGTGAAAATGGGATTTTGAAATGAACTATGGGCTGATTACCTGCATGTGTGACCTCAAATTCTTTCTCAATAGCTGTCATCTCTTAGTCTACTCACTTCTTTTTCTTCATCAACCTTTGCTGAGCTCCTGATGACTTCCCCACTGTAGGACATCCAACTTTGCTCCTTTCCTTGGGCTATTTGGCAAGAGTCACTTTGACATGTTGGCAGCAAATCATCCTGGCATCAAGTTATTCTTTTTCCTGTTTTATTTTCTTAACCACACCAATCTTTTAATCTCTCAGGAGCAAATAGCATTTCTGCTTTCTATCTAGAGTCTTGTTGTAACAGAACTCAAAATGTGATGATCTGAGGAAAGGCGCTGATGTTTTGTTTTTGTCAACAAAGAAATTAAATTGTGAGTTAGTTCCCAAACAATGGAAATTGTTGTAGCTGTCCTCTTCCACAGGATGCTTTTAACTGAACTGCTTTGTGTTAATAGCACACAAGAATAATAAAATAATAATGGATTTACAATGATTTATGAGGATCATGTACTTTCATATACATCATCTTGTTTCATTCTCACCACAAGCTTCTGTGTTTAGGCATTGAAGGCATGACTATCTTCATTTTACATATGATAGAGCTGGGACTTAGGGAGGACTTGTATACAGATGTATGACTGGTAAATGGTAAAGTCAAAACTCAAACCCAGGTATTCTGATTTCAGGCTCAGTGGTCATTCCAATGGATCACAACTAGTTATAAAATAGATGTGTTATAAAGTATCAAATACTGCGTTTTTTTTCCTAATTAGTCTGAAGTTCATTTTAATTCAAAGTTTAAAGGAATGTCAAAGGTCATCTACTCCACCTTTGGACTATCCTCTAAAACTATCATTAATAACACCTGACTTTTATGTAGAGTTGTAAAATTTACAAAATCTTTTACATGTTTAGGATAAGAGGCTCATACCATGGGCCAACTCAATGTTGATTACTTGGGTCCATGACTGGGGAGGCCGACTTCCCCATTCTCACACTTACTGGCTTATTCTCCACACCCTAGTTATTCCAGGAAAAATTCTACCTTTGGCTCTAGTCTAAAGTTTTTCCTAAAAGATACAAGCAAAAAAAAACATTACCTAATGATATGAATATGAACTAGTTGGGGAATAGGTAATTTCTTTTGTTTTTGTTTGGTTTGGTTTTTGCAAGAAAAAGGGTTAAATGACTTTCCCAAGGTAACACAGCTCAGTAATTATTTAGAATCTGAGATCATATTTGAACTCAGTTCCTCCTGACACTAGGGCCAGTTCTCTATCTACTGTGCCACCTAACTGCCCCCTGGGTATGCTAAGTAGATAAGAATCATGGCATTCTATCCAGAATGATTAGAACAGAATTCAATAATTCAATAATTTAACTTATAACTGCAGATAGTTGACTAGGAAGTTGATAGGCATCATCTTCTGAAAATAAAGAATTTTTTTATCACAAATTTGTCACTTCAGTGATTTCACATTGAACCTCTGAACTGAGCATTGTCAATTCAAACAAACAAACATCTTTCTAGAAACACTTTCTGATGCCAGATTGTTCCTGCTTTTGTGCCAACCAAAACTACTCCAGTATACAAGGCTACTATTCCTAGGGAAGCTCAAAAAGTCCACCTATTAAAGGGAAGTGGGGTTGGTGTTGGTGGTTTGTTTATCTAAATTCTTTTGACACTAACCTTGAAATGGAATTGCCTTCATTCCACCCATACCTCCCTGAAGTCACATCTTTTTGATTCTAGAGCATAGGAAAGAGCTCAGTCCCAAGTTGTAAGTTGCCTATTTTTCTACTTGGTTTGGCACTGTGTTATCAGCTTTTTTTTGGTTTAACTTCTAATTAAAATTTCTCAGCAGATGGGTCATACAAGACCAGAAACTGATCGCCTAGAAATGGTCAGAGATTAGCTGCATGTGATCTATGTGGGAGGGGGAGAAGGGAGTAATTATATATACATTATCTCATTCGATCCTTAGAACAACCCTGTGGGGTAGGAGCCATTATTTCTTCCATTTTAGAGATGAGAAAAACTGAGACTGAGAAGAGTTCTGTGATCTACTCAGGATCTCATAGAGAGTAAACATCTGAAATAACTCTGAATCAAACTCCAACACTCTGTATATTAGATCACACATTTTCCCCATTAGGTTGGTAGTGCAAGGACATTTTACAGAGAGAGTTTACCTAGATTTTAGCAAGGCATTTTATTATGTATCTAATGCTTCTTGTAGAAAAGATGTAGAGATGTGGGATGGATGATAATACATTTAGATAGATTCAGGACTTGTTGAATGGCTCCAGAGGGAAAAATTGGGACCCTGGATGGAAGTCACAGAAAAGTAGATTTATGTATGAAAAAAATCTTTCTAGTAATGAAAGAAATCCAAATTTTAAATGAACTGTTTAAGGAATTAACAGTCATCCCCTACCTAGAAGACTTCAATAAAGACCTCAAGACCAGTTGTCAGGTGTATTGTTGAGTGGATGCCTGTTCAGGTACAGGTTAGATTTTTTCTGGATTTCCCCCCACCCTCAAAGCTGTACACATTCTTTCTTTGCTTTTTCTTCCCTCCCTCCCTTCCTTCTTCCTTCCTTCCTTCTCTCCCTCCTTCCTTTCCTTCCTTCCTCCCTCCTTCCTCCCTTCTTCTCTTCCTTCCTTCCTTCTTCTTTCCCTCCCTCCCTTCATCCCTCCTTTCTTCCCTTCCACCTCTTTCCTTCCCTCTTCTCTTCTTTCCATCCTTCCTTCTATTCTTTCCTTCCTCCCTTTTCCCTCCCTCCTTCTTTTCCTCCCTCCCTTCATCCCTCCTTCCCTCCTCTTCATCCCTGTTGCTCTTCCTTCCTCCCTTCATCCCTCCTTCTTTTCATCCCTCCTTCCCTCCTTCCTTCTGTCCTTTTGCCCTTTCTTCTTCCTTCCTTCCTTCCTTCCTTCCTTCCTTCCTTCCTTCCTTCCTTCCTTTCTCTCTCTCTCTCTCTTTCTTTCTTTCTTTCTTTCTTTCCTTGATGATTCACCCTTTTCATTATTTATGTCCTAAATCACATCCATTTTGTTCCTACTTTTAAAGAGAAATTGATCTTTGAACTTGATCTCCTGCCCTTATCTTCCAATGATCATTATTCAAGTAAATCCTATACTTATATTATAGTCATAGGATGCTAAAGTAGAAAAGTTCATTAGGTCATCCAGCTCTCTAGCAAGGCCTCCAAGTTCACAAAAACTGATTCCCCATCTCTTGACAGGACAATTTTACAATGTGTTTTTTTCCTCTCCTGTGTTTCCAGGGCAACAGACTCAGTGTTGTTTAAAGGTGACTCTACAAAATGATGTCCTTGACTCCTTACTCTTCATATTGAAGAATGTATTTTGTAGATTAAAAATCAGTCGTTAACACTGAACAACCCACACTGTGACTTTAGTATAATGCTGGACAGAGCGTGCAGAAGCAGGATAAATGAAGATGGAAGATTGTGAAGATTCATTCATAGATCCAGATTAGCTATGTATTCTATCATACTTAGCAGCTCAAAGTTTAAAACATTTCCCAATTTTAGTCATAAATATCAAGGTCCTCAGACTCAGGCAAACTAGAGACTAAGGAAGGACTCAGAAGGCACGGACTCACTTGTTTGTCAATGTCCTTAGAGAAATATGTCACTATGAACTATCACTGTTCTCTTAATGTCAATGATTAGCACATACTTCATTTAACCTCTCTATACCTCAATTTTCTAATATATAAAGTGTAGTTATTGGATTTGATGAATTGTAAGTTCTCTTTCAACTCAAAATTTATGATCTTAACTAAGACAATATAAGGTGACATTAGTTGATTTGATTGGAATTGGATTCCTTTGGAGTTGTTTCATGCCTACCTCCTAAGTTCGTGGGAATTTGATTTATAGATGGAAGTAATCTTAGAGGTTATCTTGTAAATTTAGAGGTTATCTAATAATTTATCAAGCCAGGATCCCAACCTAGAACTTCTGGCCCCACTGCTAAGTTTAGATCTTTCCCACAATGAACTCTTCTTGAATCACAGCTCTCCCATCCTGAATTTGTCATTTAATTAATCAGAATTTCACAAGTATAAAAATTTGGCCCATATTGAAGGCAGAATATTTGCTTTGAGTAGTTTCTATTCTTTTGATATGTTTCTCTATTAAAATCATTCTTTGATCCTTTATTGTGGAATGCATGGAGAGGACCCTGACTTCTTAAAAGTCATTAAAGTAACAAGCTCAGGGAACCAATATGGTTGAATAAATGAAGGGAGAGACTCACCTGACCTCTTACAATTCCCCTCTAACCAACTTTAAAATAATGCCTCAAGTTAAATTCTGAAGTCAAAGAATCAACAAAAGGTTTGGGTGAAACAATTTTCCAATCCAAGACAACTTGGGAGATTGGCAGAAAAAGTCTGTCTCATCAGGTTATTGTTCAGGATGAAGTACAGAGTAGGTAATGCTCCAGGAAGCCAGCAGCAGGCTTTGGAGGGCAGATGTATCAGTGGCAATGGCAGCATTAGGAACTCAGCCTACAGATGGTAAGGAGGGCTGACAACTGGTCAGAAGAAGATTACAGGGGACCCTTTTGCTAGCCCTGGGTGTAGAAATCTATTGCACTGCCTGTACATGGTTCTAGTTGCAGTCCAGGGAAAGGAGGAATACTAGCATACTAATGCTTGCAGCTGCAGGAGCAAGAGAAGCCCTAGTCTTGGGTCCGAGGATGAAAGGAGAGAGAAGGAGTATGAGTCACAATTTCAAAGTCAGAAGGAAAACTCTTATGACCACAAAGGAGCAAGGACCTTTGTCACTGTTCCAGGTAGAAGAGTGCTTGTGGTTGCTCACATTTCAGAGCAGAGTCAGAAGAGCAGTAACCTCACTACTTCTTAGATTGAACCACTTTAGAAGAACTGAAAATTTATAGATCTCCAAAACTAGCTTTGAATACAACAGTACAAAAAGCCTGAAGCTTGGGACAATGTTCCCTTCTAACCCAGGAACAGAGCCTGACTTTAACATAAAGTTAAAAATCAAGAAATAGACTGAAAGAACAAAAACACTGATCATAGGAAGTTACTGTTATTCTTCTGGGGAAAAGTGGATATTTAATGAAATAAAGGACTTTCAAGCATTCCTGCAGAAAAGACAAAAGAAGATAAAAAAATTTGACTTTCAAATACAAGAATCAAAAAAGAATATAAAAGGAAAAAGGAAAGAGAAATCATAAGGGATTCAATAAGGTCATACTCTTTACATTTCTGTTTGGAAAGATGAAACTTACTAACTCCTAAGACCTTTATCATTATTGGCAATTAGAAGGAGCTGTATAGACAGAGGACATGGGTATAAGTTGGCTATGATGAGGTAATATCTAAAAGAATAAAATTAAGGGATGAGGCAGAAGTAAAATGAGGTACATATCTCATATAAAAGAGGCATGAAAGGAAGAATTTTTACAGTGGTGGGGAAGTTACTTGAAAAGGAAAGTAGCTTAGCAGTGCCAGATTTTTGAACTGCATAACAAAGTGGTAATAATCAAAACAATAATAATCTAGTTAAGAAATGAGTCATGGCTCAGTGGAATAGATTAGGTATATAATGTACAGTAGTAAATGATCATAGTAATCTAGCATTTGAAAAACTCAAAGATCCAAGCTTTTGGGATAAGAAGTCACTATCTGTCAAAAGTTGCTAGGAAAACTGGACAGCAATATGGGAGAAATATGCTGTAGACCAACATCTCACACCAAAATAAGGCCAAAATGCATACATTTGCACTTGTACAAAGAGGATGATATCTTAAGCAAATTGAGGAAACAAGGGAATATTTTACCTATCAGATCTATGAATAACAGAAGAATTTATTGTCAAACAAAAATAGCTAATAATATGGATGCAAAATGGATTATTTTGATTACATGAAATTAAAAAGGTTTTGTACAAACAAATCCCATTAAGCTAAAATTTGGAGAAAAGCAGAAATTTGGTCAATTAAGAACTGGTTTTAATTTTTATAAATGGTCAAAGATATGAACAGGCAGCTCTCAGAAGAAGAAATCAGTCATAGTTAAATGAAAAATATTTTAAATCTCTATTGATTAGAGAAATGCAAATTAAAATGAAAATTAAAGCAATACTGAGGCAACAACTCATCAGTTTGGCTATTATGACAAAAAAGAAATATGACTAATATTGAATGGGATGTGGAGAAACTGGACACTAATTCACTGTTGATGGAGTTATGAACTGACCCAACCATTTTGGATAGCAATTTAGAATTATTCCCAAAGAGTTTTAAAACTGTGAGTACTCTTTGACTTAGCAATACCACTACTAGATATATATTCTCACAAAGGGATAAAAAATATTGATGACAACTCTTAATGCCAAATAATTGGAAATTGGGGGGTTGCCCATTAATTGGGAAATATATGAGTTGTGATTTATTATTGGGATGGAACACCACTGTGCTAAAAGAAATGGAGATGGAGAGGGTGGTTACAGAAATAGTTGGGAAGACTTATATGAACTGATGCAACGTGAAATGAGCAGAACCAGAAGAACATTGTACACAGTAACCACAATATTGTATGATGATCACCTGTGAGTGACTTAGCTGTTATCAGCAATAAAATGTTCTAAGACAATTCCAAATCCATTTGCAGAGCAAGAACTAATGGAGCTTGAATGCAGATGAAAGCATATTTTTTTAAACTTTATTTTTCTTGTCTTTTTTTGTCTGTATTTTCTTTTTCCCCATGTCTATTATGAAAATATTTTGCATGACTGCATATATAAAATCTATCAAATTTCTTGCTTTCTCAAGGATGGGATGGAGGGGGGGAGAATTTGAAATTCAAAAACATTTTAAAATATCAGCAATTATTTTTCTACATAATTGGAAAATAAAGTATTTTAAAAAGAAAGCCATGAAAATGAAACACAAGCCTGATCAGATCCTACCATTCTAGAAATGCTTGGAGAGGTTTGACCAGGGCTGACGTGCATATCTGTAATCAGCCAACATCAGCCTGGAGAGAATTAGTGCCAGGCTGACTGCAGGGTGATGAATTTTGTCACCATAGCATTTCTCCAAGACCATCTCCTAGGCCACAGTGAATCAGGTTATGATCTGTGTTGGTGGAGGAAAGACCTACAAAGCCCAAGGCCCTAATCCTTGATGTGCTGAACTAAGTAAACGTTTGTTTTGTCCCATACTGAGTAGAGACCTAGGGTCATGTCTTGAACTGCAAGGAACTTTAGAGGTCATCTAGTCTATGCACCTTATTTTATAGAGGAGGAAACAGATTCAGAAAGGTTAAGTGGCTTTCCCAAGTTTACGCAAGCATCAAATCACAGACCCAGGATTCCAATCCAGGTCTTTCAGCTCCAAATTCAGAACTGTTTCCACAATATTATGGGAGTTCCTATTTTCAGACATATTGTCTAAAAATTAGATATAACTTAAATGTTATAAAAGGGATCTCTATGCAAATACACTAACTTTCAGAGTATTATTGCCCTGATTTTAATTTGGAATGACTATAATAAGAGCTAGAGGCAGCATGTCCATCTTCTGAAATATGGGCCATTGGAAGCTGCAGGGGGCATATCTAAGAGTAGCAGGTCTGTGTATTTTACAGGTTCCCCAGAGGCTGATGGGAGAGAGATTTCTCTTGTCTTTAGTTTTTATATAGCAAAAGAAATGTGGTATACCTTATAGAAAAGTATCTAAAATGTTATATAAGAAAATGGCAAATAAGATACTGAGTCTTATCATTGCCAAATATAGGACTATGCACCTATCATGAACTGCTTATTTTCTGTGTGTAAGGAAAACTGGGGAAGCAATTCTGGATGATCAAATGTTATTTCATCTAAAAAATGGAATTCTCCAAATGATTTGTGGGGGATTAGCACTTAATATAAGTTTACTTTTCCATTGAACAAATCAGTGCACTGCTCAGCATTGTGGCTAGTTTGTAATTCTTTTTGGGTTGCTTGAAAGATTCCTCTATTTGAGTCATTTGGTGTCTGGGGATTTTTTTTTTATTTGAAATAGAGAGGTATGAATATTTTGAGAAAATGGAGATTCCCCATACACAAATGTATGATTTTAAAAGCCATCTATTGGAAGTTCTGCCTTCTATTTGGAACTCTCCATGAAAAATCAGGGTTTTGAAATCTTCCTCCAATTCCTAGACTTCCAATAGAAGAATGCCAATTGCTTACAATTTATGTAGCTCTATATGACTACAAATTAATTTTGCATACATTATGTTTGAATTTCATGACAGTCCTATAAGGCATTGTGTTGAAACATTATTCTCCATCCCTATTTTATGTGTAAGGAAACTGACTTTTGTAAATCATGTAGCTGGTAGATGGGAGAGTGGAACTAGAAATCTAAGTCTCCTGGCTCCATTCTGCAATTTTTTCCCACTACAGTATGTTGAATTAAATTAAATGAAACTTCTGAATTAAAAATTGAACTACAGAGATCAGTATCAGGAAAGTAAGGAAAATCCTACCTTTCTAGTCTGTGTAGGAAATATGGAAACTGAGGTAGGAACTTGCATCCAATAAAAGCAACTTTGATCAAGCAACAGTAAATTAGAACTTCCTAGGATCACAAGTGAGTAAATTGATTGAAGTCAATAGGTTGAATCAACTAGCAAAAAGATCATTTGCCAGAGGGTACAGCCCAAATAAAATGTATACTACCATATCTGGTGGTGACATATATCTCTACACATTCTTTTTTTTTAAGCAAGATATGTGTCTTTTTCTACTTCCAGCCCCATACTTAAATGTATATTCTAAGAGAAAGAGTATATCACATGAGTGATAATGGCAAAGAAATGGAAAAAATAGATTGTGAGAGAGGTGATAAAAGAGGAAACTAAAAGAATGAGTGGAGGTGGGGAAAAACTTCAAAAAAGGATGAAGGGCAGAGGTAAAGTGTATATCTTAGGACCACATGTAGGAACAATTAATGGTGCCCCCAAAATAGTGAGGGAGCTCATAAAGAGATGGGAATGGTGGTTTCCAGCTGGGTCCTACATCCCCAAATGGATAAAGGTTCCAATTATCTTTATTTTGTGATAACACTATAGTAGGTGTTTGCTCTCCTTTCTTCCTCTTTCCTCTTTCCTTTTCTGCTTTCCTCAGGTTCTCCTGATGCCATAAGGATATTGGTGGAGCATGTGATCTATTTGTGGTCCCTCCACCTCACCACTTGCCAGTCTATCTTTGTTTATGATACATTTCTTTTTTTTGTTGTTGGTAGAAAAAATTTTTACATTCTTTGATGACATCTTTTAAACTGCTTCTCCTTACTAAATCATGGTTTATAATATGTTGCATTCTCTTTATGTCCACCATATCTCTTCCTTGTCCTCTGTGTGATCTTCAATTTCAATTCATTGGTGGCTATAACATTCCAAGACTGATAGTTACACATCCATTAAAATGTATTGTTAAAGATGGGCCTTTTTTCAGAAAGAAGTTTGGGTCATTGAAAAATTTTTGCAACTTTATAAAGGCAAACCTGCATTCACTATAAGGATGCATGTATCCCCCCTGTCCAGATAAATGAGGAAATAAGGGAAACCTATTGACCATTCAGGCATTAGTGGAGCAATGGTGAAAAAGCCTTTTTCCATGCAGAATAAATTAAAACCAAATTACCTCAAGACTAGGGAATCTTTCCAAAATGAATCAGCACCATCTCCAGAACCATGAACACCATAACCAGACTCTCCATTCTTTCTCTCTAATCTTTGGTCCTGTTTGACCCAGTTGGGAACCATTAGACTTTGTGAACTATTTCTCATAATGCACCACAGCAGACCCTACTTCTGTTTACTGCTCCTAAATGTCCCTCATACTTTTTCACTTTAGCTTAAGATTCATTCATTAATAGTATTTTATTTTTTCCCAATTATACATCATGAAAAATTTAGCATTCATTTTCACAAGATTCTGAATTCCAACATTTTTCCCTTCCTCCTTCCCTTCCCTAATCTGAAAATCGTAAATAGTTTGATATAGTTTATACATGTGCTGTCATGTAAACTGTATTTCCATATTACTCTCAGTTGTGGAAGAAAAAAGGAAAAACCATCAATAAGAATAAAGTAACTGAAAAAAAATTGCTTCAATCTGTATTGAGTACAACAGTTCTAAATTTAGATATGGATAGCATTTTCCTTTCTGAGTTCTTTGTATTTGTCTAGGATCATTGTGTTGCTGAGAAGAGCTGAGTCATTCATAGCTGATAACACAATATTACTGTTACTGTGCACTGTTTTCCTGGTTCTGCTCATTTCTCTATGCATCAGTTCATATAAGTCTTTCCAGGTTTTTCCAAAACCTGCCTGTTCATCATTTCTTATTGTACAATAATATCCCATTTCATTCAAATACCACAGATTATTTGGTCATTCCCCAATTGATGAGCATTCCCTCAGTTTCCAATATTTTGCCAAAAATAAAAGAGGTGCTATTAATATTTTTGCACATGTAGGTCCTTTTCCCTTTCTTAATGATCTCTTTGGGATATAACCCTACCTAGTAGTGGTATTAAAAAAGTATTCACAATTTGGTTGTCCTTTGGGAATAGTTCTAAATTGCTTTCCAGAATGGTTGGATCAACTTGAAACTCAACCAACAGTGCATTAGTGTACCCATATTCCCACATCCTCTCCAACATTTATCATTTTCCTTTTTTGTCATATTAGCCAATCTGATAAGGGTGAAGTAGTATCTCAGAGTTGTTTTAATTTACATTTCTCTTTCTTCATTTGAAAACTGCCTATTCATATTCTTTGATTTATCAATTGGGG
The DNA here is from genome assembly GCF_037893015.1 of Macrotis lagotis. Classification (NCBI taxonomy): domain Eukaryota; kingdom Metazoa; phylum Chordata; class Mammalia; order Peramelemorphia; family Peramelidae; genus Macrotis; species Macrotis lagotis. The sequence continues at coordinate 37,554,049 of NC_133666.1, forward strand.
AATAGTTTGGATTCTTATAAATTTGACTCAGTTCTGTATTAGAGATACTTACTGTAAAGTTTGTTTCCCAGCTCTCTACTTTCCTTTCAATTTTGGTTGCACTGATTTTGTTTGTACAACAGGTTTTATTTATTTATTTATTTTTGTTTATTTATTTGTTTGTTTGTTTGTTTATTTATTTTTAGGTTTTTGCAAGGCAAACGGGGTTAAGTGGCTTGCCCAAGGCCACACAGCTAGGTAATTATTAAGTGTCTGAGGCCAGATTTGAACCCAGGTACTCCTGATTCCAGGGCTGGTGCTTTATCCACTATACCACCTAGCCACCCCTATTTTTTTATTTTTGAAGACAGTGGGGTTAAGATACTTGTACAAGGTCATACAGCTAGGTAATTATTAAGTGTCTGAGACCAGATTTGAACTCAAGTCCTCCTGCCTCCAGGACCAGTGCTATATTCACTGCACTACCTACCTTCCTCTACAATACCTATTTTAATAATATGGATTCTGTATTATTTGGTACACAAAGTGTTAAGCATTGGTATTGTTTCATTATCTTTGATACCTTTTAGCAAGATGTAGTTCCTTCTTTATCTCTCTTTTTTTTGTCTTTTGCAAGGCAATAGGGGTTAAGTGACTTGTCCAAGGTCATACAGTCAAGTATTAAATGTCTGAATCCAGATTTGAACTCAGGTCCTCCTGACTCCAGGGCCAGTGGTCTATCTACTGCACCACCTAGCTACCCCCTTATCTCTTTTAATTAATTCTATTTTTGCTTTTACTTTGTCTTAGATCAGAATTGCTATCCCTGCTTATTTTTACTTCAGCTAAAAATAGATTCTACTCCTGCCCCTTCCTTACCTTTATTCTGTGTGTATTTCTCTGCTTCAAGGGTGTGTCTTGTAAACCACGTATTGCAGGATTGTGTTTTTTTTTATCAGTTCTGCTATCTGATTCCATTTTATGGGAGACTTCATTTCACTCACATTCATAACAATTGTTGCTACCTGAATATTTTACACCATGCTATTCTTCCTCATGTTTGTCCTCTCTCTCCTTTCATCCTTTCTTTCCTTAAGAGTGCTTTGCTTCCATCTGCCTCAGTCTGTCCCTCTTTTATTAGTCACCCTCCCCACCCTTTACTTAATCTCCTCCCCTCCTACTTGTCAGCTAAGATAAATTTCTATATTCAATTAATTATGTGTATCATTCCCTCTTTGAACCAATACTGATAAGTCAATTCAAGTTATACTCATTGTTCACCCTTCCATCTTCCCCTACACTATAAGTCTTTTGCACCTTTTCATATGAAATCATTTACCTCATTCTACTTCTTCCTTTTATCTACATTGATTGTACTCCTCTTTCTCATCTCTTAATTTTGTATGTTATTCCTTCAAATTCCCCTTATTCTTGTACCCTCTATCTATATTCCCTCTAGCTATACTATTAGTGATACAGTTTTTAAGAAGTACAAGTATCATCTTCCTGTGTGGGGATGTTTATACTTTCATTCTGTCGAATCTCTTATGTTTCTGCTTTTCTTTTTACTATTTATACTTCTCTTGGGTCTTGATATTAGAAGTCAAATTTTTCATTTAGCTCTGGTCTCTTTATGAAAGCTTGAAATCCTTCTATTTGATTAAATGACTATTTCCACCCTTGATGCTTAATTTTGCCAGGTAAGTGATTCTTACTTGGAGTATTAAGTCCTTTGCCTTCCAGAATATCTTGTTCTATGACCTTAGATTCTTCAATATGGTTGTATGATGTTGTGATTTTTATTCCCTGATATTTGAATTATTTCTTTCTGGTCACTTGTAGTATTTTTCCCTTGATCTCATAGTTCTGAAATTTGGCTATAATATTCCTTGGAGTTTTTATTTTGGAATCCCTTTCCTCAGGTGATCGGTGAATTCTTTCAATTCCTATTTTGCCCTCTGGTTTTAGAACATCAGTGTATTTTTCCTTGATAATTTCTTGAAAGATGCTGTTCAGCTTCTCCTTTGACTATTGCTTTCAGGTAGTACATGGATTCTGATATTGTCTCTCCCATATCATTTTCTGGGTCAGTTGTTTTTCCCTTGAGGTATTTCACATTTTCTTCCCATTTTTCATTATTTTGAATTTGTTTTCTAGATTATTGTTGTATCATAGAGTCATTAGTTTCCACTTACCCAATTCTGCCTTTTAATGTGTTGTTTTCCTCAATTAATTTTTGTACTTTCTTCTCCATTTGGCCAATTGTACTTTTTAATGCATTATTTACCTCAGTGAATTTTTTAATCTCTTTTTTAATTTGACCAACTGGACCTTTTTTAAAAAATAATTACCTTGCGTTATTCTCATTTCATTTTCCAGTTTTTCTTCCACCTCTCTTATAGGATCTTTAAGCTACTTTTTGTGTTCTACTTTGAATTCTTTCTGGGCTTGAGATCATTTACCATTTTTCTTTGAAGTTTTGCCTATAGATGTTTTGATTTTTATTGTCCTCTTCTGAGTTTGTGTCTTGGTCTTCCCTGTTACTATGATAGCTTTATATGCTTCTATTTTTTTCTGATTTTTATTTACTTATCTTTTTTGGTCCTTTTCCTTTCTTTTAAATTTGGACGCTGTTTCCAGGGTGGAAGGGACACTCTCAGGTTTCTTGTGCTGGTGACTACAGGCCCTTGGTTGTTTACCTAGTGTTGCACTGATGTTGCCCTGAGGCTCACAGACAATGCTTGTATCTGGTGATATACTGAGGGGGTGTAGAAGGCAATGGTTGACACTGTTGGGGGTCCTAGGTATATGGCAGACTACCTGGTGCTGTGGTCCTAGTTGTGGTGTCTGGCGTGTTTTGAAGTCAGTGAGGTGTTTCTGCATTTTTCTGGGACTATACCAAAGCATGTGGTGGGCTTGCTGCTAGATGATGCCTTTTTTCCCTGAGCTGCATAGAAGAAGTTCATGGAGGTCTGCCCTTTGGAGGGTGTCTGCATATAGGGCTTCACTGAAGCACATGGTGGTTCTTGAAGTTGGAGTCAACCAGTTTCCCTGGCCTGGTGTTGATGTTTGCCTGTTCCCCCTCACTGGAGCTCAGTATCTCCTACTGTTTTGCTGAGGTGGGGTTTGTTACTAATTTGCTGAGACACTTTCTATCCTGCACTATGTTCCCCTGCTCCCCTTTTATTGTATTGAAATGGACCTTTCTTGCAGTTCTTCCAAGTTTCTTGGGTTAAAAGCTTGTTTCACCCTCATCTTTTTGCTGGTTCTGCTGTTCCAGAATTTGTTTTGGGCTGCTATTTTATGCTTGTTTGTAGGTATATATGGGAAAGTTACAGTGACTTACTGCTTACTCTACCATCTTGGCTCCTGGAAGTTCCTATCTAAAACCAAGAGCAAGCATTATCTATAATGTGGATAAACTAGAAGCTTTCCCAGTAAGATCAGGTGTGAAATAAGGATATCCATTATCACTACTATTATCTAATATCATATTAAAAATGCTATAAGAACAACAAATTGAAGGAATAAGAATAGGCAACAAGGAAAAACTATCATTTTTAGCATATACATTGATATACTTAGAGAACTCTAGAGAATCAACTAACATATAATTGAAATAATTAACAAATTAAGTAAAGCTGTAGGATAGAAAATATATCCACATAAATCATTAATATTTCTATATAGTACAAACAAAACCCAGCAGGAAGAGAAAGAGAAATTCCATGTAAAATAACTTTAGACAATATAAAATATATGGGAATCTACATGCCAAGAAAAACTCAGGAATTCTGAGGACAAAATTAAAAAATATTTTAATGTAATCAAAGCCATACAACTTATCAGAGAAATATTAATTGGTCATGGGTAAGTCAAACAGATATAATAAAAATGATAATTCTATTGCATGCCAAACTACTAAAGAATTATTTTGTAGATATAGAAAAATAATGATCAAATTTATCTATATGAACAAAATGTCAATTATATCAAGGGAGTCCATGAAAAAGATGAAAAGGAAGATGGCCTACCAGTACCAGATTTTAAGCTATATTACAAAGTGGTAATTATCAAAACATCCTAGTACTAAGAACTGGAGTAGAAGATCAGTGGAATAGATTAGGTACACAATATACTGTTGAAAATGACCATACCCAAAGATCTAAACTTTTGAGGACAAGAAATCACTATTTCACAAAAAAAAAATTGCTGGGCCTCAGACATTTGACTCTTACTGGCTGTGTGACCTTGGGCAAGTCACTTGACCCTGATTGCCTAACTTCCAGGGCCATCTCCAGTCATCCTGATTCTTATCTGACCACTGGACCCAAATGGCTCTGGAGGAGAAAATGAGGCTGGGGACTTAGCACAGTTCTCCCTCACTCAAATCCAGTTCACATACTTGTCATAGTATCACCTCTTTGATGTCATGGTTTTCTTTGAAAATGAAAGACAATTATTATTATTATTACTACTGGAAAACTGAAAAGCAGTTTGGCAGAAACTAGGTGTAGATCATCATCTTATACCACATACAAAAATAAGGAAAAAATGAGGGACATGATTTAGACTTAAGAAGTGGTGACATCATAGGCAAATTAGGGGAGCATGAAAAATTTTATTTCATATCTATAGGTTAGGGAAAAGTTTATGATCAAATAGTTATGAAATGGAGAATATCACAGAAAGTATAACAACTAATGTTGATTAAATGAAATTAAAAAGGGTGTGAACAAACAAAACCAATGTAGTCAAAATTAGAAGAAAAGCAGAAACTGGGACAGAATTTTTATAGCAAGTTTCTCTGATAAAGGACTCATTTCTAATACACACACACAAAAAAAAACTGTGTCATAAAAATAATAGGCATTCTACAAGTAATAGTTAAAGAATAAGAACAGACAATTTTAACAAGAAGAAATTAAAGCTATTTATATAAAAATTTTCTAAATCACTATTGATTAAAGAAATATAAATTCAAACAACTCTGAGGTACTATATCAAGTCTATCAGATTGGTTCATATGTCAGAAAAGGAAATTGAAAAATGCTGATGGGGATGTGGAAAATCAGGGACACTAATGCAGTCACCGTAAGTCCTACTATTCTAAAGAACAGTTTGGAATTATTCCAAAAAGGCTATAAAAGTGTGTGTACATTTTGGATCTAGAAGTAGGATTCCTAGTTCTGTATACAAAAGGAATCAATAAAAAAGGGGAAAAAAGACACACACACACACACACACACACACACACACCCACTCATATATATTATCTCTTTTTGTGGTAGAGAATTTTAATTTGAGCAGCTGTCCATCAGTTGGAGAATGGATTAACAAATTAGGGTATATAATTGTAATACAATACTTTTGTATTATAAAAATGATGGAAGTGATGGTTTCAGAAAAACTGGGGAAATGCTATATAAACAGATGCAAAGTGAAGTGAGCAGAACTAGAACTGGGAGATCATTGCATACGTGAACAGCGATTTTTATAAGGGTTATCAACTGTGAAAGACAACTACTGCAATTAGTACAATGATCTGAGATAATTGCAAAGGACTCATGATGAAAAATACTATCTACCTCCATATAAAAGACTGATGAACTCTGAGTGGAAATTGAATTATAATTTTTTCACTTTTTTCCTTCTTCCTTTGCAACATTATTAGTATGGAATTGTTTTGTATGATTTCATATGTATAATTGCTATGTTGCTCACCTTCCCAATGAATGGAGGGGGGGACTGGAAGAAGGGAAAAATTTGAATCTCAAACATTTAAAAAAAATGTTAAAAAGTGGGGGCGGCTAGGTGGCATAGTGGGTAAAGCACCAACTTTGGAGTCAAGAGTACCTGGGTTCAAATCCGGCCTCAGACACTTAATAATTACCTAGCTGTGTGGCCTTGGTCAAGCCACTTAACCCCATTTGCCTTGCAAAAACCTAAAAAAAAGTTAAAAATCAAGGGTAAAACTTAAAATCTTTGCTGTTCTCTTTTACTTTACTTGGCACATTTATTGTTACTTTGAGATGATGAAGGAAAGATGGGTCAATCAGCCATCTGCATACACTCCTGAGATACACTGATTCCGTTTACCACTGCAACTTGTTTGACTAAAGAAAGGAATCATCTCCTTTATCCCATTCCATTTTCCTTTTTGTCTCTCCATTTCAATCTCAAGTTAGTGTGACTATCCCTTTATAGCATGCCCCATTCCATGCCCATAATGACCTTTCTCTTCCTTATATCCTATTTAGGCCTTTCTTGCATCTCTCTAAAGTATTTACCATAGGAGATTTTATACTATATTTATTTTTGTATGTACTATTCCCCTACTAGATGATAATATTCATGAAGGCAGGAATCCCATCATATCTAAAATTTACAATTCCTCCATCACTAGATATAGTATTCTGCATATAATAAAAACTTACTAAAAGCTGTTGAACTAGGAAAAAAACCACTGAATAGATTTGTGGGACCAGAGATCATCTAGTTCTTATTTTACTGATGAAGAAACTGAAAACTAAGAAGGCACAGTAAGGTTACAAGTACAGTATGGCAGAATTTGAACATGCGTCTTCCTTACTCCAAGTTCAGTGCCTTATCTACTATATTAAACCTAACTCTTTTAAGGGAAACAATACATGAAAATTCAGGTCATAACCAACTCCCCCGCCCCCATCCCCAACAACCCCTCTCCCCAAACCACTCTAAAGCAAATACATTAATTGAATAGTCTTTTTTTTTTGAAGAGAAGAGATGAAAGAGGAAAAAGCACTTTAGTTTGACTAAATAATTACTAAGGAGGGGCAATGTAAACTTTCTCTAGGTATTTGGTAATCCTAATGAGAGAAGGAAATTATAGAGGCTGATTTGAAAGGTATAATTAAAAATAATAGGATTAAATTGAGAAGAGGAAACTATACCTAGACTAGAAAATTCCTCCCCCCCCCCCGCCCAGTTTCATATGGATGAAATTGCTTAGACTGTGAGGTGATCTTCCGAGGGAAAGTTGGAATCCCCCACCACTTGGGACTGTTAGTTCCAAGGGATGTCAACAGAAGGCACCAGCAATACATCTAAGGAAAAAGCCTGCAAAAAATTCCTCAAGGATGGAAAGAAATAATCAGCATTTTCCTTTGTGATTTTTAGGATTCTATCGTTTTAGCAGTCAAATATACCTGTGGTAGAGATGAATGCCTTTTCTCTTGTCTCTCATCTCACCCTGTGACACAAGTGTGGTCGGTACTCTGAACAAAATGCAGGTAAGATTCAAAGAAAACAGAAGCAGGAATTAAGTCACAGAAGTTAAAAGATTTTTCCCCATATAATCTTTTCATTTTTTTTGAATCCACCTTTTCTTCTTTTCTTATCCATAATATTTCTTTCCAAAAAGATTGTGACACTTTATTAAAGAGCATCTTAGATGGAACTTTGTATTCTCGTTACACTTCAGTCCTCCACTCCATTCCTCTCCCCCACAATTGTCATATAAAGAAAGAATTGATGTCTTTCTTTCTGTCTTTTAAAAATTCTCTTCCAGTACTCACATTATTTCCTATCCAGCTATATATATATAGTTTATATACTGATAGTAAAAAGAATACTCAATTTGTAGTCACAGACCTGGGTTCCAATAGCTAAGTGACTTATAAATTTATTTATTGACTTGAATGTTCTTTATGTACATGTTCATTATATAATAAAGGCCAATATATAGCTTAACCATGGAAAGACAGGATACATTATGAGTTTGGTTATAAAAATAGTGGTATTGGGGCGGCTAGGTGGCACAGTGGATAAAGCACCAGCCCTGGAGTCAGGAGTACCTGGGTTCAGATCTGGTCTCAGACACTTGATAATTACCTAGCTGTGTGGCCTTGGGCAAGCCACTTAACCCTACTGCCTTGCAAAAAAACCTTAAAAAAAATAAAAATAAAAATAGTGGTATTTACTCCAACTTGAATTGATGCAGGTAGCATAGTATCACTCAAAAGGCATTTAATTACTAGGATACCAAAATATCTTTCAAAACCAATTGTTCTAAATACCTGATTGTTCAAAAACAGAGACTCTTAACTTGGAATCTATAAAATTAAAGAATAAAACATCCTAAATTGAATTCAATACAATTGGTTTCCTTTATAGTGTTATAAATTAGGGGCAGCTAGGTGACACAGTGGATAGAGCACCGGCCCTGGAATCAGGAGGATTTGACTTCAAATCCAGCCTCAGACACTTAACAATTACCTAGCTGTGTGACCTTGGGCAAGTCACTTAACCCCATTTCCTTAAATGAATAAAATTTTAAAAAATAATCTTATAAATTTTATTTTTTAGTTTAAAAAAACATTATTCTGAAAATGTCCTAGACCATTTCCATTGCCTTTTGACTAATCTCCCTTTTTGAAGTTTCTCCTTACTCCAATCCATCCTCTGCACAACCTCCAAAACAAATGTTTTCCTAGAGTACAAGTCTGATCATGTCAGTCCTCTACTTAAATAAAGTCTGATGGCCCCTTATCACATTTAGGATCAAATATAAACTCCCCTGCCATTTAAACTCCTTTACAATTGCAACATACTTTTCCAGACTTATGATATATTACTCTTTGGTTTCATCAAACTGACCTTCTTACTCTTCCTCACATACAATACTCCATCTTTCATCTCCATGGTTTTGCAATGGCTTTAATTTGTTTGTGCCTGGAATACACCCTTCTGCCTTCTGTCTCTTGTAATCCATAGTTTCATTCAAAGATCAGCTAAAGTGTCATCCCCAAATGCTAGTACTTTTACCTCCAAAATTATGTTTTATTTTGCTTATTTTCAATATATTGTTTGAGGAGAGGGATGAGGCAGGTTGCAGGCAGCATGCTACCCACAGTATTCCCCAGGTTAAAATGAAACTGTGAAATATTTATCAAAAGAAATAAAATGTAATAAAGCATATATAATATAACATTTTAAAGCCCAATCCATATGTAGATTACAAGGATCCTTATGTACAGTTTCATGGTCCCTGTTCCTAATTGAATTAGATGCCACTAGTGTAAATTATACAGTCAACCACACAGCTGAAAAGACCTAGGTTCAAGTTCTGCTTTTGACACACAAAGACTGTGTGCCTATGAGAAAGTCATGTAACTTCTCAGAGCTCTTTATAGCTTTTTCATCTATAAGTTTCAGAGAAGGTACCTATGAGGGAGTTTCCTAAACCTCCAGTGAAATCACAGCTCTCCTCCCTCTTTGTTAAATCCTGTATATGGATATAGGGTATGTTCAAGGAAGACTAATACATCTGGTGTGATGGCTACTGAGACCTTTTCAGGGCTGCTTTCCACCTTTGATGTACACCTGAGTCACCTAATTCTCATCTATGACTCCAAGAAACTGTAGCATGCACAGTTGCCATACCCCAGTAAACTTTTACGGCTGACAGGTTTGAGGGTAACTGAGGGGTCTCAAACCTGTCAGTAAGTTAGGGGTTGTCTGTCCCAGGCTTGTGAAGACTTCCATTAGTGGAATGGGTGATGAGAACAATTTGTTCCAAAGGCCACAAAGGCAGCCTAAGCAGACCTTGTATAATACTTAGAGCTTGAGTAGAATCAAAGACGCCAAGGTCATTCACTGCATCTAAAGTCATCATCAATTGTGTTGATTCTGTCTTGCCACTGGACTGTGATGACTTTGGAAGAGAGAGTGAGACTAATGATTTCATGCAACTCTGCCTCACTTATGTCCAATTTACACACAAATCAAACGACATCACCCAAACCACATTACCATTCCTATCTCAACTGTGGGAATGAGTAAATGACAAAAACAACAGGTGTGGATATATTGGGAGTGGTAGTCACACACATACAGGCAACTCAGGCTGTTAAGGTCATCTCACTAGAAGCAGCAGTGAAATTTGGCAGACCCTTGGGTATCTGAGCTGCCTTTTAAGGATCACATTGCTCACTTCCTAGTATGAGGAAGGGGCTAGAAAAGGTACCCTAAAATTGTTTACTTTCCTAGGGGTCCTACCCTGTGGTTGAGACACCAAAAAATGTGCAAAAACTTCTCACCATTGGTGCATGAAATGTGTGGTCACTCATAGACAATACAAGATCCAGTATAGTTGCAAGAGAACTCAGTAACTATCATCTCTGAAGAGTATCCCTGAGTGAAATAAGACTGGCAAATGAAGGTCAACTTTCTGAAGTCAGAACTGGATACATGTTTTTCTGGAGTGGCCATAGTGAAAGGGAGTGCCATGAAGCTGGAGTAGATTTTGTGATCAAAACTAACCTAATCAATAAGCTTGTATGTCTACTGAAAGGAGTGAATGGCAGGCTCACGGTAATGAGATTGCCATTTGCAGGCAAACACCATGTCTTTGCTCCCACCATGACAAACTTGAATGAAGTCAAAGAAAAATTTTATGAAGACCTGAAGACCTTTATTATCAAAAGAAGGCAAACTTATTATTCTGAGTAATTTGAATGCTAGAATGGACTCAGACTACCAGACAAGGCAAGGAGTTGGAAACAGCAACAGCAATAGTTAGTACTGAAGATTTGTGCATCTCATGACCTTAGCATCATCAACACTATTTTCCATTTACCTAAATGCAACAAATCTTACTGGATGCATCCTCACAGCAAACATTGGAGCTAATAGACTATGTGATTGTAAGAAGAGGCAGACAGGATGTGAGAATAATGAAGGCAATATATGGTGCAGAATGCTGGACTGATCACAAACTCATTCTTTCCAAGTTAAATATTTACATTCAACTGAAGTGGTGGTCTCAAGGCAAAATGACTACAGAAGAATTAATGTCAAGGGATTAGAGTGCTTCTCTGAAAGGGACTGCATTGCTAAATTGGTTTGTTTTTTTTACTAACTTGGAGGAAAGTTAAGCTAGCACATAGTAACAGTGAAGAATCAAAGGAGTGGGCAACTTTCAAAAAGTTTGATGTACAGCACTGCATTTGCTCTTCTGGCTTAGAACACTCACAAACAAGTTTGATGAAAATGATAGGGAAATACAGAAGCTGCCACATGAAAAACAAGAACTCCACAGGATTTACTAGCAGGATAGTTCATCCCTTCTAAGAAGGCAGCATTTAATTCCATCAAAAGTAAAGTTCAAGTGAAGTTTAGAGAGATGCAGGATTCTTGGCTCAGTAAAAGGGAAGATGAAATTCAGTTTTATGTGGATAGTAAAAATCCAAAGTACTTTTATGATGCCCTGAAGCCTATTTATGGGTCAAATACCTATGGTGCATCTCAAATATTCAGTATTGCTGGAGTTACATTGATTAATGTTAGGGATATGGTCCCAGAGAGATGGACTGAACATTTCCATGATGTTCTTAACAGACCATCATCGATCAATGCAGAAATTATTGATCATGTACCTCAAATTGAAGTCAGTTAGTCCCTAGGAGAAGTTGTGGCTGAACAAGAGGTTTGAATGCCATTCAGTTCTTTTCATGTGGCAAAGTATCTGGTGCTGATTATATTCCAGCTGAAATTTACGATATGGGGGCTTATTGCTCATCTAAAAGTTGAATGAAATTTTCCAGATTATATGGTATGAGGTGGTTATCCCCCAGGAATTCAAGGACACCACCATTATCCATCTCTATAAAGGAAAAGGAAATAGATTTTTAATCACAAGGGTCTTTCTCTCTTAGTCACTGCTGATAAGATTCTTGCCAGTATCCTACTCAATATACTGATCCTTCACTCACCTCCCTAAAAGCCAGTGTGGCTTCTGAAAGAGCCAAGGAACATTCGATATAGCATTTGATGCCCAACAACTCCAGGAAAAAATGCCAGGAGCTAAACAGAGGTCTGTATACAATGTTTCTAGATCTGACCAAGGCCTTAGATACTGTTATTTGTGAGGGCTTAGGGAGTATTATGTCAAAATTCGGGTTTCTTGGAGAAGTTCATGATGCCAGGTTTGCTTCTGGATAGTGGACAATGTTCATGAGAGTTCCCAGTTACCAATGGAGTGAAATAAGGCTGTATCCTTGCTCCCATGCTTTTTAGCATGTTGTTTTCTGCCATGTTATCAAATGCCTGTTCAATGATGATGAACACAGCATCAAGGTCAACTATTGCACTGAAAAGGCTACAAAGACAAGACCAAAATGCAGAGTGTTGGTGCAGGATCTTCTGTTTTCAGATTATTGTGCACTCAAAGCATCTTCTGAAACTGAGATGCAATGAAGTATGGGTTGATTCTCTGCTTCTTACGCTCATTTTGGCCTAACAGTTAAGACCAAGAAAAGATAGGCGCTCTATCAGTAAGCACCACGCCATCAATGTGTGAAACCATTGATTACAGCAATTGGAGAAGTTTTGAATACTGTGGATAAGTTCACTTCCCTTGGCAGTGTTCTTTCCAGGGAGGTACACTTTGACAATGAGGTTGATGCTTACATTTCCAGAGCTACCTCAGTATTTAGGAAACTCTGAAAGTAAGTATGGAAGAGAAGAGGTATTAGACTGACTACCAAAGTGAAGGTCTACAGATCTATTGTAGTGTTAACCTCATTGCTATATACTTTTGAAGCCTGGATAGTCTACCTGTACTTTGTCAGGAAACTGAGTCGCTTCTATTTAAATTGTCTTAGAAAGATTCTGAAGATCACCTGGCAAGACAAGATACCAGACACTGAGGTTCTTTCTTAAACTAAATTACTACTACAAAGAGAAAAACTCTGATAGGCTGGCCACATTGTTTAAATGCCAAACATATGCTTGCCAAAAAGTCTTTTTATGGAGAACTTACACAAACACAAGTGCTCACAGGGAGGGAGGATCAGAGATACAAGGACATTGTCAAGGTCTCTCTTAAGATTGGCACTATCATAGCACCTCAAAGCATGATATGCCCTCATCAGAAAGGGCCCTGTACTCTATAAGCATGGTAGAATTGAAGCAGCTGAAAGAAACCATGAGATGTATTACATTTAGAGAACCCACCCCCTTGGGGCGGCTAGGTGGCACAGTGGATAAAGCACTGGCCCTGGAGTCAGGAGTACCTGGGTTCAAATCTAGTCACAGACACTTAATAATTACCTAGCTGTGTGGCCTTGGGCAAGCCACTTAACCCCATTTTCCTTGCAAAAAAAAAAAAACCCTAAAAAAAAAAGAAAGATAGAGAACCCACCCCAGGTGTTCACATGAACTATTTGTGGTAGAGCAGTCTATGCTCATATTGGTCTGATCAGCCATAGGCGACACATTATATCTTCTTTCTCACATAGTGATGTCATTTTGGTCTTCTTCAAAGGACAAGATCCAACCAACCAAACCAACCCTGTATATACTTCTATATGTATATATCCTGTCCCTCAGCTATACGACAAGTTCCTTGAAGACATTTTTTTGTCTGCATTCCCCTCACCTTACATAGTTGGGCCTTAATAAATGCTGGTTGTTTGATTGATGATCTTTTACTCCATAGAATGTTATTTTGGAAACAATTTTCAGAATGATTTGTATAATCCTTCAGTGAGTAAGTCAAGTGCTACTTTTGGGGAAAGCTCATTAGTTTTCTTAGGACTGTTGTACTAAATTCAGAAAAGACAAGGCTATTTCCAAAGGCTAGCCATCAAATCTCTCCTTCCATTAAATAGTTGACCACATTAAAAAGTAGCCAAAGCACTTGATTGCTGGATTATTTTCCTTGACATTTATTTAACTAGTTTTTAATATCATTGAGGAAGAAATCAATGGGTAATCAAAGGGAAGGACTTTACATTGTTGGCCTTAAATTGTTAATTGGGGAAGTAAGACCACTGTCTATAATGTCAGAGAGGCAAAAAAATAGTTATTTAAAACTGGAAATTTGGGGGGAACTCCCCCATGTTTTAGAAGAATTTTAAGAAGTAATTGGATTGCTCAGTCTTTTTGAAAAATGCAGGGGTCACATAGATATTGAAATATGCTAGGTTATTTTTCTGTATACATAAGTGCACATGTAGAATACCTTCCATATTTTCTTTGTGATACAATAGCTGGCATAGACAATTCAATTTACTAAATGTTAATTAGATACTTACTGTGTATAAAAAAACTAGAGCATATTTAATTTGAACTTCAATTTTTCTCATTTGTAAAGTGGGGATATAAATAATTCCTACTATAGATGACTACTGTAAGGACCAAATGATATCATATATGTAACTCATTTTGCAAATCTAAGATATGACATATAACCCAAAGGAGGTCAAAGATAGAAAGTCAAGTTTCATATTATCAAATTACTCACAGAAACACTTTTGTGATGAAAAAAGCTGGAAAAATAGGTATCTATTGTTGGGTCATGGTTGAACAAATTATGGTGCATTAATGTAATAGAATATAATTGTGCCATAAGAAATAAAAAAAATTGAAGAAATTAGAGAAGCCTGAGAAAAGTTGTATGATTTGATGCAGAGTGAAGCAAAAAGAACTACGAAGATATTATAAACAGTGACTACTATAATAAGATGACCAAAAGTTTAATGGTGTAATCACAATGTGTGATCTAGACCATGGAGAAGAAATGAAACACTGTATCTCCCTTCTTTTTAGGGGGAAGCTAACCAATAAGAAGGTAGAATGCTGAATATATTCTCAGATGTAGTCACTGTGCATGCCAATTTTGTTTAATCAATTGTTTTTGTAATAAGGAAAGGCTTACTGGGTGGTGAGGAGGAGCCAGTGGAGTATAGACATATCTGAAAATGGCAGTGATGTTAAAACAAAATGTATGAATGAAATGTCATTTTAACAATCTATAAAGTATCAGTGGTGATGACAATGGTGATGAGAAGTCTGGTTAAAGATAGTTCTTTTATCAAAGTAGGTGATTTCAATAATGATGTTTCAAGAATGAAATTAGACATCCACCTCTCTCAGATTGTCTAGAAAGATAAAAATATGACTTTTGAGTGCATTTATTTTAGATGTGTGTATGTGTATGTGTGAAGGTAAGGATGTGTATTTGAAAATGTCACTATCCTCTTTCATTTAATCTCACTGTGGTGAAAAAAAAACTGACACAAAACCACATTAAAATACATGGAAGGGGTTAAAACATGAACTATTTCAAAGACTAACATTTAAGAAAAACTCTGACTTATAGCAAGTGCGATGCCCCTGTACCATCAAAGAAGGGGAGGAATAGCTAAAGACTGGACACATTGACCTTTCCTGCTAGAAACGTTAATTGCCTGGATATTTCTTGCACTGGAGTCATGTGATAGTTTTAAAGTTTTCATATGTCAGCATACCTACAGGAAGAGGATATTGTTTTTAGTCATCTTATTTCTCATAAATGTGCAGCAATTACCAGGAAAGTGAATCAATTCATCACACTGTTACACTGAATTAATTAAAGGCTATAGAAAGAGTACAGATCCATTCCATTATTGAAATAAAATCTAATTTTATCAGTGGAGATCCCAATCGCATTCCATTTGGGGCATGGCTAAGTAATATCTAGTGAATAGAGCAATTATCATTGATGGTAACTGCAAAAACTCTTCTAGTCTCCACTAAGGAGTGTGAATGAGTCCATATATACAGCACAGAGCACATTTCCTGCTAAGGATGATTATAACTCTATTAATCACTCGTTACGGAAGTAAGGCCTGTGAGAGAAGGCTGAATGGAATTAGGCTTATTTATCATCCTGGAGGAGGGTGGCTGTCTGAATGGAGGGTGCTAGAGGTGAATAAGAATTCCCACATCTATGAAAGGATAGCACACACATGAATATGTTCTCTATTTCTACTAAGGACAAAAGAAAAGGAACTGGATCCATATATGATAATATATTGTATTTATAAAGAATTTTACATACTAACTTGTTATCCAGGAATTTTAAAACACCTTCTTACATTGATACTAGTTTATCTTTGTAGGTTCTTTACTCTCTGAACCTGTCTTTTTCCTGATTCCCATCCACTATATTCTGTCTCCCGTCCCTGTCCTTTACATAAGCTATCCTGCATATCTAGATGTTCTCATAGAATCCTTGGCACCCTCCAAAGTTCAGCTCAAGTGCCTGTTCCTAAATGATCTATCCTGATCCACTTACTAATGCCATCTCCTGCCAGAAGTAAGTTTGCATTTATTTTGTATTAAATGTTTTAAATACATGTTGTTTCCCCACAAATAGAACATTACTTCCTTGAGGGTAAAAGTCATTTCCCTTTTGTCTTTGTATCGCCAGCATCCAACAAAGTGCTGGGCATCTAGTAGGTGTTTATAAATACTGGTTGAATGAATAAGCAAGCATTTGTTGTGAGAACCATTTTTTTAAGGTCCTATACTGTGATCTGGTCATAAAAGATAAAAATATAATAATTTTTAACCTCAAGAGCTTATATGCTATTGGGGTATATCTTATGCTAACGTATGTATGTCTTATTTGAATCTTACAACAATTCTGTGAGATAGGTAATATAGCTATTATCATCATCCTCATCATCATCAAACCTATTTCACTAGTGTCAGAGGTAGTTTTTGAAGCTAGGTATTTCATGATTCATACCCCATTATACCATACGGACTCTCATGAGAGGTTTGGATAAAGCATAGCTCAATCCAATCAATTTACTAAATACTTAGGGTGTGCTATATTAGGCTCATGGTAAAATGAGATTCATTGAAAAGGTCCAAGTTCTTAGTAATTCTGTCCCTGGAACTATGACTGTGAAGCATATGAATGGCTTAAGATTATGCTTTCAGTTTTTTGAGTGAAAACTCCTTCACAGTGGTGGAGGTTGGGATCCTATCCCTGTGCTAGGAAAGACAACTCTTTCCTATGGGGTTCCCAGAACTGTCCCATGCCCCCATGCTGAGGACAAAGGACAGAGTCAATTAGAGATGTTTATAAGAAATAAAATTCAATAAAGATGATGTTGTTTATCCTTCATTCTTGAAGAGAACTAGCGACAGCAGAGCCATCAGAATCCAGTGGCAAGACATAGGTCAGAATGACTGGAAATGGCCCAGGCTGCAGTGGGAGGCCTTGGCCTTTTTAAGCTAAGCTCTTTTCCAGGTATCAGTTGTCTAAGCCAGCACCCGTTCAGTAGTTAAAGGCCGGTAAGACCTGAGGCAATTGGTGAAGGGAAGACCCTCAGAGTTTCTGACCAGAACAGAAATAATTGCTATTTACACTCATTCTGAGCCATCAAAATTCCAACAAGGAGCAAGTAAGACTTTTTTGGTTTCATTTAGTTTTCATTTATGATTTCTTGAACTATAGCTGGAAATCAGATGTAGTCTTTAGTTAAAAGAAAAAGTTATTCAACATTTGTTGAATAAAAGAACATGATCAGAAATGGCTGTTAGTCACATCCATTTGAAATGAAATAGGGAGAAAAATAAGGACCACCAATTTTTCTTCTGTGTCTATTCCCCCTCCTTTTTTCAGGGTTCCAGCCATACCCATAGTAAAATGCACACATGTACAACTTGATACTCCATCTCTTTAGTTTTCAGTTCTCTAGTATTTTGGGGAGAGGCCTAGATTTGAAGAAGAGAACTAATGACTTCTAAACTGCTTTTCTTACTTATTTTGTATTTATGTGGTGAAGTCTGACTACTTCCAACTTCTCCATGTGCCTCAGGAGATGAGCACAAATACATACATAGAGGATGTGGGGCACATTGTCTCTGGAATAATAGAAACTTGGTCCAAAACCTGCCTTGGCCATTTAGTATCTATGACCCTGGGCATGTCACTGAACCTATTTGGATCCCAGTTCCCTCAACTGTACAATAATAGGTAGTACTGGATGTCCTCTAAAGCCCTGCCAACTCTAGTTCCAGAATGAAACCATTTAAAAGGATAGATTAGTCAGAAATAATTCTCTAAGGTAGTTGGGATTTGAACTGGGCCCTGAAAGCAAGATACGATTTGAATGATGGGAGAGAAGGAGAAAGAAGAATCCAAGTCAGCTACTTGAACAAAGACATGGAAGAAAAATGAATGCACTGTGCATGAGGAATAGAGTGTTCATATCGGAGTGTAATAGGATATAAGACTGGGGAATATGATGAGGTTGAATTCCAGAGGGCTTCAAAATTCAGGAAGATGAATTTAGAATTTAAAATGAGAAACTTCTTTATGAATTTAAGATTGATGATCACAACTCTAGAGGATTAATTATGAGTAGTCTCGTCACATCCTGAGAAGGAGATTATTAGAATCAAGACTAAGAATGAGACATAAAATTTTGTACATGTTCATTATGGGAATTTGGTTTGACTATATGCTTATTTTTATTTATTTATTCATTTATTTTTATCAAGGGTTTTTTCCTGACTGGTGGATGGAGGGGGTAGAATAGGGATAGGGTTTCTTAGAAAAAGGTGGGGGGAGGATGGAAGGAAAAAAGGAGAAACGAAGAATCAGACAAGCAGGACAGCTTTGAAAGTTACAAGTTGAATTTTTCATGTATTAAAAATAAAACAAAGCCTGTACGTAGAAAGGTTACATGTACTCTTCTTTTTCTGTTCCACTATGTATGTGGATTGCATTATTTTATTTGGTATGTGTAAATTACAGAAATAAAAAATAAAAACAAATAGAATATAGCAAGTGGGTTAGACTGAAAAAACTAGCAAACACGAAACAACAAATTTAAGGTTGAAAAGAAAGGGTTATGAGATAAATGAAAGAATTTGTTTTCTTGAAAATAATAAAGAATAGAATACATGCTCATTATTTCTGATATTATATTATTTAAGGGATAATGATAGCAAAAATCACTCAAAATTAAATGTCTTAAATTTAATTTATTATTTTCTCCTAACCTTGTAAATTCATCTAAGCATGTTCATCTTCAACAGTAGGACCACTTTTTTATTTATCCCCCTCCACTCATTCAACTTGGGGGCATATTGGACTTGATTCTTCTTTCTCTTCTATATGGTACAGTGGAAAGGACTCTGAATCTGGGGTCTAGGGAGATGGCTTCAAATGATAACTATGCAACCTAGGGCAAGTCACTTTCCTTCTCTGGGTCCTAATTTCTTCCTCCCTAGAGAGAGTTCGACTAGGTGATCTTTAAGTCCTTCCAACTCTAGAGTTATAGTTCTACCAAACCCAAATGACATCCCTTTCATTCCTGACCCATAGCCATGACCTCTATTACAGAACTAGCTATCTCTGACTTAGATCATTGCAACTGACTGTAGATGGTTCTCTTTCCTTCCAGTCTCTCCCTCCTCTTGACTATTTTATAGACAGTAGCAAGAATCATTTTCCCTAAATAGCATTGAATCATTGCTCCAAAGTTCAAGCCCCTGATTTCCCTCCATAACAAATCTAAATTTCAAATCATTTCTTTCAAGCTGTCTTCTCACCCCCCCCATTACTCTTCCTTTGCAAATTGCCCTTAGTTCCTGTTACTCCTCCAAGAATTCTTATAAACAAAGTTCTTTCATTAAGTCCCAATCAAAAAACTCAATGGGGATTCATCTTTATTTCTAGTTGGCCACTTTCCTCTTTGCATTGTCCCCACACTGTGAAGGCTTATTCTGGCATTCGAAGTCAGTGTTAAGATCATTTCTCAGCTTTCTCCCCTTACCCCTCTTTCTACTCTTCTGCTACTAAAACCTGTAGAGTGGAACCTTTTGACAAGAAAAGCTAAAAGCAGATTAATCTCATGCTGTGTACTTTGACATGATCTCAGATCCCAAGTGATTCACACCAGAAGCTGATGAAGCTCAAATTCGTTTCTCATATCCTCCTTTTAAAACATAGGAACTGTGAAGTTTATGCAAAAATACTTTTTCCTGACTTCCTTCACTTGCATATTAATTTAATTTCCAAATGCACCTATAAAATGATTATAGCTTTCATTTGTTCATTATTTAATATTTCCTACAAACATTTATTAACCCCCTACTCTGTGGAAAATAGAGAAGCATGGAAAGACTTAACACATACTGATACAGAGCAAAGTGAACAGAACCAGGAAAAAAACAAATATAATAACTGCAACGTATAAATATAAGGAACAGTCACAAAATAATTACAACTGCATGCTGAGAAAAGATAATGACTAAACTTGACCCCAATGAAGAGAAATGAGAAAACCCTTCTTGCTTTTTTTGTGGAGGATTTATTTATATTTTATGTTTATGTAACTTTTTTCTTCTTTTCTTAGTCTTCATTACAAGAAATGGCTTTCTGGGAGGGGATAGAAGAGGAATACAGTGGAAAATGTAACTGATGTAAAAGCAAACTATATCAGTAAAATATTTTAAAATAATAAAAATAATTTTAAAAAAGAATATTGATTAAGTGTTTCAGAGAGGTCAGAGTAGCATGACTGATTCAAAAGCGGGATGATTCTCAAGTGAAATATCCAGGAAGGCTCCATGGAAGAGGTAGAAATAGAGCTGAGACTTAAAGGAATAAAATCATTTCACCAGATAGAGATATCCGTCCAGGTATAGGGAACAGCTTTTGTAATATTTGGAAGCCAAAGGGGTTGATTTGTGATTGGGGACCAGGGGAGTTTAGTTTTGTTTGGGCATAGATGATATGAAAAGTATGACTATAAAATAAGATAGAAAAAAGGTTAGAGTTAGACTGTGGAAGACTGGGCTAAAATTTATATTTTATTTTGTAGGCAGTGAGGTGCTACTGAAGATTTCTGAGCAAGGAAATAGCTAATCAGCTCTGTGCTGTAGAGAGAGTATTTTGGCAACCATGTGAAGGATAGTCTGGAACAAGGAGAGACTGCAAGTAGGGAGATCAAATTGGCGACTCTTGTATTCCAGGCAAGAGATGCTAAGGGAATATACTAGGATGGTTACAGTGTAGATGTAAAGAAAGGGATACATGGAAAGGATGTAGAAACAGAGTAGACCAGGGTAAATGTTTGGACATGGGTAATAAGGGAAGAGTCCAAGGCAATGCCAAGATTTCAAGCCCAGGTGCCTGGGAGGATAGTGGTATTAGAACTAAGATGATACAGACTTGAGGAAATTGTAATGACTACTGGTTTATCATCATCAAATAAGAGAAGCATCTCACCAAAGTGCAAACTTGTAGAAGTATCTGGGAAGTAGATAATGGGAAGCAACATGGGGTAGTAGAAAGAGTACAAGAAGTAGGTAAGGCATCAGCTGACCAGGGTTCCTATCCCAATGTTGCCACTTCCTAGTCTGATGACTTTGGATAAGTCACTTCCCCTCTACCAGCCTTAGTTTCTTCATCTATATGATGGGAATAATATCACTTGGACTACTAGGTTATCATGAGCAGCAAAAAAAGGTACATGGAAAAACATTTTATGACTTATCAGTTGATAAATATGATGGTGATGATGGTACTGACAATGGTGATGCTGAAGAACTAAACATTTGCAGAACTCTCCAGCTGCATGGTGATTCCTGAAGGTAGAGGAAATGGAAGAAGTTAGTAAAGCATTCTATGGTGGCAAGCCTAAAATATGATTGAGCTGGTGTAGAGTGGAATGGAAGGTAAATGGACAGGACAGAGGAAGACAGCTTCAAAAGGGAAGGAAAGGTCTGGGAATGAGACCTTCTGTTTTAGGTGGGTTTTTTGGCAAGGAAAATGGGGTTAAATGGCTTGCCCAAGGCCACAGAGCTAGGTAATTATTAAGTGTCTGAGACCGGACTTCAGGGCCAGTGCTTTATCCACTGAGCCACCTAAGCTGCCCCCAGGAATGAGACCTTCTATTGTGCCAGACCATATACTAATTGTTTTTTACAAATATTATCACATTTGGTCCTCACAACAACCTTGGGAGGTAGGTGCTGTTATATCTTCCATTTTACAGTTGAGGGGGCAGATGGAGGTTAAATGACTTTCCCAGGGTCACACTGGTAGGAGTATCTGAAACTGGATTTGAACTGAAGTCTCCTTGACTCCAGGCCCAGTACCATGCATATTGTTGCCCTTAGCTCCTTTGGGCATTTGAGGCACAAACTGGGAAAGCCTCAATCAACTAGGTTAAGATTGACATATATTTGAGAGAATTCAGACTTCAGAGCTGTTTTGGGTAAAAAGCTATTCCATCTGACTCAAAGAGAAATATTGAAGTCTCTGCTTTAGCAGATTGCCACAGCCCAACTCAGAGCCCTTTTCCCCTCACTACTGCCAGCACAAAGTGCATGTGTCAGGATATCTTATCTTCCATCAGCCCATTTGCAAACACAGCCTTAACAGAGGAGTCCCAAAACATACTTGAAACAAAAAGTATCTGATTTCTCTTCTGATTAGATCTTTAAGCATTGATTAATTTAGCAAGAAAATTTAAAATTTGATAATATATACTCACAACTACTGGACATTGCCAATAGATATTGGAAGAAGGGACATGACCCTTCTGCTGATAGAAAATATATAATTACTGAGTCCATTGAGTGACTACTTCCTTACTGGAGAGAGTGGAGAGCTGTATCTAAAGTTGAGCTAGATAAAATTTGAAGTGTGCAATTGGACTTAGTTGGCATCCGTTTCACAAATATGGGCAGCTAAAAGGGTCCAAAGGGCTTTTCCAAGGCAAAATGGTGGATGTCTAGGCTCAAATCTTAAAAATGGATTACTTAGTTCAGGAAACCAGATGCAAGGGGTTTGGATGTCTGAGAATAACTTTTTCATATTCTGTAATTCAAGAGTTTTAAATCCTAGAGCTTATTATATTTTAGTTTTCCCTTCTTCCTTTAGATGCCAGAAAAATCTCATTTTAAATATAGTCCCCAGTTCAAGTAAGCTAAGAGAAGAACCACAGATCTGCTAATTCTTCAAAAATGGAAGTGATCATAGACTCATAAAGTTCCAGAACCAGACCTTTGAACTTTCATTTTATCCATGGCAAAAAATGAGGCTCAGGAAGATTAAGTGAGTTACCAAAGTTCAGCAATGTCAGGACTGAGACTCATATCTGCTCCTTCTCCCCCTTCTGCCAGGCAGCAGGGACTAGTAAGTAAGCAGGAAGATCTGAGTTCAGAGTCTGACTTTTATTTATACTCAGCAGAAAATGGCAACAAGAAAGGATCGAGTCTTATGCGCTCTCTGATAAAACTTCCAAACTAAGGACTCTAACTAAACTTTCAAGAGACAGAACCCACAGAGGGACCCAATGAGGCAGTTCTCCTACTCAAGGTAACCTGGAAAAAGAGCAGAAAGACTCTGCTCCCTGGGGTCAGAGGGGTAGCCTGCCAGAGGGGTGGCCCGCCAGAGGGAAAGAACTTCAGCCGCGGAGGCAGCCCCAGGGTGCTGGGAGCCCCAGCTCACAGCAGTGGGGTTGTCTCCAGAGCTACACCCCAGGAACACCGGGCACAAATTGGGGGAACAGTGGGGGACCTCTGCCAGAGTGAGCATGTGGAGCCCAGCCCTCAGGGCACACAGCAAGCAGCATGGTCTTTCGGCAGCCCAGATCCAGAAACAGAATCAGGAAGAGCCGGTAAGCAGGAGGCCCCAGGGCATGAGCCCATTGAACCTAGGGAGGGGAGTGAAGAGAGAGAGAGACTGCAGAGCTCTGTCCTCTGGCCCTGGAACAGGACTCTGGGTCTCTGACCACATTTGGATCCTGATGGCAGTCTAGGCCCCGCCATAGAACAACAGGGCCCCCCCCCCCCACCTCAGCCCCATGGCAGAGGGGGGCGCATATGGTCATTCACAGACCAGGAGGAAGGACAGAGTCTCACACACTGAGATCCTTGTGGGAGTGTCCCAAAAGCTCAGGAAGCACCCCCAAAACAGGCCCAGGCTGGGAAAATGAGAAAGCAGAGAAATAAGAGGAACACCATTGAGAACTATTTTGTAAATGAGCCCAAGAAGGATCAAAACACTCAGTCTGAAGATGAGGATGCACAAGCTCCTGCATCTAAAGACTCCAAGAAAAACAGAAATTGGGCTCAGGCTATGATAGAGCTCAAAAAAGACTTTGAAAATCAAATGAGGGAGTTGGAAGAAAAACTGGGAAAAGAAATGAGAGAGATGCAGGAAAAACATGAAAATGAAGTCAGCAGCTTAGTCAAGGAAATCCAAAAAAAAATGCTAAAGAAAATAGCATGCTAAAAACCAGCTTAGGTCAAATGGATAAAACAGTTCAAAAAGTTATTGAGGAGAAGAATGCTTTAGTTATACTGAGCAAATCACTTAAACTTTGTTAGTATCTCAGGTAACTGAAAGTCTTAAATCAGGTGCCAATCAGCATAGGTATGGAGATTTTCTCATAGGGAATTCATAGGTCCTAGATGAAATGAAATGATTAGACAAAAATAACAGATTTAAGGATAGAGAGATTCAGAGATGGAAAGATAAGAGATAGATAGATGAAAGGATGGATGGATGGATGGATGGATGGATGGATGGATGGATGGATGGATGGATGGAGAGTCTGTATACAAACACACTTGCTAGAAATAATTTGAGCTCCTTG
This sequence comes from Macrotis lagotis, assembly GCF_037893015.1. NCBI lineage: Eukaryota > Metazoa > Chordata > Mammalia > Peramelemorphia > Peramelidae > Macrotis > Macrotis lagotis. Next base: position 37,578,468 of record NC_133666.1, read on the forward strand.
GTCCTTAGAATTTTTGCTAGTAATACTCCTGGAGAAATATACTTCTGCTGGTCTTCAACTCTAAAGTTTTTCTCACTTTGTCAGAATGTCATTTGCACCTTGACAACTATGCCCAACTTCCTTTCCTCTCTTTTACTAATTTCTTCATCTGTTTTATCAACTTCTTTTACTAATCTTGGTTTTACCAACTATCTTCTCCTCCATCTATTCTTTTTAACTTTCTTTTCTTCCTCATCTTCAAATGATCTTATTACCTCCCAATTCTATGTATGTAATTCCCAAATCTCTATGTCTAGACCTACTCTCTTTTCTCACATAGCTATCTCACTCAGAATCAATTTATTTAAAAGAGAACTCATTATTCAACTGCTTCCCCAATACACTTCCTTTCCAATCTTCTTTAATACCATTGAGGGATACTTATCCAGTCATGCAGGCTTACAACCCTGGTGTCATCTTTGACTCCTCATTCCTACTTACTCTTCGATTCCAATCTGATACAAATCATGTTGCTTTTTCCACTCTTCTAACCCATCATTCAACTCTGTACACTCTGAGGGCCATCATTCCTCGTGCTCAAGGCTCTATCTCTTGTTTCCATGCTCTTGCACAAGCTGTCCTTCTTATCTGAAAGGCTCTTTCTTCTTACCTCTGCCTCTTAGAATTCCTGGCTTCCTTGAGGACTCAGTATTGCAGCCTTTCCCAGATCCTTCCCACTTCTCCAGATCTTCTTTGTATCTATTAATATGCATGCTATCTTCCTCATTAGTTTGTAAACTCCTTATGGGCAGGGCCTGTTTTTATTTTGTTTTGTATTTCCAGTGTTTATCACAGAACCTGGGATAAGGAACTAGAGAAGGGATAAGGAACAACTTTCCTTAGGAGAGAAAACTTCCTCACATCAGAGTTCTCTACAGCACTGAAATTCTAGGCCTCATCCCTTTCCCAAACCATTCTGCTTGCTAATTAGGTTTTCCTTCTGTTTTTCTAAAGTGAGTTTGATTCTTTCTCCTTAGTTTTTGAGCTCCTCTTTCTCAGGTCCTCTTTCATGAGTCCACTTCCTTTCTTTTGAATATTCTTGTGCTTTGGCTCTCAGCTTCTTCCTTCACCTCTACTTCAAGCCAACAATCTAACAAGTTTTTATTAGGTGCATGCTATGATCAAAGCACTGTTTGAGATTCAGAGAATACAAATATGAACCCAAAAACAATCCCTGCCCCCAAAGAGTATGCATTCTACTGGTGGAAGGGAGAGTTAGAAAATCTATACAGATAAACGAATCCAACAATTTTGAGTACTGAGAGGATACTCATAATGTCCAGATGTCTCTGTGATTCAATGACAAGAGTGATAGGTTTGCAGTCTGAGGCCCTCAGTTCATATTCTGACTCAGTCACTTCTTATCTATGTAATCTTGGAGAAGTCACTTAAACTCTCTGGGCCTCAGGTTCCCCTGCTGTAGAATACCAGGGGAACCTGTACTTGATGACTTCTAAGGTCCCTTATAACTCAAAACTGTGATCATTGAACTAGGATAACAGAAAAAGCTTCATGTAAAATGTGGTACCTAAAGGAATCTTGGATTCTTTCTTCAATTTCTCCCCAGTTCATCTGAAATATTCCCTGCTTACATTTAATATCTGGTCTTTTTCACAATCCCATTGCCTCCACATCACCTCCACAGCTCCTTCTGAATTGAAATCCTTGTCCTGCTCCTTCTCCCACAGAAGCCAGAAGTAGAATGTCTTGTCTCTGAGTCTTCCCTACCCCACATCTGAGTACCTTTCTCTATGAGCTCAGCACACATCTACATATATGCACATGTATGAATATATCTATCTATATATGTATATATTTTATTCATATATGTGTATTTATGGAATCATGGGTAATTTTTGACTTTAACATTTGTTAGAAGCTACCTGATATGTCAACAGCATATTTTTCAAATTGTAAAACAAAGACTAAGACCCTGTGAATCACTTAGATAATTGACTTAGGAGATGCCCTTGGTGATATGAATAAATTGTATATGAATCTGATCATTTGATGCCAATTTCTGTGTCAAAGTTGGAAAACAAAACCACTTTCAGAGATAAGGTTCTTCAGATCAAAATAGAAATCAGACTATTTGTATACTCAACAATGGCTCATTCATTTGGACTTTATTTTACTAATTTCTATGTGATTTTACTGTTTTTCTTCACCTGGGTTCAAGGTCCAACTTTGCCAATTACTCGCTGTGAGATTTTGGGCAAGTTTGTCCCTTACATTTTTGAGCCTCAGTTGCTTTATCTGTAAAAGGCAACATTAACATTTGGATTAAATGATGTCTTTGTCCTAAGTTCTGGAAGACCATTACATCAGGGAGGTGATGCCATGACATGCAAGTGAATTGAATTAGAGGGAGGGGGTGCTGTGTGAAGTCAACAGCCTGACTTTCTCCTTTGGAACCATCTGGGTCTCTCTCTCTCTCTCTCTCTCTCTCTCTCTCTCTCTCACTCTCTGTCTCTCTCTCTCTGTCTCTGTCTCACTCTCTCTCAATCAGGAAGACTGGAGTTAGCCCTGGATGCAAGGTAATTAGGGTTTAGTGACTTGCCCAATGTCAGTCACACAGTATCTGAGGCCAGATTTGAACTTGGGTCCTCCTAATTTCAGGGCTGGCACTCTGCCTACTGTACTCTATTTCTAGTGTCTATTATTCATTATAGTTCTTTCCATCTGCAATATTTTTTGAGTTCTGTCATTCTATTTCTATTTTATTTAAACCATTGCTTGCTTTGAACAGTTTCATTATTATTAAGGTATGGAAAAAAAGCAGGGATGCTTCTCTTTCTGGTTTCCTTGACCCCATGATGGGCTTCATATAAGGCAGAAAGCATTCAAGATGGAAACAAGATGTCATACATTCCAAAGTAATGGATCAGAGGAAGGTGAAAGTTTTATCATGAGATTTTGTGTACAATCAATGGACCTGCAATTATTAAAGTTTACAAACTCTTTTGGAGAAAGTCATCTTTTCTCATTAATGTATTTCCATTTTATCATTCAGTGGAAAAACTGCAGTTAAAATAATTTTGTGAGCCTAGTTTTTTGGGCATAGTGTATTGTGACTGTGAATAGTAGCCCTCTGCCATTTTTCTAGTATGGATGTCAGATGTGGAGAAAAGTTGTCCCCACCCCCAATTCTGTTACCAAGACACAATAATTTTTAAAAGGATAATGGTAAGAAATCCTCCAGAACCACTGCTGTGTCTTAAGTTTCTGATGCTGAGAGCCTTGACTTAATGTAGTAAAACTCAGACCATGAACAGTTTTATTGAGTGTATCCCATTGAGCTAAATATCTATGTTGGACTAAGTAAAACTGTCCAAATCTTGTCTAAGGAAATGGAATAATGTCTGCTTGTGTGTGTGTGTGTGTGTGTGTGTGTGTGTGTGTGTGTGTGTGTGTGTGTTTGTAGCAGTGGGGGTGGGGACTATGTATAATATCTGTCTCAGAATTCTTGCATTCATTTATTTAAATGTGAGAGATCCAAAAATTAGTATGGTTCACAAAAAACTTTTTCTTTATGAAGAGCAAGGGAAGTAGGTGCTCTGAGCAGAAACTGTTGGACAGCAAGAGGGCTTGATTCAGAGGCTCCAAGATTTGAGTTTAAAGGCATCTCAGAGGCCAGGTAGTTCAACCTCCTCATTTTTACAGAAAAGAAAACTGAGGCCAAAAGAGAAAAAGTAACTAGCTTAAGGTCATATATGTACTACAAATATAACAGAACTAACTGCTAGAAGTCAGGTCCTCTAATTCCTGAACTAGGGTTTTCTCCTCTGTAGCATCCTACCTCAATTTCCACTCTCCTAAGTGTTTAATAAATGTTTGTTGAACTTGCTGAACAAATGAAGTGAAGGGATGAATGGATCAGTGCCTTCTGCTTGTGTGTATGTGTGTGTGTGTGTGTGTGTGTGTGTGTTTGTAGAGCTTTACTCCCAACTTCCTAATTAGTCTTAAAAGTTGATATTTTTTAATTAAGAAAAATGCTAAATTGCCTGAAGGGATGGGGGAGATGCTATCAAATCCCTTTCATTTGAGCTATACTAGATTAATTTTAACATGTTCCAAGTATAAGGCATTATTCTAGACAATGGGGATACAAGGACAAAATGAAAACTGTCCCTGTCTTAGGTGAGCTTACATCTCACTGTTTTATGGGCAAAATCAGGAGAGGATGTAGGAAAAAGGTAGATGACATCAGAACATTGTGATGCTGTAGAGATAGGGGTGCAGGGGAAACATATGGATGCAACAGTAGATTCCCTCCACAGTATCCATCATTGGACAGAATAGCTGGAGATCTTTCAGGTTCCATGGAGGAAAAAAGGTGGTGGATATATGCCCCAATCTTGGTGTGGAGAAAGCAGAGCCCTGGGGGAGAGTTAATGAATGAGTGGGAAGCAGTATGTTCTTTGTTGTGAGGACCCCCCTGGGGAAGTTCTTGGGGGGAAAGTTTTGGGGTGGGGAGATACTGAATATATGGGGCAACACATACTGTAGCCTTGGATATCAGCTGTGGTATGGTTATTATGGTATGGAGTGTGTGTGTGTGTGTGTGTGTGTGTGTGTGTGTGTGTGTGTGTGTATGTGTGTGTATGTGTGTGTATGGGGGGCATAGCTTCCATGTTGGTGTTGCTTTTGATCATGCCTCTGGTGCCCATTCATGAGTGTATATTAAGGCAAAGTAGGTTATTATGCCAATGATCTTAGGCCAAACTTCCTTTCTGTTCCTGTTCCCATGGTATTTGCTAGTGGAGGTTGGGTAACCTGATTGTGGAAAAAAGGGAGGTAAATTCTTCTGCACCCACCCCAGCAAAGTGACAGGTTAGGAAAATGTCTCCTAAAATGCACCATGAGCATGGCACCATTGTATGAAATATGTTATCTTACCAAATGAAAGGGAAAAACACAACATGAAATGCTGCTAACACAATACAATGTGGCATCACTTGGAGGGTTCTGCTGTGCCAGCAAATTTTCTGCTACTTGGTTTTCTAATATTGGAAAGGTTAGCCTGTAGTCTGGATTTTTCAGAATCTGATGGTATTGAAATAGCTCTTGAAACTGAATATAATAGGCCCCCTCAGGTTGATGTAGGCATGAGGCTGGGTAGTCCCAAAGAAGTGTTTTGCTCTGCCTTTTGCTGTGGCTATGTCCTTATCCTTTGAGTTCTATGGGCCAGTTATAGCTTTGCTACATGCGTTATCAATGTGATTATAAAAAGACTTGTTGAAAACCATCATAAAATGTGACCCAACTTGGAAAATGGGAATGTCTCCTTATTGGAATGAAATGAACCAAGAACCCCAGAACAGCTAGTTATTTCACTACAGAATAGCTAGTTATAGTATTACAGCTGTTTCTTTATTATATTTTTCTATATATTTTCCATGTGATTAATTAAAGATTAATTTTTTAAGAATTTAAATCATCTTCTTAGAAAACCATGATTGTACAGTGGATAGAGTACTGACCTTAGAACCAGAAAGACCTGCATACAAATTCTGCTTCTGACATAGACTAACTGTGCCTTTCTGGACAATTCACCTAGAGTCTCACTGCTCTAAGGAACTCTTTAAGATCAAAAGTTGCCAAGAAAGTGCCACTTTACATTGGTAGAATGATTCTTCATCCAGGAATTCCTTCTATCAATGAAAGTCCTTTAAAATTTTTTCTCAGCGGCGGCTAGGTGGCATAGTGGATAAAGCACCAGCCTTGGAGTCAGGAGTACCTGGGTTCAAATCCGGTCTCAGACACTTAATAATTACCTAGCTGTGTGGCCTTGCGCAAGCCACTTAACCTCATTTGTCTTGCAAAAAAAAAAAACCTAAAAAAATAAAATTTTTTCTCTACCATTTTCTTCAACCTAGACCATAACCAAAACAATAACTCAAGCCCTAATTTGTAACTTCTGCTGATTTTCAAGGTGGAAATGTTCACAGTAAACATTTAACCAAAGCCTCTGGAAAGTCTATGTGAGTAGGCTCTGGCATATTCATGATCAAGCCTAGATCCCTTAATGTAAAGAGCTCACAAGTCATCCTTTTGAAAAACCTCTTTTTTAGAATTTTGCCGGCAATAGATATCAAGCCTATAGTATTCAGAATCTACTTTCTTCCCCTTTTGGAAAATTCAGTCAATGGTCTTCCATCTCCAGTCTTGAAAATGTAAGATTTGGAACTGGAAGTGAGTCTTAGGGATCATCCCCAAGCAACTCTCATTTGACAGTTGAAAACACAAGCCTAGAGCAAATAAATTAATTTGGCCAAGGTCATATAACTAGTAAGCATCAGATCAGGAATTTGCACGCAGATCCTTTGACTCTAAATCACCGTCTCTTTCTACTGTCATTCTACCTCTCCTTTCCTGTGCTCCTCAATTTTCCAGAGATCACTGACAACATTTCTGTAGTCACTTTCCAGGCTTGAGGTGACTCAAGTTCATCTAGAACAACTGGGAACTGTGATCTTATCTCCTTGTTTATTTCAAATTTTAACTTCCTTTTAAACCTCTGTTTCCCATTCTTCAAAAACTGAAAACTGTTCTCTCAAAAGTCAGAGAACCTCAGAATTCCAGAGTTTGAAGGAATGTCAGACACTAATATAAACAATTAGAATCCCATCAAAGAGTAATAGTTTACATGCATATTACACTTTGAAGTATGTAAAAAGTTTTACATGCATTAACTCATTTGATTTTTATAACAACCTTGTAAGATAGATATTCTTCTTATCCTCATTTTATAGAAGAAGAAACTGAATGTCAGGATATAGGACTTATCTAGCATCATACAGCTAATATGTGTCTGAAATGGAATTGAGACTCAATTATTTCTCACTTCTAAGTCCAGTGCTATGCTAGAGCACCTGACCTCTGTTCAAAGACCTCCAGTAAGAAGGAACTCATTGCTTCCTGAAGTATCTCATTCCACAACTGGCCAGCTCTAATTTTATTTACTTAAAAATTTTATTTATTTTGAGTTTTACAATTCCCCCCCTAATCTTACTTCTATTCCCCCAGCCCCCCAAAGAAGGCAATTTGTCATTCTTTACATTGTTTCCATGTTGTACATTGATCCAAATTGAGTGTGATGAGAGAGAAATCATATCCTTCAGGAAGAAACATAAAGTATAAGAGATAGCAAGATCAGCAATAAGATATCAGGTTTTTTCTAAATTAAAGGGAATAGTCTTTGGTCTTTGTTCAAACTCCAAAGTTCTTTCCCTGGATACAGATGGTCTTCTCCATGGCAGAGAGCCCCAAATTGTCCCTGATTGTTGCACTGATGGAATGAGCGAGTCCATCAAGGTTGATCATCGCCCCCATATTACTGTTAGGGTTTACAGTGTTTTTCTGGTTCTGCTCATCTCACTCAGCATCAGTTCATGCAAATCCTTCCAGGCTTCCCTGAATTCCCATCCATTCTGGTTTCTAATAGAACAATAGTGTTCCATGACATACATATACCACAGTTTGCTAAGCCATTCCCCAATTGAAGGACATTTACTTGATTTCCAATTCTTTGCCACCACAAACAGGCCAGCTCTAATTTTTAGGAAGTTTTTCATTGCATCAAGTAAACATCCATCACTCTTTAACTACCACTCATTCATTCCTATGAAATTTGCTCTTTGATATTAAACAGAAGTGGGGGCAGAACCAATATAGGAGAGTAAAGAGAGCAATCAAGCCAAATTCTCCCAACATTCCTCTCCAAACAACTTGAAAATAATGCATCCAGTCAAACTCTGGAGTTACATAGACAGAAAAAGGTTCCAACCTTTTGAGACATTTTTTCCAGCCTAGGACAACTTAGAAGGTCAGAAGGAGAGGTTTTTGACCCTAAAATGGGGGGGGGGGGTTCTAGACAGGAGCACAGCATCATCAGCTATGGGTCTTGAGGTGACAGAGACAGCTATAGCAACAGTTCCTAGAGCTCTCACTACCTAGAGTTGATAAGAGGATTGAGAAACTGGTGGAAAAAAATTACAGCGAACCCCTGTTTAGGTGCTGAGCATAGGACCAAGTGCTATTTGGCAATTCCATTGACCAGTTTCTGGTCACAGTTCCAGGGTAGAAAGGAGTGCTGGTACTCATAGTTGCAAGGGAGCACGACCCTTTCTGATTAAGGACTAAAATGCAGAGTAGGATAGCAGTGACCACACCTCTCCCAAAATTATACCACCTTATAAGCAATGAAAATTTACAAATCCTAAAACAACCTGTGAAAGAAAACAGCAAGGCAAAAACACTTGAAGCTTAGGGTAGTGAAGGAGTTCCCATCCCCTACCAGAAGTGAGCATAACCCCACTATAAAGCCCAAAGTCAAGAAATGGGCTAAAAAATAATTAAACAGCAGCAACAACAACAAGAATCTGACCATCAATACTACCTTGATGTCAGGGAAGTTCAAGAAACAAACTCAGAAGAAGACAGTGACCTGAAAACATCTTTAATGCCTTAAAAAATGGATGTTGGAAACAAGCACAACAAGAATTTCTGGAAAGGTAAAAAAGTTTTTGGCTTTTTTGTTTCATTTTGCTTTGTTTTGTTTTGGTAAGAGAAAAAATATTTTTCAAAAAATCCATGAGTGGCAGAGGAAAAATTGGAAAAAGAAATGAGAGCAATGCAAAAAAAAATTATGAAAATTGAATTAACAGTTTGGTAAGAGACATACAAAAATGCTGAAGAAAATAACTCCTTAAAAAAGCAGAATTAGCCAAGTGGAAAAGAGATATATAAAAGCTCACTGAAGAAAATATTTCCTTAAAAATTATAATTGGGCAAGTGGAATCTAATGACTCCATGAGAAATCAAAAATCAATAAAACAAAGTCAAAAGAATGAAAAATAGAGACTAAGTAGATTAATTCCCCTTCCACATAAGGGTTCTTCAAATTATAATACCCCTAATTCTCCACTATTCTGAAGAAATATCCCTAGTTTCTCAAATGGATTGTCACATGATTTGATCTCTGGTAACCTCACTATTTCAGTATCTCTTTTGTGGATGCATTTCAATTAATCAATGTCCTTCCTAAAATGTGGCAGCTAGAACATTATCCCACATTCATAACAGAGAACATCAAAACTGGCACCTGTGTATTCTCATATACTTTTCTCTTAATGCAGCCCAACACTGAATTAACTGTTTTGGCTTCCAGGACATATTTATGTCTTGTAAGCCTGATAAAAACCAAAAACAAAAATGGTAGTCTCACCATTTTTCTTTTTCCTTTTTCTTTTAACATGAATTTCTAGGATATGCTATTTCTTCGTATTTGGCTGCTGATTAGAATTGGAGCTGATTAGTTAGTTTTTCCCCCTTTGATATTATCACTGCTTCATTCAAGACAAACTTATCCTTGCCTTATTCTTTTTGCTCATATCTCAGTTTAAAAAGCCCTCATTCTGGACTTTAGGTTTCCTGACATTATTCTTAAAGTATTGATCCACTATTGGTTTTTATTCTTGCTTAAGTCCCCATGCATCCATCTTTTGTATAAAGCCTTTGTAAATCTGAGAGCTCCCTGTGCAGCTACATAGGCCTTTTTCGACCTTTTATCTCCCTTGTTAATAAAAATCAGTTGATATTGTGCCCTCAGAATTTTGTCTTTGAGATGATCTCATCCCTTCTATATATAGTCTCACCTGTCCTTCAAGGTCCACCTGAAATACTACCTCCTTTGACCGGAAGAGATTTTTTTAATTCATCTGAAACCTCATGGCACTTTGTTTCAACTTCTCTGATGTCGTATTCATGTTCTATTTTGCATTATATTTACTTGTATCTATTCTTAGCTCCCCCACTGATCTGTAAGTTACTTAATGACAAGGAAGTATATCAATTTCATCTTTGTAGCAACCTGTCTCTCCCCTGCCTCCAGTACCAGATTTCTAGCTAAAGGTCCTCCATGTAGTTGTTGCTGAGTTGAATTGAATTAAAAGTTAAAAACAAAAATAATCCACACAAAATAAATCTTGGTCCTTTGAGACAAAAGTAGGGATAAAAGAAAATTCTATCAAGGAAATTATTTTTATAGGCATTTATGAAAAGAGTTCATAAGTTAGAAAATTTTAAAGTGCCCTGGAGATCATGGAGTCTAATTTCATCATTTAATAATTGAAGAAACTGATACATATAAAGAAGTGACCAAGACTAGACAATGGAATGATTTGAACTCAAGTCCTGTGATTCCAGAACTAGTTCTGGTCTCTCTGTAACCAACTGCCTCCTAGTAAGTGGCATAGTAATAGAAATTAAACCAATTTTGAGAGTGCACACTGTAAATATTGAATTATACTTTGGGGGCAAACAAGGATTTATCAAGTAGAGGAATTTCTGAGAATTCATCACCTAGCTTCAGGTGTTTTAGAGAGTGAATGCAATAAGTAAGACTCCAAGCTTGGTAATTTTGCATTCTAGGACAGCTCCAACTTTGATTGTTAAAAATGGTTTGTCACTAATTTCAATATTAATTGGATAACATCGATATTAATTTTGCCTCCATGAAGGGAACAGAAAGAAGAGAACAATGTACACATTATCAACATTGTGAGTTGATCGAGTATGATAGATGAAGCGCATCTCAGCAATTCAGATTTAGGAAAACCCTGGGAGACCTGTTAAGGACAATGCCGTCCACATCCAGAGGGGAAAAAGCACACAATATCTGAATGAATACTATGTTCACTTTGTTAAAAATATCTCTTATGCTTTTCCTTCCTATGTCATGTTTTTCTTTCTTTTCCCTTAGTCTTAATTCCTCAGACAAAAAATGACTAATATGAAAACATGTTAAACAGAAATGTACATATACAACATTTACTACACTGTTACTTGCTGAGAAGAGGGGAGTGGAAAGAGAGAATGGAAGAGAACTGTGTAACTTATAAATATGCAAGTGGATGAATATTGAAAAACTTTCATAACTTGTAAATGGAGAAGTAAAATGTCAATCAAAAGAATCCCCCTCCCCCAGTTAGACTAATTGAGCCAACTCAGCTTCCAGCATCTATTTCCTGTGGTTCAGGGACCCTTAGGATCCAAGTGCAGGGAAGGATACATGAATAGGTAGATGGTCATTTGCAGGATTTCTTGCATTGATTCTAGGAATTTGTGGGGAGAAAGAAAACAGAATTCTTCTGAAATCCTAGAGTCATTTAAAAAAAAAGAAAAACCACTATAGCCCCTCCCTTCACCAAAAACTAACCATTCCAAGACCAGAACATCAAAGCATTTTTCTCCAGATAAGTTCTGTTTGCAATAACAAAAGGAAATATAATTGCAAATCATTATTGGTATTATGTTACCAGTAATTATTATGTTCATTCATGCAACTTCCCCTGAAGACCTCTGCATTCTCAACCAATTTGAAATTGGTCAAGTTGAATTCAGTCGGGAAATGCTTTACAGGTCTCAGTTGAAATTATGACCAGAGAGGGTTATCAATTAAAGTTGAGTTTTCTCGATTGACAGATGCATTTGGAAAGCCAGGAGACAGATTTTAGCGGAGCATAATGAAGCATTTCTCAATGAATTCCCTGTTTTGGGAACTTTAGATTCCCAAAATGCATAGTAGATGTTTGGGGGCGGGGGGACTCTGGAAGCTAGGTGTGTCATTCTCTTGAAATGTGCTAGACAGGCAGCTAGGTGGCACAGTGAATAGAGCACTGGCCTTGGAGTCAGGAGGACCTGAGTTCAAATTTGACCTCAGACACTTAATAATGGCCTAGCTGTGTGACGCTGGGCAAGTCACTTAACCCCATTGCCATAAAGAAATAAAATTAAAAAGAAAGAAATTGTGATAAGGATGGAGAATCTCCCAATGCTGTAGCCTTGTTTAATAAATTAAGAAATTGAGTAATTAACAGGAAGGTTATTTTAAGTATATCTTCTATTTATTAGTTTGGGTTTAACTGCAAAGCAGGTTAATAAATCCTTAACAATGGTGATACATTTAGCCAGAAACTTCAGGGGAACGTAATGTCCATGGATCATAATATTCTCCAAATCCCTTCACATATCACCCCTCATACCTCACTGAAGAGTTTGAAACTACTGAGGACTTGGGAACTGTTGGAGAGCTAATTTATTCAACAAGTATTAATTGAGCATGTGTTATAGTGTTATAGGGACTAGAGAGAGAGAGAGAACTAGGTTCAAGTTTTCCATCTGACATTCCCTAGCTTTGTGACCTTTTGCAAGTCACCACTTCTAAGTACCTCCAGGCAACCCGCTAAGCCTATAAATTTCAGAAAAGGTACTTTGGTAGATGAAGTATCCAATGATGTGCTCCTTACATCAGTTCACCAAGATTTCAGGAGCAAAAGAAAACATAGGACATAATTTGAATGGCAGACAAATTTTCATTTGGAGAGGAGGACATGTGGAGTATTTCCAACATGTATCTATCTCTCAAGATGAAAGTTGAGCTCTCACTCAAAGTTAAGACTCTCTCTCTTCTACTTCCTTTCTCCTTTCAGAAATCTCTGTGAACTAATTTCAGTCACATAAACACATATCCAGCCTCCAAAGTTTTTCCCAAGACATTTAATACTGAGCATTTTGGGAAACTGGACTTCCCCAAATAAGGGATATACTAACAACTACCACTCCCCAATAATAGAAAGTGCTGTTAGATGACTTTGAGGCAGATAGGTTGCAGAGGGGATTCATGTTTCACTTTAGAGTTCTGCTATGTGGCTTCTCAAGTTCCTTTCAACTCTAAGATTCAGTGATTTTTCTGAGACCAACAAATGTTGGAACTCATCACCTTATGCCCAAAGTATTTTAATTGCCTTTTAACTGTACAACCATGAGGTTCACCATCTCCAATCCATCATGTACTTTACCATCATACAGATCTGAAAGCACACCTCTGCCCTCTTCATGCATCTTTCAAAAACCTCCAATAGCTTCCTATTGCCAAAATCAAGTCTCAGCATTTCTCAACCATGAAACTTATATTGACACATTCATAACCTTTATTTTTATAATTGACCTTTCCCTAGATGAACTGTCTTCAAGTCAAAGGACTGTTATACAAAAGAGGAATTGGATTTATTCTTCTTGGTCCCAAAAGGTAGAACTAGAAAAAATAGGTGGAGGTACTGAGGCTGATTTAAGCTTTATGTAAGGAAAAACTTCTTAGCAATTATCCAAATTATTCAAACAGATTGCTATTAATTATTAACAAATTATCCAAAAGAGGAATGGGTTATTTTGGTAGGTAGTCGGTTCCTTTCCATTTTTTTAATCAAATTTTATTTTTTTAATGAACAAATATTTATTTTCTCTCCCTTCTTAAAAGCCACCATTGGGGAAAAAAGAAAAAATACTATATTTAACAAATCTTTCTGGTTACGCAAAACTAATTTCAGTATTGACCATGACCCTCAAATTTATGTCTCATTCTGCACTCTGCATCAATCACTTCTCTATTAGAAATCAAATAACATACATACATCATCATCAGTCCTCTGGAACTGAGTTATCATTCAATTGAATAGAGTTCATTAGTCTTTCTTTTCAAAATATTTACTGTTTATTTTTAACATTTAAAAAATTGAGTTCCAAATTCTCTTCTTCACTCCCACCCTTCCTCCACTCACAGAGAAGGCAAATAATATGATGTAAATCATATATGTGAGATCATGGAAAACACATTTCCATATTAACCAAATTGTACTAAAGAAGCAAGAAAGCTATAGTCTGACAGTGATTTTATTTTAGATTTTTGCAAGGCAATGGGGTTAAGTGACTTGCCCAAGGCCACACAGATAGGTAATTATTAAATGTCTGAGGTCAGATTTGAACTCAGGTATTCCTGACTCCAGGGCCAGTTCTCTATCCACTGTGCTCCCTAGCCGCCCCTTGATGGTGATTTTTTTACAGGCAATAACTGAGGTCCCTTCTCAAAAAGTTGGAATGACTTGTAGACAACAGAGGTCACAAATATCAGAGTAGGATTTGAACACAGATCCTCTGACATTGGAATCAGGTATTTTCACCTTCAACTACTTGAAGGCAGATATGCCTGGTAAGATTGCTATGCATTTCAAGGTGACCAAGGTGCGATATGTACTCTGAAGAGTGCAGACGGGTGGGTAGGGCTTGACGGATATACCAAGGGGCCTAGAGCCTTTTCATGGATTACTTTTGTCTTAAATAGCTGGCCAGATCTGTGGTTTCTGTTGTGTTCATTGGATCTCTCATTGGACATCTTTAAATAAAGGTTGGACAGATCTCCTCAGTGATGTTTACAGGGAGTTCTCGGTCAAGTATGAACTACCCTGGATAGCTCTTCAAGATCCCTTTTGCTTCTATGGTTTGGAAGCATACAAAGGGAACACAATTCTAGATGCATGGAGGAGGAAATTCACAACCTCTTTCTAGTAAATAGGATTTTCATTTCTCTAGAAACAAAACCAAACCTAGTAGAAGAAAGGGATAAGGAGGCCAGCTGCTAAATGACCCTTTCCTTCCCCAAATGAATCTGAGAATGCTAGAACTGAAAAAGAACTTTGAGATAATCTCTTCCAACCTCCTAATTTTGTTTCTCACAAGATATCAAGTTCCAAACCTAAAAGTCACTGTCTCTTTCTCTGTCCCTATCTCTTTATCTGTGTCTCCCTGTCTCTGTCTTTGTCTCTAATTCCATCTCTTTGTCTCTATCTCTCTGTCTCTGCCACTTCTCTGTCTGAGAATTCCTCTACTGTTTTCTTTCTTCTGTCTGTATCTCTTTGTCTCTGTCTGTATCTATCTCTTTATCTCTGCATCTGTCTCTCTTATTGTTCTGTTTCTGTACCTCTCTCTTCCCCCTCTCTTACTATTTCTGTCTCTGTGTTACAGTCTGTCAGTCTGCTTGTCTTGTCTTCCTTCTTCCTTGTCCCCTCTCCTCTCTCCTCTCTCTTTTCTTCTCTCCTTTTTCCCCTCATCTCTTTTCTCCTTTCTTTTCTCTCTTCTCTTTCTTTACTCCTCTCACCCTTCTCCCCTGTCATTTCTCCTCTCCCTTAAATTTTAGGACATCCAAGGTTCATGTAACTAAAGTAAAACTGCAAAGAATCTTGAAGTTTGATGAAAGTTTCCAAAGATCTAAAGCTCAGATCGTGGTATAATCTTCCCTCTCTCTTCTATACCTCTACAGTAAAAGTGGGATGGGAGCAGGCAGATAATTCAAGTAAACACCATAATAATTTATACCTGTAGGGAGATCTGTGATTTTGTTGCCGGCAGGAATGCATCAAAAAGGCAGTGTCATAGAAAAAAGGAACTAGCCAACTCCACCAGCTCCATCCTTTCAGATTTACCTCAAATTGATTTGCATAGCAACCAAGGGAATGATGGAGGTTGAAAAGAACCTTGTCACCCCAGTTCCATACAGCTGCTTTGTAGTTCTGCTAAGTGGAGTCCCTGGGATGTTTTGAAAGGACTAACAACCAGGGGTATTATAGGAGTTGAAAGGAATTTTCTAACCCCAACTTTGATAAGAAAATAGAATAAGGGAACCTGAGCCCAGAAAGAGGAAAATTAGTTTAAAAGATAGATTTTTAAAATGCTTTAAGGGCTAGCTGGGTTTTACATAACAAAAGAGGATAGCCTTGGGGTTATAAACTAAAGAGCTAAATTGCTCTACCACTGTAATCCAACAGATCTTTGTGGCAGAGAACAGCAGCAACAAAGATGCCCAGCCTAGAGTAATGCACCCAAGATGCCTGGCAGAAAATCGCGTGGTAGAAAGAACAAGGACACAGAGAAGTCCAACTTCTCTGTTGGAAGAGGAAAGAACTTTCTTGATGACATTATATAGAAGACATGATTGATTCTGTAGCACTGGAAGACCTTTAGAATGGATTATCTAGCTATTGTCTTTTGTTCTGCCTTCCATATTTATTCTCTGGCTATATAGTCCCACTGTGATATTATAACTTGTAGGAGAGCATTATGGGGGAAAATATTGCTTGTCACTTATTTTGTTATGTGGAATGATTCCCATGTCTTTTACTTCAAACTAATGTGTTCTCTGGCTGAACCAGTAAAATTAAACACATCACAAAGGACTCAGGAGCTTCAGTTTGAGTGTATGCTGACTCACAAGTTACCTCAAACTTGTTGTCACTATTTCCTTAAATGAACTTGACTGTAAATCACTTTTCTTACAGCAATTTCATGAGGGATTAGTAACAGTAATAATAATGAAGATAATAGCATTTATATAGTGATGTTTGTAAAATGCTTTACATATATTTTTCATTTGCTCCTCACAACAACCCTGTAAGATAGGTCCTATTATTATTCTTTTACAAGTGAGAAAACTGTTGAAAAGGATTAAATGACAGGATCACACATCCAAGAAATGAATGAGGAAGGATTTAAATTCAAATATTCTGCACTATAGGTTCGGCATTCTATTCTCTAATCTAAAAATTGTCAGACATATGGGCCCTATATGGCCCAGTAGACTACTAAGTATGGCCCTAGCAATACAGGGACATTGAATATCTCGCTTAAGATCTCTGGAACTGATTGTGCAGAGGATCACTCAGCATGCCATGCCCTCATGGAGAGGGTGTTATGCTCTATGAGCAAGGCAGAATAGAAGCAGTTCAAAAAAATATGAGATAAATAAATTTGGCATAAACACCTCAGGTGTTCACAATGAACTATTTGTATTTGACCCACAGCAGAGAATTCTGAGCTCATATTGATTTGATCAGTCATGGTTGGACACTATAACTTTTCTCTAATACAATGATATCATCCTGGTCTTCTTCAATAATGAAGGACAAGAACCAATCAAGTGTAGCACAGACCAGATTAAAATGTACCATATTTCCCCTTGTATAAGATGCTCACATGTATAAGACATGCCTTAATTTTGGGGCCCAAAATTTGAAAAAAAATGTATTACATAAGTTATTGAACTCAAGTTTTATTCATCATTAAATTCATACAACTCCTCATCACTGCCAAAACTACCATTCATTAGCTTGTCCTCATCTGTGTTGGATGCCAAATCCCTGTCTTAGGAGAGGCTCAGCTGCTCCCCTGCCTGGGCTCTGGTCTGTGTTGACCACAAGCACTCCCTGGGCAAGTCTGGGGTGTGGACACATGCTCAGTCCATTCCATTTCATGAACCTGAAGCACACATTGTGAGCTCCTTGGAAATCAATCACTTCTTGCTCATCAGCAATTCTTCTGGCCTCCTGTTCGACCATCTTTGTGGACACAGGAATTCCAATGGCCCTTTGCTCTTCAATCCATCTCTTCAATTCC
The DNA here is from genome assembly GCF_037893015.1 of Macrotis lagotis. Taxonomy (NCBI): domain Eukaryota; kingdom Metazoa; phylum Chordata; class Mammalia; order Peramelemorphia; family Peramelidae; genus Macrotis; species Macrotis lagotis. Next base: position 37,595,793 of record NC_133666.1, read on the forward strand.
TTCTTGAACTCAGGCCATTTGACTGCCTTGCCTCTCATGTCCATCTTCTGCCATGGAGTTTTCAATTTGGTTTCTTCTTCCCAGAGCCAGGCTCAGATTATTTACTCAGTTGGAGAAGGCCCAAACTGACCTTCAGCAAGATGATTTCCATTCACTTTAGCAAAATGGATCACTTTGAACTTGAATTTGGCACTGGACAAAAATCTTTTCTAAGTCATTTCTGGGCAGAACATGGCAAAACGTCACCTAATATACCAGTAATAAATGCAAAACGATAAGTGCAAAGACAACAAATTTGAAAAAGCAGGAAACGCAAGTAAAAAAAAAAACTACAACTACTGTACCACTGTATAAGATGCTCCCAGTTTTTAGACCCCCAATTTTTCTAAAAAGGGAGCATCTTATACATGGGGAAATATGGTAATTTGGAAACTAGTTATCAAAATAAGGGGCAGCTAGTGGTAACAGTGGATAGAGCACCAGCTCTGGAGTCAGGAAGACTTAAGGTCAAATTCAGCCTCAGACCCTTGATGCTTTCTACCTGTCTCACCGTGGGCAAGTCATTTGACCCATTACCTCACAAAAGCAAAACAGAATGAAAACGATAAAATAAATCATGTTAATTAATATGTGATTTTTTAAGGGCAGTTTGTGGTCGAGAGGGATTCTTGTGTTCAATTTAGAGGTCTCTGCTTTTGAGTTTGACATCATAGTACTATGTCACCTAGCTGCCTATAGGTATAAATTGCAAGTAATATTGTTGTCATTTTGTAGATGAAGAGTCATACTTTTGCAAGGTCCCTTAGGTAAGTGTCAGGTCTGTTCCAAGCTCTTTGCATTGTACAACATTTCTGCTCAATCAACATCACCTAATTCCTCATTTTCAAATCCTGGCAGTACCTTTTTATTCTTTCTTCCTCCTAAATAGCTCCATTTTGATTTTCATACATATGCTAAATCAAGTGTACTTTCATATTCTTCCTAAAACCCACCCTCATCACTTCAGGCAGAAATCTCACTTTGAAGGTTCTTGTTCCTTGGACTGGGATCAAAAGAAAGCTTGCTGAAAATCCACTAACTTCTTTTGTGTAGACATGCCTTGACTTTTTGCCTTTATAATAATGAAGCACAATAAGCACTCGTGCACTATGATATTCTGGGCCAAGATATTTGAAGGGGGTGGTGAGAAAGAACAAGGCTTTGATTCCTAGCACAAAGGCGAAGTCTTGTGGGCTATTTTGACAGCCTTAGACAAAAAGCATGATGAAGGGGTATCTGAATTTTGTGATATTAGACTTATGTGCACAAAAACCAGAGTGCTGAGGTAGACCAGAGAGGATGAGGTAACTAGAGATATGTCCCAAGACACTAAAATGCAGAGGGTGCTGATAATGCTTGGAGTGAGTTCTTCAGCAGGATAAATCTCTCTCTCTCTCTCTCTCTCTCTCTCTCTCTCTCTCTCTCTCTCTCTCTGCCACCTATCTCTTATCTCTCTGTCTCTCCTCTGGCTTTCTGCCTCTGGCTTTTCTACTGAGGAAGATAGGAAGCTTCTCTCAGAGACTTTAAGAGTTGGCTGGGGCACTAAAAAGCTAAGTAATTTGCCCATGTTCACATAGATATTATGTTCCAGAGACATGACTTGAACTTGAGTCTTCCAGGTTTCAAGATCAGCTCTCTAACTATTACATCATTCTGTTTCTCAGAATAGTTATTACCAGATTACTTTCCTCCCTAGTGCCCCAACTAAGCTCCTCCTAGCTCTGGCTCCCCCTGCCTCCCCTCTTCATCTGAAATTGTCCTTAAAAAGTTGATTTGAATAGGTTTTGCATGACTTCATATATTTACACTATATTTCTCACCTTCTCAATGATTAAGGGAGGGGATGAAGGAAGGGAGAGAATTTGGAACTAAAAATAAAATTAAAAAAATTTTAAATATATTTTTAAAAAATTGTTTTGAGATTGTATTTGTGTTCTTTAACCCAAGGTGACTAAGCATAGGTGGGATGTTTCTTTAAATATTTAGAGGCACCATGGATATATAGTTAGCCCTGGGTTCAAGTAGACCTGTGAGACATGAACTGTGTGATCCTGGACAAAACACTTAGCCTCTCTCTGTCCCAGGTCACTCTCATAAACTAGAAACTGCAGGTAGAGGAAATTCATGATAAGTAGTTCCATTTGTTAATGAAATTGTACCTAGTTCTTTCTTATATAAGCTAAATTCTTTTCAAAGAAAAGTTGGATTTTGTCTCCCACCATTTTTTACTCTTCCATAGGATGTTCCAAACTATTTGGGAGTTGCTGATATGAGCTCAGAGGTAGCCTTTAGGACCCTACCAGTTGACAGCTCTTTTGACAAACACTGGTGACTTACCTCTTGCCTCCAAGAGCAAAACCAAAATGTTTTGTTTAGCTTTCAACCTTTCAACCTTTATAACCAAGCCCCTTCCTATCTTTCCAGACTTCTTATACTTTACTCCTCAACATAAACTCATCTCTCCAGGACACTGACCTCCTGGATATTCCACAAATAAGTCATTCCATCTCTCTACTCTGGATATTTTATCTGACTGTCCCCCATGCCTGTAACAGTCTCACTCCTCTGTTCTGACTCCTAACTTCCCTAGCAACTAACATCCCACTTTCTGCAGGAAGCTTTCTCTAATCCTTCTTAATTCCATTGCCTTTTCTCTGTTAATTATTTCCTAGTTATCCTTGTATATAACTTATTTTGGATATATTTATTTATATGTTGTCTCACCCATTAGACTGTAAGCTCCCTGAGTGTAGGGACTATCTTTTGCCTCTGTTTGGATCTCTCCCCCAAAGTTCTTAGCACAATGCCTAACCTATAATAGACACTTAAAAATGTTTATAGATTGATTAAACTCTCTTTCTGCCTTTATGTTGACCCTCTATGGCTCATCACAGGACCACTATGGCTTGATCATGCTTCAGGATTCCTGAATGCAAAGTCTCCCCTACTTAAGTTATATTTTGAATCTTGCTTGTGTGTCCTTCAATTTTATGTGGTGGCCCTGTTGGTATAATGAAAGCAAAAGGAAATTTGGTGTCAGGGAATGTGATTTTAAATCCTTGGTTCTCTTACTTTTGTGATATATAACAACTAACAACCCACTATAGGGTTGTTGATTTTTTTTGCAAAATTTTTCTTGCCTGTAAAGTGAAGATATTGAACTAGGTAACTTTTAAGTTCTCTTCTAGGTATAAATCTTAGGAACTTTGATTGAAAATAACTTATCAACCCCACAGGCCTCACGTGGCCCGAACTACTCGCTCTTAACTCATCCTGCCCCATGAGCAACTGATGCCCTAGGATTTCAGCATCTTTGGCATAAGGAATTTTCCTTTTTTTTTTCTCTAGACTGATTGTTCTGCAATTGTTCCTGTTTTGGGAATGATGGATTGTTTCATTGCTTTTACATATTGTAGATTATCATAATATGCAAGGCAAAATTGCTATCATAGAAAAAGTCATTTGGAATTATCAAAGGGAAGAAGCTACTTCAAGCTTCAGGAGATCCTAGTTCTACCACTACCATCTGATATTATCCTAAGTCCCTTACTTCTCTGAGTTTCAGTCTCCTTACCCGTAAAATGAGGAGTTAATTGAACTGGATGCTTTCTTAGGTTCCTTGAAAGAAGATAAGGATTCTAAGAGGTTGAGGAGAGGAAGGAAAGAATTATGGACACCTTGGACAATCTTATAAAGACTTGAGGGCAGGAAATGGAATGTAAAATTTGGGGAACCATAGGTAGCCCTGATTGATTGGAATGTAGAATGTGTGAAGTGCAGTAAGGGTTAACAAATCTGGCAAAATGGGTTAGATCTATACTAGGAAGTTATTGGAATACCAAATTGAAGAATCTTTTAAATTAGAGGCAATAGTAAACCACTGAAAATTTTTAAACAGGGTGCCAATATGGTCAGACTTTTGCTACCCAAATGAAAATTCTACTTGGAATAAGCAGATGAATAGATATTCCATTTGAAATATCCATTTTGGCAGCTGAATAAAGGATTGATTGGAGAGAGCACAAAAGAAATAGACATTTCCCTGTAAAAATTGAGTCCTCCTCCTTAACCCTCCAAATATTAATTGCCCTAAAAACAAAAAGAAAAGGAATAAAAAGAACAAACAATATACATTCATGCAATACATTCTGCTAAGCTTCTAAGGGCAAGGTCATATGCTAGGCAATGTGAATAATACAAAGTAAGATACAGTGACTGTTTCCAAGGAACTGACAATCTAATAGGATGGGTGTGACATATATATACAAAGAACTGTGACCCACTCATTCTTTAGGATTAAATCATTTAGTTTCCAATTAATTTTTAGTCTTTTCTTCAAAGGCTCTTTTTGGAAAGTAATTTTTATTGCATAATGATCTGAAATATTTATTTAATGGTTAGGTTTATCTAGATTTGAGGGGTACATCCCTCACTAGTATAGTTTTACTATTTCCTCCACTTGACTTTTCCTTCAAGAATTTGGATGCCATGCCCTTTGGTTTTGTATTGATTTTAATTCATTATTTATGATCTGTTTTAGCAAAATGAAGTTTCCCTGATTGTCTCTTTTAATTTGATATATTTTTTGGTTTTCCATTGTCTGAGATCATGATTGCTATCCTTCCCTTTTTTACTTCAGCTAAAGCATAATAGATTCTGCTCCAGCCCCTTACATTAACTCTGTCTTTCTGTTTCAAGTATGTCTATTATAAATAACATATTGTTGGATTTTTTTAATCCATTCTGATATGCTCTTCTAATTTATGGATAAGTTCATCTCATTCACATTCATAGTTATGATTGCTAACCATGCATTTCCCTTCAACCTATTCTATTTATCCTCTTTTTCACCCTTCCTACTCCTCAAAAAAATCTGTTTTGCTTCTGAACATGTTGTCACTGATTTGTTTCTTGGGTTCGGTTCTGCCCCGCAATGAATCATGGGGATGTAGGTTTTGGAAAGAAAACAGATTTATTAAAGGAAGTTATAATATATTAAGAAAGTAATAGAAAAGTTAAAAAAGAGTTTAAAGATTAGACCATATGAGTTGCTGATTTAATTGGCCAGACCAGCTGACCAGGGTTCAGCAGCAGATTGGAAGGTAAAAGAGAGCAATTACTTCCTCAATCTCCTTAAATTTTCTCCCAGAGTCCATGGTCCGTGCTGATGACCTGGGAGTGATCCAAGTCCCATTGCCTTTTGGGGGAGGGGTCTCTTTTGGGTGGTCTTGGGTGTTTACAGGGCCTGTGCTCCCAGGCTGCCACACCAGAAAACAATGCAATCCAAATCAAATTAAAGTTCAGGCCCTCAGGTGTAACCTAAATTAGATGCTAAAGGAAGAAGGAAGATTCCCTTTACAATGCAAACAAAAGATTTACAAAGTTTGTCTCCAGCTGATCTTATCACTCCCATGCTCTGGTTTCTCTGCATCAACCATTGTCCATTAATCTATCCTCCCTCTTGTCACCCTTCTCTCCCTTTTTCTTAGATTCTTGCTGACTTCTGGCCAAGATGGTAGAGAGAAGCCAAGAACTTTGTTAAGATTTCCTGAGTTTCCCTTAGAAATTACATTAATCAAGTCTCTAAACAGATTTTAGAACAACAGAACCCACAAAAGAATGGAGTGGGACATGTTCCAGCAAGGTCTGTCATGGGGAAACATGAGTATACCCTAGGCAGAGAACAGAAATCCAGCACACAAGCAGGGCAGGGCAAGGTGGGGACTAACTTGAAATTCTCATATGTGGGGGAGATCTCTAGTGGAAGCTTTCACAGTTCAGACCTTGGCTGTGTGGTGTCAGGGCTGGGAGAGTTACGGCATGGGTACCCAGGACCCCCATTTAGCCATCACAGTTGGTCTGGACAGCCTGACCCAGATGGGGAGCCTCTGGTGTTCCCAGCTGGGAGGATCTGGTATTCCAGTGCAAATAACCCAGAGATAGCCCCAGGTGTTCTCACCTCTTTCAACCACCCAGGGAGTGACTGACAATGCCGTGTTGACATTTCAGAGAAAAAGCCTCTGGCATTCCTTCCTGGTCAGCCCCCTGAGCTATCCCCTGGAGTTGCTAACATCAACAGCCCTAGGCCACTAAACAGATCTTCATAGTTTTCAACACCTAAGGTCTGCCAGCTAGAGACCCCTTCCCCCAGCACAAGAACCTTGGAACAGGACCCAGTAACAAATCACAAAATGAATAAGAAAGGTCAGAGGAAAGCAGGATCTATTGAAAGTTACCTTGAGGATAAGGATGGGCAAAATACTAGACCAGAAAAGAAAGGCAGAAGGAATATTACATTTGAAGCTTGGGAGGAGAATCTGAACTGCTCTCCAGCCCAGAAAGACTTCTTGGAAGAGTTCAGAAAGGATTTTAAAAATAAAATGGAAAAACTGGGGTAAGAAATGCAAGAGAAAATTAGCATCTTGTAAGAAAAAAGTGACAGGAGAAAACTAATCTTTTAAAAATACAATTGGGCAAATGCAAAAAGAAAATAATTTCTACTAAAATACAATTGGGAAAATGGAAAAAGATAACAGTTCCTTTAAAAATAGAATTGACCAAATGGGAAAAGGAGATGCAAAAGCTAACTGAAGAAAATAATTCCTTAAAGAATAGACTGTAACTGGTGGAAACTTAATGACTCTATGAGACATAATAATCAGTTAAGCAAAATTTAAAAAATGAAAAAAATGTAAAATATCCATTGTTTAAAAAACTGACCTGGAGAATAGATCCAGGAGATCTAATTTAAGAAAACCATTACCAAAAAAAGAACCTGGATAGAAATTGTGAAGGAAATCTACTCTGATATCTGGAACCAGAGGGCAAAGTAGTCATTGAGAGAATATACTGATCATCTCCTGATAGGAATCCCAAAATGAAAATGCTAAGGAATATTGTAGCCAAACTTCTGAATTATCAGATCAAGGAGAAAATCCTGCAAGTGGCCAGACAGAAGCAATTCAAATACCTAGGAGTCATAGTTAGAATAACACAGGACCTGGCTGCATAAACACTGAAGACAGAAGGGCCTGAAATGTGTTATTCCAGAGAGCAAGGGAGTTTGGATTACAATCAAGAATCAACTATTCAGCAAAAGTGAACATACTATTTCAGGAAAATAGATGGACATTTAACAAAATAGGTGACTATCAAACTTTCCTGATGAAAAGACCAGAGCTGAACAGAAAATTTGATCTTTAAACAGGAGACTCAAGAGATAAGTGAAAAGGTAAACAGAGGAAAAGAAGAAGACTGCTTTTCAAATAAGATTAAACTGGATACATCCCTACCTGGGATGAAGATTGTCATAACTCTTGAGAATTGTAATTCTATTAGAGGGAGTACACTTAGGCTGAAGGTTTGGAAATAAGTTGATTTTGATGGAATTATTTCAAAAATTGAGACATTAAAAAGGGCGTATTATAATGAGATGGAGGAAGGAGGAGACACAGTAGGATAGATTAGATCACTTTAAGAATCACAAATAACCTATTACAGTAGAGGTAAAGAATGCACAGGGTAAGAACTGCTTGAATCTTACTTTTATCTGATTTGGTTCAAAGAGGGAATGACTCATACACTCAGTTTGGGTTTTGAAATTTAACTTACCTTTCAAGTGTTAGGAGGCAAAAGATGAAGGAAGGGAAGGAGGAAAGGAAGAAGGGGAAAAGTGAAAGGGGGTAGAAAAAGGAGAGGTAGTAGAAAAGGAAGCAGGGGATAGAGGTGGTATTCAGAAGCAAAACTTTATTAAAAAAGAAGGGGAAAAAGTACAACTGGAAGGGAAATAGCATGGAAGGTAATAAAGAGTTAATAATTATAACTGTTATTGTGAATGGGATGAACTCTCCCATAAAATGGAAGCAGATAGTAGAGTGGATTAAAAATCAGAGTCCTACAATATGCTGTTTACAAGAAACACATTTATAGTAGAGAGATACACAGAGAGTAAAGGTAAAAGGTTGGAGCAGAATATATTATGCTTCAGCTGAAGTGAAAAAAAGCAGAAGTATCAATCCTTATCTCAGACAAAGCAATTGCAAATATTTTATTAAAAGGCATAAGGGAGGAAACTATATCCTCCTGAAAGATCCCATAGATAATGAAGTCATTTCAATGCTAAAAGTGTATGCACCAAGTAGTATAGCATCCAAATTCTTAGAGGAGAAGCTGGTGGGGGACTCAACCTTCCTGTCTCAGAATTAGATAAATCTAACCACAAAATAAGAAAGAAAGAAGTTAAGGAGGTGAATAGAATGTTAGAAAAGTTAGATACAGTAGACCTCTGGAGAAAATTGAATGGGGATTGAAAGCAATATATCCTTTTTCTGTGTTACATGCACCTACACAAAAACTGATCAAGTATTGGTATAAAATCATCATAATCAAATGCAAAAAGGCAAAAAATATTTGCATCCTTTTCAGATCATGATGCAATAAAAATCACATGCAATAAAGGGTCAAGGAGAGATAGGCCTAAAATTAATTGGAATTTAAATAACCTAATTTTAAAGAATAAGTGGACCAAACCACAAATCAGAGAAATAATTAATAATTTTATCTAAAATAATGACAATAAGAAGACAATATACCAAAACTTGTGGGGTACAGTCAAAGCAGTTATTAGAGAAATATTATATCTCTGAATATATAATGAATAAAATAGAGAAAGAAGAGATCAATGAATTGGATATGCAAATAAAAAAGTTAGAGAAAGAACAAATTTAAAATTCTCACTTAAGTACCAAATTTGAAATTCTGAAAATCAAAGGAGAAATTAACAAAAATCAAAAGTAAGAAAGCTATTGAACTAATAAATAAAACTGAGAGTTGGTTTTATGAAAATTGAAACAATAAAATAGACAAACCTTTGGTTAATCTGATTTTAAAAAAGAAAGAAGAAAACCAAATTGCCTTTTCAAAAATGAAAAGGGTGAATTCACCACCAATAAGAAGGAAATTAAAGTAGTAAGTTGGAGCTATTTTGCCCAACTGTATGCCAATAAATTTGACAATCTACCTGAAATGGTTGAATATTTACAAAAATATAAATTGTCCTGGTTAAAAAAGAGGAAGTTAAATACTTAAATAATGCCATCTCTGAAAATGAAATTGAACAAGCCTCTTTCCCTTTACTTTTCTATTGGTAAAGATGAATTTCTCCACCCACATGTGTGCATCTCTATTCACTGCATGACCTATCTGCTCCTTGCTAGGATTTTGAAAATTATTTTTTATATTTTTTATTTGTTTTTTTCAACAACATGCAACAGTAGTTTTCACCAATCATTTTTTTGGCCAGGTTTTGAGTTTTGCATTTTTCTCCCTCCCCACCAACAGAACGCAGTCTGATATAGACTCTACGTGTGTAAATATGCTAAACAGATTCATGTTATTCTTCTTGTGAAAGAAGAATCAAATCTAAACAGAAGGAAAAATATTAGAGAAAAACAACATAACACATAAAGCAAATTTTAAAAATTGAAGATACTAAGCTTTGGTCTGCATTCAAACTTCAGTTTCCCCTCTGGATATGGATGGTATTTTCTATCACAAGACTTTTAGAATTATCTTTGATTATTATACTGCTGAAATGAACAAATTCATCATGGTTGATCAGGACTCAATGTTGTTAGTATATATAATGTTTTTCTGGTTCTGCTCATTTTACTAAGCATCAGTACATATAAGTTCTTCTAGGTTTTTCTGAAGTCACTTCCATCATGATTTCTTATAGGATAATAGTGTTTCATCACATACTTATACCACAATTTGTTCAGCCATTCCCCAATTGATGGGCATCCCCTCAAGTTCCAATTCCTTGTCACCATAAAAAAGAGTGAATATTTTTGTATAAATATCATTTTTACCCTTTTTCACAATCTCTTCAGAATATAGACCCTGTAGTGGTATTGCTGGATCAAAATGTAGGTACAGTTTTATTGCCCTTTTGGTATAATTCCAAATTGTTCTACTGAAACGTTGGATCAGTTCACAACTCTATCAAAAATGCATTAGTGTCTCAGTTTTCCCATATTCCCTCCAACATTGATAATTTACCTTTTTTGGTCATAATGGCCAATCTGATAGATGTGAGGTGGTATCTCAGATTTGTTTTAATTTTCATTTTCCTAATCAATTATGATTTAGAACAATTTTTCAGTGATTTTAGATAGCTTTAATTTCTTTATCAGAAAATTGCCTTTCCATATACTTTGATCATTGATAAATTGGCAAATGACTTATTTTCTTATAAATTTGAGTCACTTCTCTACATATTTTGAAATTAGTCCTTTATCAGAAACACAAGTTATAAAAATATTTCTCAATTTAATGTATTCCTTTTAATATTGGTTACATTGGTTTTGTTTGTGCAAAACCCTTTCAAGTTGATCTAATCAAAATTATTTGTTTTGTATTTTATAATGTTTTCTATCTCTTCTTTGGTCATAAACTGTTCCCCTTTCCACAGATCTGACAGATCGACTATTCCTTGTTCTCCTAATTGGCTTATAATATTACATTTATGTCTAAATCTTGTACCCATTTCTACCTTATCTTTTTGTTGCTCTTTGCCCAGTTTTTCCAGCAGTTTTATCAAAGCGTGAGTTCTTATTCCAGAAACTGGAATCTTTGGGTTTATCAAAAAGTAGATTATCATAGTCATTTACTACTGTTTTCTTTTGCATTTTGTCTATCCCACTGTTCCACCATTCTACTTCTTAGCCAGTATCAAACAGTTTTGACAACTGATACTTTATAATATAATTTTTAGATCTGGTTTAGCTAGGTTGCCTTCCTTTTCATTAATTGCCTTGATATTACTCCATATAAATTTAATTTAATTTCTTGTATTTTCTAGCTCAATAAAAGAATTTTTTGGAAGTTTGATTGGTATGACACCAAATGAGTAATTTAGTTAGAATTGTCATTTTTATTATATTAGCTCAGCTTACCCATGAGCAATTGATATCTGCCCAATTATTTAGATCTGATTTTATTTGTGTGAAAAGTGTTTTAGAGTTGTTTTCATAGTTTCTGAGTCTATCTTGGCAGGTAAACTCTGAAGTATTTTATATTGTCTAACGCTACTTTGAATGGAATTTCTCTATCTTTTTGCTTCTGTGTATTGCAAGCAATACATAGAAACGTTGATGATTTTTGTGGATTTATTTTATATCTTTCAACTTTGCTAAAGTAGTTTCAAGTACTTTTTAGATGATTTTCTAGAGTTCTCTAAGTATATCATCATATCAGTTGCAAAGTATAAGAGTTTGGTTTCTGTTACCTATTCTAATTCCTTCAATTTCTTTCTCTTCTTTTATTGCTAAGGCTAAAATTTCTAATACAATATTAAATAATAGTGTTGATAATGAATATTCATGTTTCACCCCAGTCTTATCAGGATTGCTTCTAACTTCTTCCCATTACATCTAATGCTTGTTGATGCTTTTAGATAGACACTGATCATTTTCTAAGGAATATTCCATTTATTCCTATGCTCTCTAGTGTTTTCATTTTTATTTTTTTTTATTTATGGCAATTTATGGCAAGTGACTTGCCCAAGGTCTCACATCTAGGCAATTATGAAGTGTCTGAGGTCTGATCTGAACTCAGGTCCTCCTGACTCCAGGGCTGGTGCTCTATCCAATGCACCACCTAGCTGCCTCCTCTCTAGTGTTTATAAAAGAAATGGGTGTTGTATTTTGTCAGAAACTTTTTCAGCATCTATTGAAATAATCATATGATTTCTGTATTGTTTGTTATTGATATCAATTACACTTATAGTTTTCCTAATATTGAACCTGCCCTGCATTTCTGGTCTAAATCTTACTTGATCATATTGTATTATCATGGTGATAACTTACTGTAATCAATTTGCTAAAATTTTATTTAAAATTTTTATATTCATGTTCCTTAGGGAAATTTATCTATAATTTTCATTCTCTGTTTTGATTCTTCCTGGTTTAGGCATCAGCACCATATTGGTGCCATAGAAGGAATTTGACAGAACTCTTTCTTCATCCATTTTTTCAAATAGTTTATATAGAATTGGAACTAATTGTTCCTTGAATGTTTGGTAGAATTCACTTGTGAATTCATCTGGCCCTGGAGACTTTTTCTTAGCAAGTCCATTGATCACTTGTTCAATTTCTTTTTTTGAGATGGAGTTATTTCAGTATTTAATTTCCTCTTCTTTTAACCTGGGTAGCTTATATTTTTGCAAATATTCATCCATTTCCCTTAGATTGTCAAATTTATTGGTATAAAGTTGGGTGAAATACTCTAAATTATTACTTTGATTTCATCCTCATTGGTGGTGAATTCAGATTTTTCATTTTTGATACTGTTAATTTGGTTTTATTTTTTTAAAATCAAATTAACGAATTTATCTATTTTATTGCTTTTTCAAAAAGTGAAGTCTTAGTTTTATTAATTAATCTGATAGTTTTCTTACTTTTGATTTTATTAATTTCTACTTTGATTTACTGAATTTCAATTTTTCTATTTTATGGGGGATTTTTAATTTGTTCTTTCTCTAGCTTTTTTAGTTGCATGACCAATTCATTGGTCTCTTCTTTGTGCCTCTTCATGTGATGTAATTTGTGTCATTCTCCCTCTCCCTTCCCCAGTCTCATTATAATCCCCCTTAACTTTTTAAAAATCATTCCATCAAAATCAACTTAAGACCATACCTTTCAGCCTAAGTATACTCCCTCTAATAGTTATGACTCTCAAGAGTTTTGAGAATTTCCCTTGCAGATAGGGATGTACCAGTTGAATCCTATTGATAGCAGTCTTTTTCCTTTCCCCTATTTATTGTTCATGTATCTCTTGAGTCTCCTGTTTGAAAATCAAATTTTCTCTTCAGCACTGGTCTTTTCATCAGGAAAATTTGAAAGTCAACTATTTTGTTAAATGTCCATCTTTTCTCATGAGTCTGCTGAATTTTGCTGTGAAGTTGATTCTTGGTTGTAATCCAAGCTCTCTTAACCTCCAGATTATCATATTCCAGGTCCTTTGAGTCTTTAATATTTTTAGGGGTTTTTTTGCAAGGCAAATGGGGTTAAGTGGCTTGCCCAAGGCCACACAGCTAGGTAATTATTAAGTGTCTGAGGCCGGATTTGAATTCAGGTACTCCAGAATCCAGGGCCAGTGCTCTATCCACTGCTCCACCTAGATCCTTTAATATTGATGCATCCCTGATCCTTTAATATTGATGCAGCCAGGACCTGTGTAATCCTGACTGTGGTTCTTTGGTATTTGAATTGCTTCTTTCTGTTCACTTGCAGGATTTTCTATTTGATTTGATAATTCAGAAGTTTGACTAAAATAATCCTTGACATTTTCGTTTGAGCTCCCTTTCAAGAAGTGATAGGTATATTCTTATGATGACTAATTTTGCCCTCTCCTAGCATGTCAGTGCAGTTCTCTTGGACAATTTTCTGAAGAATGGGGTCCAGATTCTTTTTTTTGATCATGGCTTTCAGGTAGTCCAATTATTCTTAAATTATCTCTTCTTTATTTTCTAGATCAGTTGTTTTTATCAATGAGATATTTTACATTTTTTATATTTTTTCCATTTTTTAAAATTTAGTTGAACAGATTGTTCATTTCTCATGACATCATTAGCTTCCATTACTTATATTGTATTTATCAAGGAGGTATTTTCTTCTTTTAAATTTTGCATCTCCATTTCCATTTGGTCCATTTGATTTTTAAAAGAGCTGCTATTTTTTTGAATTGCCTAATTTCATTTTTAAAGGATTTTTTCTTTTGTCACTTTTTGTTTTAAGAAGTTAAAATTTTCTCTTCCATTTCTTTTCCCAGTTTTCCATTTGATTTTAAAAATTCTTTCTGAGCTCTTCTAAGAAGTCTTTCTGTACTGGAGACCAATTCATATTCTTCTCCATAACTTCACATGTAATATCCGTTCTGCTTTCCTTTTCTGAGTTTTTGTTTTGTTCATCCTTATCTCCAAAGTGACTAACTTTCAGTGAATCCTGGTTTATTGTGTCCTGTCTTCATTTTGAATTTTGTTACCTGTCCCAATGATTTTGTGATGGTAGAGGAGCTTGTTTGCAAACCTTTGGTGCTGAGAGTACTAGAAGCTTGCTAACTGCCCTGGGCTGTTGAAGTTAGGAACTCCTAGGGATTGCTCAATGGACTGTTTTGTAAGGGAAGCCTGAAGCACGTTCTCTCACTCTGCTTTGTCTATGCTGAGGATGTCTGCTGTCCACTGCCCACAGTGGAAACATCTAGGGCTTTCTCTTGGTTGTCTAAAAACATTCCAGTCACTGGGCTAGGCCAGGACTGGGAACCCTAGAGGTTCTCTCAGAGGGGAAGTCAGTGGCCCTCTCTGGACTCTGTCATTGGGGGTAGTGGGAACACCTGGGTCTAAGTTTGAGCTGTTTGTGTAGGAGTGCCTAGGTCTCTTTCTCTGGATTGGCTGTCAGTGTTAGGGAACTCAGTCACTCTGAGTTGTTGAGAAAGGAGCACCTGGGGTTGTCTCTGCCCTAGCAAGCTTGGAGCTCCCGAGGCTTGCTGTCAGGATCGGGTCTTCTAGACCAGCTGGTCAGACTGTATTTGGGACCCTTGCACTCACCTGGGAGCTTTCCCGGCTACCATGAGGTAGGAGCACCAGGGGTCATCAGATAAGTATGACAGGCCTTTCTCCCAGGTTAGAATGTCAGAGGCTTGTAATCAAGGTCAGGCCTTTTAAAGCAGCCCTCAGCCTTGGATCTCAGGTCAGTCTCCTCCTCACCCCATGGCCCTGCACTGCTTCTCTGCTCTCTGTCTGGGGATCCCCCAGGTTCCCCCTCTACAGACCTTCTGGAAGATGTTTCCCTCTGATCTCTGGTGCATTCCACTGCTCCTAAATCTGTAAAGAGACTTGATTCATATTGGTTATTAGGGAAACTCAGGAGTGCTTTACAGAAGCCCTGGTATCTCTTCACCATCTTGATAGGAAGTCCCTCTCTAGAATTTTTAATAGGAATGGGTGCTGTCTTTTGTCAATGACTTTTTCAGCATCTATTGAGATAATTATATGATTTTTGTTCATTTTCTTATTGGTATGATCAAGTATTCTGGGTGTTTTCCTTATATCGAACTACCCCTATATTCATGGCATAAATCCTACCTGATCATAGTGTATTTATCCTAGTGATAACTTGCTGTAATCTCTTTGCTAATATTTTATTTAAAATTTTCACTTCAGTATTCATTAGGAAGATTGATCTATAAATTTATTTGTCTGTCTTGGCTCTTACTAGTTTAGGTATCAGCATCATGTTGGTGTCATAAAAAGAATATATAGAACTCCTTTTTCACCTATTTTTTTCAAATAGTTTATATGGAATTGGAATTAATTGGCCCTTAAATGTTTGACTGAAATGTAAATCCGTCTGGCCCTGGAGATTTTTTCTTAGGGAGTTTATTGATGGCTTCCTCAATTTCTTTTATCTGAAATGGAGTTATTTAAGTATTTTATTGGGGGCAGCTAGCTGGTGCAGTGGATAGAGTACCAGCCCTGGGGTCAGGAGAACCTAAGTTCAAATCTGGTCTCAGACACTTAATAATTGCTTAGCTGTGTGACATTGGGCAAGTTACTCAAACTCTATTGCCTTAAATAAACAAAAATTAAAAAAAAATAAAAAAGTAGAAGTGAGGAAAGAGTGCATTTCAGAAATAAAACACTGGAAAATCATAGAGAATGCAGATGTTTTCACCTCTATTTAAAAAAAACATATTTTCTTTCCTGTTCTGTTAATCTGGGCAGTTTATATTTTTGTAAATATTCATCCATTTCATTTATATTTCCTGATTTGTTGTAAATAGCTCTAAATTATTGCTTTAATTTTCTCCTCAGGTGAGTTTACTCTTCTCATTTTTGTTACTGGCAATTTGTTTTTTTTTTTTTAATGAAATTAACCAAAGACTTAACTATTTTATTGTATAAAACTAACTCCTAGTTTTATTTATTAGTTCAATAGTTTTATACTTTCATTTTTATTAATCACCCCTTTGATTTTCAGAATTTATAATTTGGTATTTAATTGGGAATTTCAAATTTGCTCTTTTTCTAGTTTTTTATTCATTGATCTCTTTTTCTATTTTACTCATATAAGCATTTAGAGATATGAAATTTCCTCTAATAACTGCTTTGGTTGTATCCCACAAGTTATGGTATGATGTCTCATCATTCTCATTGTCTTAGATGAAATTGTTGATTATTTCTGTGATTTGTTGTTTGATCCATTCATTCTTTAAAATTAGGTGATTTAGTTTCCAATAGATATTTAGTTTATCTTTCCATGGTCCTTTGTTACATAAAAATTTTTTTTTGTATCATGATCTGAAAAGAATGCATTTAAAATTTCTTCTTTTCTGAATTTGATTTTGAGAGTAGCCCAACCTAGTCCCACCCTAGTTGCACTAGTGTTCCTGGGTTTGAATTTAGCCTTCTGACCTGGGGTTGGGACCCTCACTGCTGCCCTACTATACTGCTGGCCTGTTGACTAGGGATCTGAGCTGCACTATGGTTAGGAGTCTCCCTGGCTTCCCAGCTATCTGGTCTTCACTGGGTGACCCTTCCCTTTTACCCACATGAAACAGACCTTTTTCAGGTTCTTCAAGATATTTTGAGTTGAAAAGTTGTTTCACTGTGTTTTTCTGTCAGTTGTGTTGCTTTAGGGTATGTTTAGATACTTCATTTAAAGTTTCTTTTGGTAAAGCTCTGGGAGTTTCCCAGCTTTATGCCACCATCTTGGTTCCACCCTAGAAGTCCTTGGCATGTTATTTAAGATGTTGTAGAGGCCAGCAAAATTTCTGGCTTCACTCTGCCCTCTTGGCTCCATCACCATCAATAATTTTGATATAGATAAAAGACGTATGAATATGGTACTATGAGAAATAAAAAGGAGTTTAGTGATATAATAGATACTTCTCAGTAAATATACCTCTAAAATATCTTATAAATTGTATTACTTGAAGCACAATTTGTAGCATATTAACACAGAGAAGGGATGTGTCTTTAAAAAGTGACAGTATTGGACTAACATTCATGGGTTGTTTTCTAATGTGCTGAGTCTCTAATTTGGCTTTGATGTGTTCTATATCCTCATTAAAAAGTTCAATGGCAGTTACAAGGAACTTCTAACTTTAATTTCACAGATTTACAATTAAGGCCATACTTAGTCAAAAGAATGTAATCTTAGCCTGGAGGACTCTTAGATGACTTTTGTTTGCCTTAAGTTGGATGAGATATCAGCCTTATCTGTGGACTAAAGAGATATATTAGACCTTCGGGGTCAGAGTGAGGTTTTCTAGTCTAGTCCTTTGTAGGATCTATAGTTTCAAAGGACCTCAGAGATCATTTCAATTGAATCAAGCCAATGGATATCTTTTAGAGTTTAAGCCCAATAGATGATAGCAGGGTGTAGCTTAGTGACTTGATGTCCAGTAGGGTGTAGCAGAGAGCAGCATGATAACATAGGCAACCCAACAACCTGGAAAGTATGAGTTTTCTTGGCTTACACATGAGCCCTTCGCTTACCTGTCCCTACATATATACCTTCCAAACACATAAGGTTATCTGTATGTATGCCCTTCCCTATTGATAATACAACAATTTACTATTTGATTATATGTCTTTGCTTGGAATATTCGCTCTAACCATAGAAAATACACCTGAGCTTGGATTTGAAAGTTCTAAGTCAATAAGTATGTAACTTTGGACAGCTTTATGGAAAAGTAGATGTGCTCCAGTAACTACCTTTGTTTCTGAATTGCTTACTGAAAGGAGTTATGTGTACTTAAACTTTTATATATAAGCCTGATACCAATATGGTCGCTCATATTAGGTTTGAGTTTTATTGCTTTTTTAAGTAGTATAGGACAGTGCAAAGAGTACTGTGCCTTTAATCAGAGGGCCTGTGTTCAAATGTTGTTACTGATATTATCTCTATAACCTAAGGCAAGTCAGTTAATCTTCCTGGGACTCAGCTTCCTCTTTTGTAAAATGTAAAATGTACTTGATAGTCTTTGAGTCACTTCTGGCTCTAGATCTAGGATCCTCTGACTTTCATCATATTCTTTTTTTGACTAGTCAGCATAGGGGATAGAGAAGTCAGGAAAACTTGGGTTTAAATTCAGACATTCAATAAGTATGTGAAAATGGGCAAATCTCTTAACCTCTACCTACCTCAGTTTCCTCAACTATAAAATGGGAATGGTGACAACACCCCCCTCCCAGTTTATTGTTAGGATTAAATGAGATAATATTTATAAAGCACTTATCAGAGTCCTTGGCACATAATAGAACAAAAGCTTTTTTCTTTTCCTTTCCTTCTTTTCCTTCATACTGTTCATTCTATTCTTATTTGACTTCTTTACATTCTATAGCACAGTAACAATTTTATTTTATATTCATATGCCATATTTTTATACCAATTCCACAGTCCATAATTTCTGAGAATATATTGAATATCCTGTCTTTTTAAAAGAAGAATCAACTGATGCAAAGTGGGGAAAGAAAAGAGAAGAAAACTCTCTCCACTGAAGAATTTGATAGAAAGATTTTTTTCCCATTCAATTACTCCTCTTATCCTATATCTATTAATTGTTTGTACAAAAGTTGTTTAGTTGCATGTGATCAAAAGGATTTGTTTTCAGTTTGGTGTCTTCTGTTAAGACAACATTTCTTACCTATAGGTTTGAAAGGTATATTCTGTCTCTTCTAATTAATATAGATCATGTATATATATATATATATATATATATATATACACACACACACACACACACACACACACACACACACAAACATATATAATTACCTCACCTAATTGTTTTATGGTAAGATCTTTAGTGTTAAAATCAAACATTGGTCTAAGCCTAATTTCTATCAGACTGCTTTCTAGTTCTTCCAGTATTTTATCAAATAGGGGGGATTTTTGGTATCTAATTTATATTTTATGTTTAATCAAGCACTAGGTTATTGAGTTCTATTAGTTCTGATTCTATTTTGCTTCCTGACTTTACTAGTCTTTTAACTGCTGTCCACTGCTTTTGATGACTACTGTTTTATAATCTAGCAAAAACACTTTGAGCATTTGTATATTTCTTTTGTTTGTATTCCCTGAAATGATGACTATTTATATTGAATTATGGTCTATAAAGGTGGTGCTTATCCTTTTTGCTTTTTAAATATTTATTTGCTATATTTTTGTGCCCTAATATATTGTCAATTTTTAATTAAAGTTCCATGTATTGCTGATAAATATTCATGCCTTTCAGTAGTCACTTTTAGAAAGCAACAGACATCTTTTAGCTCTGGTTTCTCCAGTGATTTCTTCAATTCTCTTTTTTCTTTTTTGTTTATCTTTCTGTTAGAGTTGTCTCAAACTGAAAGAGGAACTTCAGAATCTCATACCAATATTGTACTACTGTCCATGTCTTCTTGCAGTTCAGTTAATTTTTCCTTTATGAATTTAGATGCTAAGACACTTAGAGCATCTACATTTTGTATTGATATTGGATTGTCTAGAGATCCTTTTGGCATATTTTAATCTCCTTACTTATCTCTATATTGTTATTTTTTTCTTTCTTCTTTGTCTAATAGCATGATTGCAACTTCTGCTTTTTTGGATGAATATGATGCTTTGTGAGTTTTATTCCAGTATCTCATTTTTATTCTCTGCATATCTCTGTTTTTTTATATATATTTCCTGTAAGCAATAGATTATAGGACTTTTCTTTCTCATCCAAGTTTTCATTCTTTCATCTTAGTGGATTGTTTAATATAGTCACATTTAAAGTTATGAGAATTGGGTTTATATGTTTCTGCATTTGTGTCTAATATTGATTTTTTTATGAATTGATATTTTTGCTCCCCTGCCTCTCACTTTCAGTTATTTTAGTTTAATTCACTTCAAGTAACTTTATTCCTACAAGCTTTCTTCCTTTCACCTTCAAGTACCACCTCCTTTTAGTTTGTTAGCCCTTTCCCTAATTTTTGAATTTTGCTTAACTTATTCCTTTTCCTGTCTTCCTTTTATTTATTTATACTTTTTGATAAGTGGTCAAACAAAATTTCCCTTCCTCACCTCTCCAACGTCTTTCTTTTGTTATTACTATTGTTATTTTTTCTATGATTTTTTTCTAAAAAAAGTATATTCCCTCATTCTCTTCATTAATTTTCTTCTTTTCTGTCTCCTCTAGATTTTTATTCTTTACTTCATGACATGTATGCTTGAATGGTGGATTCAGAGTCAAGAAGACCTGACTTAAAATCCAGCTTCAGATACTTGTTAGCTGTGTGACCCTGGGCAATTTGTATGACCTCTGCCTCAGTTTCCTCAGTTGCAAAATGGGGGCAATAAAAGCACTTACTTCCCAGGCTTTGTGAGGATAAAATGAGATAATATTTCCAAAATGTTTTGCAAACTTTGAAGTGTTCAATAAACACTATTATGATGATGATGATGATGATGATGATGACTCTCTGTTCCTGAATGAAGACTTCTGAAGTAGCTATTTTGAATTACTTCTTCTAAACAATTCCTTAATTATTGCTTTGAAAATCATGCCCCTTCCCCCCTTTTTTCAGTTACATCTCCTTGGAAGAATCAGTTCTGTATAAAGATAGAGACAATAGAAATATTGCCCTGTGGTATAGTTTTTTCTCTGTCCTTGATTGTGTGGTCCATTTATGCCTCCCTCTACTCTCCTCATGATAATTTTCCTCTCTATTTGATATGAAATCTCCTCTCTGCTTTCATAGCCTTCAACTCTTCTGGATGCTGATTGTCCCCAGGAACTCTGATTCCTTCTCCTAAGACAGTATGCTGTTTACTGAATCCCAAAACTCTCTCAGAGGAAGTGTTTGTTTTGAGCATCAAATCCCTGTAGACTATATCTACTATAACATTCCCATTTCCCATTATAGAATAAATTTCTCCAAGAGGCATGTTTTTTCAGCTATTCTCTGGAGCCAAACTTGGTCATCATAATTGCATAGCAGTCAGTTTCAGTTTGCATGTATCTGTTTGTGTGTGTGTGTGTGTGTGTGTGTGTGTTTGTGTGAGAGAGAGAGAGAGTGTGTCATCATAATTCCAAATAGTTTTACAGAAGGACTGGACCACAGCTCTATCAACAGTGGATCAGGTGTGCTGGTATTTATGCAACTCCTACAACATATTTATTTCCATTTTTGGCCATGTTTTCAAATATTCTGGGTGCAAAATGAAACAGAGTTATTTTGATTTGCATTTCTCTTGTGATTAGTCATTTGGAGCATACATTCATATGGTGATAAATAATTAGCAATTAGTTCTTTTGAGAACTCTTGGCTCTTGTAGTTTGACCCACTTCTCCATTGGGGAATGACTCTTGGTCTCATCTATTTAAGTTAGTTTTTCTTTACTTTTTTACCATGAGTATCATTCCCTTATCAGAGTATTTTGTTGTTAAGTTTCCCTCCCTCTCACCATGGACAACCTTCATTGGGAGGGGTATATTTCTGGTGACTTAACTACAAATCATTTCTTAAAAAATTTTTAACTCACTGTCAATTCAATTTAACAAGAATTTATTAAGTGCTACTATGTATAAGGAAGAAGTGTCCTGGTATAGTCCATGGAGTGCTAACCTCCAAGCTAGGAAGATCAGGCCTGGTTTAGTTCCTGGCTCTGATACATAATGACTTTGTGACCTTGAACAAATCAAAAGTATTCTAGGTCAATTGTATCAAGCTTAAATAGAAACCAATTCCCCTAATCTATTAAAGAATGCTTTTAGACTTGGTTTTAAAATGTAACATTGTCTATGTTTTATTGCATTATTATTTGTTTTATTAAATATTTCCCAGCTACATTTTAATCTCATTCTAATGGGACATGTAATCAGGGTGTATGATACCTCTGCTCATGTCAACTCTCTAAGAATATTGCTGTAGAAAAGGTGCCTAACTTCATTGTAGAGGGAGTTTCCTCATTGGTGGCTTTCTTATAGCATTGAAACCACTGGTATTGCTTCTATTCTATGTACTAAGGACTGGAGATAAAAAGAAAAAGGTAAAATGCTCCACGTCCTTAAAAATATTTACATTCTGCTGGAAGACATGACATTTACAGAGAAGTGAATACAAAGCTTTGTCATTTTTTTTGTTCTGGATCTGTGAAAATATAGGGAACTCTTAGTTTGCAAATTCTTTCCACCAATGCAGATGAGTCCCCCATTTCTCACCATAGTCTTAGAAAATTGCCTGGAACACTGAGGAGTTCAATGACTTATCCCTATGTTCTGGGTTGGTTGGGCTAATTTTTAGAACCTAAAGAGAAAATTCGTCTTGTTTATATCCCAATCACTAATAAGAACAATAGAATTTAAAACAACTTAACAATTTCACTTCATACCTAGAAGACTGACAAAGATGCCAAAAAGATAAATGTTAAAGATGGTTAAATGTTAAAGAGGTTTCAGAAAAAGATACTTTAAAAAATTCTATAAAACAGTTTGGAATTCTGCAAGGAAAATGAATAAAATGCTCATACTTTTTCAATCAGAGATTCAGGAGGGAAAAGATGGAAAGAAAGGTCTTCATATACACTAAAATATTAATAGAAGTATAAATTGTGTGTGCATGCATGCACACATATGGAAACAAAGTAGAAGGCTGTCATCTGGAAGAATGACTAAGCAAATCGTGGTATGTTAATGTAATGTAGTATTACCCTGCTATAAAAACAATCTGATTAATTCAGAAATACATGGGAATACTTATCTGGACTGATAGAGTGATATAAGCAGGACCAAGATAACAAAATACATGATGACTACAATAATATCAATAGAAAGTAGAAGGGAAAAGGAAACTGAATATTGTCTAACTATGATGAACCTTTCTGGCATCAAAAGAGAAGAAAATATGCACTTTCTCATTTTGCTGAGATGTTGGAGACTGAGTAAGCAATACTGGATTTAGTATAAGACTCAGCTGACGTGTTGACTAATTTCGCTGAACATCTTTTATCTCTTTCTTTTAATTTTTTGTTATTATTATGAATGGATGGCTCATTCAGTCAGGGAGTGAGGAAGACTATATTTGGAAATGAAGGTGATTTTTTAAAAAAAAGTTTAAAATTTTTGAAAAAAGTAAGATTAAAATGGTAAATGGGAGGTACATTATAGAAGACTTTACATTTTAGGCTAAAGTATATTTATTTTGTTCTTTTAGAAAGAAACAATTTTTCTTGGAGGATTTTGTTTCCAAGGAGAAATTCAATACTACTATCTGCTATCCACTAAAAGCAATCAGGCTGTAAAATAATCAGGAGGAAAACCAAATAAGCTTTATATATTTATTTATAGATTCTAAAATCACCAGAAATCTTCTTTCTTAATAGTATCTGAGGACTGAATTTTTATCAAACCGGATACCACACCTTCAAATGGCTGATTATTTCTGAAAACAATTGGTAAATATGCATTTGCTAATTTGCTGAGCATACACAGAAGCATAGACAAGTGGGATGGGTCTGACAGTAAGGACTACTTTCTGGTCAATATAGTTCCAAGTTGTGCTTTTCAGTCTTGAGAAGTTTTATATTGGTTTCCTCTAGGTATCTATTCTACATCTGATCTCAAAGTACTCCTTGGAACTTAGATTAAACCAACACTCCACACCCTATACCAAGATAAGATCCAAATGGATACAGGATTTAGACATAAAAAACAATATTATAAGCAAAGTAGAAGATCAAGGACTAATTTACCTTTCAGATCAATGGAAAGGGAAACAGTTTATGACTAAGGAAGAGATGGAGAACATCACCAAAAACCAACTAGATTATTTTGATTACATTAAATTAAAAAGCTTTTACATAGACAAAACCACTGTAACCAAGATCAAAAGAAATGTAGTAAACTGAGTAACAATCTTTACAACTAATGTTTCTGACAAAGGACTCATTTCTAAAATAAACAGAGAAAACTAAGTCAAATGAAAAAAAAAAGCCATTCCCCAACTGACAAATGGTCAAAGGATAAGCAAAAGCAATTTACAGATGAAGAGATCAAAGCAATCCATAGTCTCTAAATCATTGCTTATTAGAGAAATGCAAATTAAAGCTTCTCTGAGGTACCACCTCACACCTCTCAGACTGGCCAATATGACCAGAAAGGATAATGATCATTGTTGGAAGGGTTGTGGGAAATCTGGGACACTATCACATTGTTGGTGGATCTGTGAACTCATCCAACCTTTCTGGAGAACAGTTTGGAACTACGCCCAAAGGGCAACAAAAATGTGCATACCCTTTGATCCAACAATACCACTTCTGGGTCTATATGCTGAAGAGATGATGAAAAAGGGTAAAAACATCACTTGTACAAAAAAATATTCATAGCAGCCCTGTTTGTGGTGGCAAAGAATTGGAAATCAAGTAAATGTCTTTCAATTGAAGAATGACTTAGCAAACTGTGGTATATGTATGTCATGGAACACTATTGTTCTGTTAGAAACCAAGAGGGATGGGAATTCAGGGAAGCCTGGAGGGGTATGCATGAACTGATGCTGAGCCAGATGAGCAGAACCAGAAAAACACTGTACACCCTAATAGCAACATGGGGGTGATGATCAACCTTGATGGACTTGCTCATTTCATCAGTGCAACAATCAGAGACAATTTGGGGCTGTCTGTGATGGAGAATACCATCTGTATCCAGAGAAAGAATTTAGAAAAAAAATTGATATTTTATTGTCTGATCTTGCTATCTCTTATACTTAGTGTTTCTTCCTTAGGGATATGATTTCTCTCTCATTACATTCAATTTGGATCAGTGTATGCCATGGAAACAATGTAAAGACTGGAAAATTGCTTTCTGTGGGGAGTGGGGGGAGGGAAGTAAGATTGGGAGAAAAATTGTAAAACTCAAAATAAATAAAATCTTAAAAAAATTAAAAAAACCAAAGTACTCCTTCTTGGACCTTTCTTTTCAAAATCATGTGCTAATCTTTCTCATTGCCTACTTCCTCTGTTACCTGACACTCCTGATATTACCAGGTGATCTCTAAGACCTGGACTGTGTATTTTGGGTTTTCAGAACAACCGTTAAAGGTCTACTGTGAATATCTACAATTATCCTGTTGCATTTTATATGAGTTTGCATCTGTCAATAAAGGCTAAGAGGTTGACTTTGACAGCTCTGAAATTTATCAAAAGAGCAAGATGTTCCATTAAATGTTCAGAAGAAAAAAGGAATGAAAATCTAAAGGAATGGTACCATATTGAATGTATTTGTGACTGTACTGGATACTTGCTCTGGATTCCTCAGACAGAGTTAAGTCTATTATAGTGCTTTTGATTAGGAAACTTTGATATACCTCCCTATCTTGGTGTTATCTAAGTTAAATAATGAAATATACAAATTGTGTACTTGGAATATATTATGGGAGTTACAACTCCATATGCAGACAGATTTTTGAAAAATGTCTGTTGTACCTTCTGTTTCTTCATGTATAAGAGGCAAACCATGGATACTATTTTATTTGGCACTTACCTATTTCAGTCAGTTGTGTTTTACCTAAAGACATTTATATTTATAAAGGTTTTCCCATCTCACTCTTTATCTGGGTCTAAAAAATACACTGAGATAACCTTTGTGGAAATCATATAATAAAAATAGATCAAAATGCATAAACTCTTTTTATCTCTCATCTAGAATTTTTTTCTTTTTTTAACTGTGAAATGTGTTTTCACTAATAATGGCAAATTTGATATGGTTGATTCAAAAAGTAATAATTAAAATATCTGTTACATGAAAGGAATACTAGGTTGTAGTGAGACAAATACAAAAACATCACAGTCCTGCCCCTCAAGAAGCCCATATTCTATTAGGGAAAGTGACATGGCCATAGTTAAGTATATACAGAAAATGTAATTTGAGGGGAGTGAAAGAATTAGAAAATATTCTAGGGAAGGGGTAACATCTAGGGATGGAAGCTAGGGAATTCGAGAGGCAGAGATGAGAAGGAAGATCATTTCAGTATGAGTGAAGGCCCAGAGACAGGAGACAGAATATTGTATGTATAGATTCTAGGTTCATAGGTCTAATTCTGAAGGTTGTGTTTCTTTTACTCAATCCCTACCATTTAGCAGCAAATGGTCTCTAAATGAGTAGTTATATGTTACGTGTCATCTCTGTGCCAATATGATGTGAAAGCAATACCCACGTTTATGTCAGTGGATTTGAACTACAGCCAGCTCAATCTTGAATGAAAGGCAAGAATAGGGAGTGCAAAAGCTTCTAAGATCCCTTGGGTATTGCCAGATGGGAGCCATGATCCTTTAAGCTTATAGATTTTCTTTTTCAACACCAGCCTTCTCCATGCCCATGTAACCAGTATCTGTGTGAAGGTCACAGGATGAATGAAGCTTTGGTAGTGATAAAGTATGAGATAATTTACCCTTTTACTTTCCTCTCTTTTTCTTCTTTTCATACTTTGATACCTTCCCACCATGAAATTGATTCTCTAGTCACTGCAAACATCATTGTTATATTGCTTTTATGGGAATCCAAAAGGAAGAATCCAGAGAACTCACCATTATTCCAGTGGTTTCTCCAAGGAGGCACAATTCAGGCACTTATTGCTGAATTCTCTTTAAAGAGTCAAATCTAGAAGTGAGCTGAGGCAGCTAGGTGATGTTGCAGGAGATAGAATTCTGGGTCTGGAGTCAGGAAGACCGGAGTTCAAATGTGACCCCACTTTCTAGTTATGTGACCCTGAGCACACCACTTCACTGTGTTTGCCTCAGTTTCCTCATCTGTAAAATGAACTGGAGAGAGTAATGACAAGCCACTTCATGATCTTTGCCAAGAAAACACCAAATGTGGTCACAGAGTGTCAGATATGACTGAACAATAACAAAACTATGGGCAAACTGAGAAGATAGAAACGAGTCAGTCTGAAGAACTTTAAATGACAAGTGACTTTGTTTTTGATACTGAATATCTAGAATCACTGGAGTTTTGGGCAAGGTACTGATGTCAGCAGAACTATGACTTAAGAATTTATGTCAGCTGTGGGGAGACTAGATTGGACATGATAGAGACTTGAAGGAGGTCCTTCAAATTGTCCTTGAGCTCTTTATTGGGATGCCTCTTCTGTCCCCTTGATTTCCTACTGTGTTATAATACTTTTAGGAAAGCTTAGGTGGTACAGTGATAGAGTGCTGGTCCTGGTGTCAGGAGGACCTGAGTTCAAATGTAACCTCAGACACTTTCTAGCGATATAACCTGACCTTCTGTTTGCCTTAATTCACTGGAGATGGAACGATTCCAAAATCTTTGCTAACAAAACTTCATACTGGATCATGAAGAGTTGGATATACCTGACTGAACAACAGTAAAGAGATAAGCCAGAGTTAAGGGTGGGGTGGGTGGGGAGGAAAACTGAGTAAATTAATTAAAGTACTCCATTCCTACCTAAAATAAGTAATAAGAGGCTATGTCCCGATGCATTTATTTGCTAAGAACACATCTCAATTATTCACTGGAGGTAAATAATACGTGGATATCTCCCTAGGCGTGACAAGAAATTTGGATTGGCCAATGACTTGGTCATGTCCCCTTCAGTCTGTTCAGCTCGTTGGAATTCAGAAATATCAAAGGCTTCCTAGCAGAAGGGAAGGAATGGGGCTATCAGGCAAGAGAAAAGCCAAAAAGGACTGACATCACAGGCTCAACTGACACAAGGAGAAAGAGAAAGCAGGTCTAAACTGGGGCAGAGAGAAGGGAAAGATCAAAGAAGCCAGCTGTACTCACCTCCTGTGGAACTGAAAGAAGCTGCCAGAAAAGGTCTGCTTTTCCCCTCCAGTTTCCCCTCCTGGTCTTTCAGTTAGCACACACTGTTAAACAGATTCTCATTCTTCTTTACCCAAACATTGCAAGTAACCTGAATTTTGTTTTGTCCACAAAAAAAGACCAATATAAATTAATACAGAGAGCTAAACTTTTGCCAAGATGTTAGGAATTTTCCTGACAGGGGCATTGAAGCAATTGTAATTATCTTCCTAACTCTTCATTTCATATAAGCTCTCTAAAGCAGTAGAGGAGGCAACCACATAGAACTGAGGGGGCCTTATAAGGCCCCAGGCTTAAAATCAGCTAATTACTGTACCAGGGCAAAAAGGGGCTTTCAGATACTACACAGTTTAAAGTCAGTCTCCTGGAAAGCAGCTTCCTAATGTTGCTGGTGTTCCTGTCGCTGTGCCCTCTTTCCAATTCCCTCTCACTTATTATCTGTCTCCAGAGTGAGATTAAAAAATTGACACTTTAGTAGGAGAAAATGGTGCCCTGCACTTCCACTCCCTCAGTAACTTTGCTTCTTCTTGAAATGGGAAGAAATAATTCCCAGCGTCTTTTGTGACTTAGGCCTCCCAGCAACCATTCTAAATCTTGTCCTTTGCCAGACTCAGTTACATTTAATATACTTATACTTAATGGAGATGTTAGTATATAAATGTAAATAGTATACATATATTTTATTATACTTAATGCAAAGTCTCAAGTCTCCTGAAAAGGAAGTTTCGCTTTCAGATATAGCAGACAATAAGAAATGATAAGAACACTTCTTCCGTCTATCATTTAGATTCCCTTTACCAAGTTATTGTTCTTGTGTTTTTGCAGTTGTGTCTGAATGTGATTCCATTTGGGGTTTTCTTTTTTTTTTCTTGGACTTTTACAAGGCAATGGGGTTAAGTGACTTGCCCAAGGACACACAGCTAAGTAGGTGTTAAGGGTCTGAGACCAGATTTGACCTCCTGACTCCAGGGCTGGTTCCATTTGGGGTTTTCTTGACAGAGATACTGGAGGAGTTTGCCATTTCCTTCTCTAGTTCACTTGACATATGAAGAAACCTAGGCAGACAGGGTGAACGGACTTGAACAGGGTTACACAGTTGCTAAGTTTTTGAGCTGGATTTGAATTCAGATCTTCCTGAATTCCTGCCTGCCTCCATAACCACTGGGCCATTTACCATCTCCTTAGGCCTTGAGGAAGATCATAGCAATTAAAATAAGGTACTACTTCAGAGGGGGGAAAAAAGAACACCCAGGATAACAGGGAAAAGCAAAGAGGTCACTTTGACTGGAATGTATGAGAGGAAATAATAATAATAAATCAGTTTAACTTTACAACCTGACTCCATCCTGACTTTGCAGGCTTAATACACATTACTGTTCTTTAGACAAATCTTAAAAAAATACATGAAAGAGCATTTATTAAACACCTACTGTGAGCCACTCAATATATTAAACACTGAAGATACAGTCCTTGTCTTCCATACCCTTTTATTTAATTAGGGGAGACAACTCATGGAGAGGTTGGATGATGGCATAGATGACAAGGAAGGAGTATTTTGGTTTTGTAAAAGTGAAAAATCTATTTGATGTAGAGATACAGAGAATGATTTTAATCATGCTTACTCATACAATATCCAAATTTCAAAGGATGCTCTGGATAATCGGTTTAAAAAAATGGTTAGTTAAGATGGTCAGGCTTTGAGAGACACCATGGTATGATGGATAAAGAACCAGCTGAGAAGACATGGGTTCTGGTCTTGCCTCTGACTCACAGTAACTCCATGTTACAATGTCACTTCCTCCTATGAAAGTTCTACCAACTTGCTAAGAATATAATTTTGTAGACATGTTGCCCCTCTGCATCTTTGGAGGGCATTTCCCCATTGAGAATTCTCTATGGTGATGAAATCCTGGGCACATGTCAACATCCCCCCCAACCTCAAGGTGGTCAATAGCCCTAGTTCAGTTATATTTGAATATTGAGCTTTTAGTCGTTTGGTGCTGCCATGTATCCAACATAGCTGCAAGTATCATACAATGGATGTGCCCCTTTTCTCTGCACAATGCACCCATTCATGGGTTTACTAGTGATGAGCAACAAAGAAGTACTAGTCTTTTCTACTGAAAGATAACCTTGTCAAAAAGTCCTTCATTCTCGTAGAGGACCAATGACATCATGTGGATGGTGTCTTGACTTGCACTTGAATTGGATTTAAGTAAGGCCAAACTTTGCCAATTCATCAACCTCACTCTCTCTTCCAGTGTCAAGATGGCTGCTGATGACCCCAGATGCATTTTTCTAAATTAAGATCTTTCTCAGACTTCAGTTTGCCTGATGCAATGTCCATTAAATGAGTAAGGGATAGGTAAAAATTGAGACAAAAGTTGACCTAATTTACCGTTTCAAAAATGTCAATCTGGTAAACTCTTTACCCTTAAGCAACAGTGGTGAAAGGCCAATAGAATCTTTCTATCTCATGTATATAGAATCAGGCTGAATGTCCTCAGAAGCTAATCATGGAATAGCTTTGTTTCCAAGGAACCCTTTTGAGTAATTATAATATTCCTTCCCTCTTCAGAGACAATTGATTTTTGGCAAACATTTAGTATACATAGAAACCAATGACCTTCCACCCAGATAATTGGAAAGTAATTGCAATATAGCTAGATTAGCAACATATACTAGCAATCTTTTCCCTCTACAGATATAAGACTACTTATTCCACCACATAATTATTCATATACCTAAAAATGCACATAATATTTTATTCCATTTTTTCCCTCATTAGGGAATCACTGAAGCAGAGAAACATAAAGTTAGATTGACATTAATAGTGCCCACAGAACAGGTTTTGGTGGAGAATTAGCATGTCTTTTACTTTCACATAAGCAGTTGAGTTTTATGAAAGATTGATAGCCATGATGACTAAAATTGTCTGTATATTTGTTTAAAAACATCCCAAGAAGGCAGGCTACTGAGTTTCTCATGCCTCCCCTTCAATAACCTTTCCTATTGCTCTGTGACCAGATGAAAAGAGTTGAGCTAGTCATTCAGTAACCAAACCTACTAGCTCTTTGATCAACATGGTGACCATCGTCAGTATTGATCCTGAAGCTAATGGGAAATTGAATTGGCCATGTATGGGCTGCCTTAACAGAATTCAGTGGGGAGGAAAATCAGTCACATGAAGTGTGAATGATAAGCAAAACATCTGATACAAAATCTGGTGTATTAAATATTGAACATTTTACATTATAGAAACTTTTATAAATTAAAGAATTTTTGTTGTTGCTGTTGATTTTTTATTTGTTTATCATGTGTATATAGGAGCTACCTATCATAAAAGGAACTGTGTTGACAGTGTCTTAGTTGATTGTTTTGGGGATTTTTTTTTGGAAGACAACATCAAATCTTAACTTTTCATCACAGTATATTGTAGTTAGATGAAGCCTTAGAGAAAATACCTGGAAAAGAATCCTCTCTATAATATCCCTTGCCTGAAGACCTCCAGCAAAGGGAAATCGTGCTTCGCATCCCCAAGTAGCCATTGCACTCTGGGACAACTCTAATAATGAGGAACTTTATATCAATATCAAGTCAAAATTTGAAAATTCATTTTACTTCCTAGTTCTATCTCCTGATACCAAACAGAAAAAAAATAATCCCTTTTCCATAAGACATTCCATACCTGGAAGCAACTATCATTCCTCCCTTCCTCTTCAATCCCCTTTCCCCAATCTTCTGTTCTCTAAGTTAAAAAACCTGAGTTGCTTTAGCAAATCATTATGTAGCACTTAACCATGTTGGTTTCCTTCTTCTACATTGTGTGTGTGTGTGTGTGTGTGTGTGTGTCTGTGATGCATCCTTTGGCAGTCTGATTAAGCCTCTGGATCCCTACTCAGAATACTGTTTTAAATGCATAAAATACAAAGATAATGAACTATATTGAAATATAGTAAAAAAAACATTTAATAAAATTATATTGAACCCAGGTTAAGAATCCCTATAAGATGGTCTCCACTTTATCAGCATCTTTTGTCTCTTCTCATGCATTCAAACTTTATTCAGTCATTCACAAAGGAAATGTTTTGTTCTCCATTACCTGAATATTTTGGTCCCCAAACCCTGTATCTGTAGTCTTACTTACTGGCTTCTGGAACAAAACTTAGCAGTCAGCACCCAGTGAGGAAAAACAGCTGTGTGTTTCTAGGCCCAGGGGGCTCTGAGTGACAGATGACTCATACATTCCATAGCCTTTCCACATGGAAAACCTCCTTTCATAATAACTATAAGGTTGTTAACAGCTAGTGCCCTTATATTAACTCTTTATTCTTCAGCCTTTAGCATTTCTAAAAGACAGTCAAAATAAAATGATTGAGAACTCAGAAATGATTTTTGATTGCCAATACACTAAGCATGATTATAAGAACCCTGGTATGGTCAACTGAAGCCTGGAGTTTCAGTTTGATTTCTGCCTACAACTCACTGTATGACCTTGGGTAAATCCTCTAACCTCTCTGGACCTTAGTTTCTAGTTCTGTCAACATTCTGCAAAATGAGTGGGTGGGACTAGATGATCTCTAAGGTTTTATATAATCTTGATGTTCTCAGATCAATTTTAACTGAATTCCACAAAAGATCTGTCAATGGTTGTTAAAGGAGCCTTTTCATATGACTGTCTTTATCATGGTTACAAACTTGACCCTCAAATAGTTTAATGAGACTGACTTTGCTATAGGAAGAACACATAAAAACAAAGTAGAATATGTCCAGTGTCCCAAAGGAGGAATTTTGAAATCACAACGAGGACTGTACATTTAAGTGTTCATGATGAGAAAATTCTGTTTCTCCTTGGGAGCACACTTTAAAATGACCTGAATATAAAAGATAGAAGAATCTATACCATGAATTTGATAAACATGTTTTCCTTATTAAAGTGAAAAATTCACAAAATATCTAAACATCCACCTATAACATGTTTTTTTATGCTGTTCTAATTCATTTTATGTATGTGAACAGACTTCAAATCCATTCAGACATCATTCAGATTTATTCCTTCATGATGTTAATTGACTGCTAGATTAATCAAGAGAACCTAAATTTAAATCCTAACTCTGTCACTTACTACCTGTGTAACTTTGAACAAATCTCTTAACCTCCTTAGACTACAGGTTCTCTATTTGTAAAACTGTGGGAGGGTTGAACTTAAAAGGCACCATGGCAGAGTGGATTAAACATTGGGTTTAGAGTAAGGAAGACTTCGGTTTATATCTTTACTCAGATACATACTGACTTTGTGACCTTGTATAAGTCAGCTAATCTTGCTGAGTCTCAGTTTTTTTCACCTGTAAAAAGGGGATAGTAAATAGTTCCTAACTTAAAGGATTATTAAAAGGATCAAATGAGAAAATGACTGTGAAGTGCTTTGCAAACTTTTAAATGCCGTAGAAATGTGTGCTACTGCTATTAGCAGATAATTTCAAGGGTCTCTTCCAGTTCTAAATCTGTGATCTTATGTATGACCTTTTTGAGAATTATATAGAGTGAAAAAAAATGTTTGAATTGGAGACTTCAGTGGTCAACTAGTTAAATGATTGTTGTTGCTGTTCAGTGATTTTTCACTTATGTCTGACTCTTCAAGACCCCATTTCTTGGTAGAGATATTGGTCATTTTCTTTTCCAACTCATTTGACAGATAAGGAAACTGAGACGAACATGGTTAAGTGACTTGCTCAGGGTCACCTAGCTAGTTTATATCTAAGGTCACATTTGAACTAAGGAAGATGCATCTTCTTGACTCCAGACCCAGCACTCTGTTTACTGCAGTGCCACCCAGCTGCCAGTCCAATCTCTGCCCACTCTCCCCATCTCCCTCCCCCCCACTTCCCCAAATCTCTATATAGCAAAACTAACATGTGATCAGTGGGGCTTTACTTAAAGTTTTCCCAGGAGGAGAGACCAATTTGTTCAACTCTCACTGTTGCAAAGATTATCTTGCTGTCATGTCAATTTGCCTCTTTTCCATTTCTACTTTTTTGTTTTACTTATTTCTCTTTGGGTCCAACAGAACAAGTCTCTTCCACATGATGAGCTTTCAAATAATTGAGCATACCTCCTCATGGCTACCTCCCCACTCCCTATTCCCTGACTCTTCTCTTATTCAAGTTAAACCTCCCTACTTCCTTCAATACTGATATCCTCATAAGTCTTGAACTCAAGGCCCTTCACCATCCTGTTTGTCTTCCTCTGGTGCTCTTTGGTTTATCCATAGTCTTCTGAAAGTATAACATAAAGAACTAAACATAGTACTCAAGATATGGACTGACCAGAAAAGAAGACAGAAGGATTATTACCACCTAATATCTGGCAGCCATACTTCCTTTAAGACTACATTATTTTCTTTGGGTCAGTGTATCACACTGCTGATTCATACTAAGCTTGTGGTGAACTGAAACCTCCAGATCTTCTAGTCAGGATTTTGTTTCATACTTATGAAATTGAATTTTGGGTCCCAAGGATAAAAATTTATTTTTATCCCTATTAAATTTTAGCATATTAGATTCTGCCCAATATGCTACCTTGTTACAAGTATTTTGGATTCTAACTTTCCATCGGTGTATTTATTAGTCCTCTCAGCTTTGTCTTGTATGCCAATTTCATGATTATATCATCTCTGCCTTTATCCAAAATAATGTTAACTAAGGTGGGACCAAGCACAGGTCCCTGAGGCACTCCACTGGCGACTTACTGTCAAATCAAACAGGAGAGGATGAGTAGCTACTCTGAATTTAACCATTCATACCTTTCAGAAACCATTCTAATTGTGCTGTTGTCTAGCCCATGTCTCTATCTTTTCCATAGGAATAGCCTAAGCTACCTTTTCAATTTGCTAAAATTAAGGAAATATTATTTTTATGACATGCTCGCCCTGGGGGTCCAATGTGAAATCCTGAATTTCAATATAAGTATCCTGACTTCTCCATACTGATATAGTGTCCTATGGTACTAGAGCTCTCTGCCACATGTGGATGAAATATACAATTTCTTGGCCTTATAGAATAATGTGGGCTAAGTAGACCAATGTACAGGGAAATTTTCTAGACTTTTTTTCTACAATAAGGTAAGACTAAAGAGGAAAAAATGAAGGGTAATCTGGGCTTCAAGGACTCATTCTAACTTCACAAGTCCTTGCAGAATGAAAATCATTACCCAGAGGTATATTTTCTGAAATTAGCTAAATTAGTCTTGACCCATAATAGGAATTCATTTAAAAACACCTTTCTTTCACTAGGAGAAGGATTACTCTGGGCTATTGTATGGATTTTTAATTTTCTCCAGTAAATGGTGTATGATGCTTTTCAAGAGGCACTTTGGTTGAGGTTTAAGAATGAGATTAGTTACATTAGTTAAAGTAGGACAAAGTAATTCCAAAGCATATTGTAAATTCTGCATGCAGAGTGGCAGAGAACAAGACTGGATGATGAATAGACTGAAGAGAGTTGCTTTTGTCCATCTATTAAGCCATCAGATCTAAATGATAATATGTTGCTATTTACATGATCATTCTGGAAAACATGGTTCATCCTTTCCAAAATAATTCCAACTCAAAAGGACATTGTATTTATGGTCTTCCTATTTACTGTTTTGAACACCAAACTTTATGAGGTCAACACCCATTATTTTTTGGTTGTCATTTGCTTTGTCAAGATTTCAATAGATTTAAAGAACCCTGGAGGAAGAATATAAACTAGTTTGTCACCGAAGCAGAAAAAAAAATGTCCCCAAACTACAATGTGTAGTGAAGAAATGAAGATCTATGTTAAATAAAAACTAGAGAGATAAAAGGACAACTTTCTAAAGCACTCATTTTTGCTCAGACAAATGGACAAATGGTAAAGATGTGATAAAATCTTAGCAGGTATGCACATGTATAAAAGATAGATGGTTCGCTAACCAGTCTTTTACAGCATTAACCAGTCAGTTACAGCATTAACCAGTCAGTTACAGCATTCACAGCAGAGCCATTCAGCATCTGTTAGGAGGAGGGTCCATGTTTTCCCCTTGGAAGCCTTCTCTAAGTGCGGCCTTCATGTTTTGATGAAATGAACTAGTCATTTCCCTTCAAAAGGCCTCAGTTCAGCCTGCTTTGAGTCAAAATTTGACTGTGTTTTTAACTCTGTTGTACTTGATGCTAAATAAGTGATGAGCCCCGACAACTAGAGAACTATGATCAACTAGTATGTCCCCAGTCCTACAGCTAGCAAATTCCTGCTCCTGCTCCAAATCTACATGATTTCAAATTGCTGTCTGATGAAATTAAAACCCATCTCCTCTGCTAACTCTACCTCTCCCAGAATGCTTTGTCTCTCTACCTTAAACTTTCCATTGCCTTGTACATATTTTGGGTATTGCTTGGTCAAAGATATGTCCGATGTAAAGTCAAGATTTCAATATATTTAAAGGGTCCTGGAGGAAGAATATAAACTACCTTGTTTCCTGAAGAGGGGAAAAAAGTCCCAAAACTACAGTGTGTAGTAAAGAAACGAAGTTAGGCTTCAGCAGGATATGAACCAAGAATTACCAGATGAGCAGACTGGTTTTTGAAGAGAAAGAGGAACTAGGGACCATATGACCAACATTTGATAAATTATGGAGGAAGAATAGGAGTTCTAAAAAAACCCATCTAACTTCTGTTTGGGGCAGTTTAGTGGCACAGTGAATAGCTGCCAGGGAGATCCTTCTTCCTGGATTCAAATCTGATCTTGGGGATTCATTCAAAGCAACTCTTAGGGGATATATTATAGCTCTAAATGCTTATATGAATAAATTGGAGAAAGAGGAAATCAATGAACTAAACATGCAACTAAAAAAATTAGAGAAAGAACAAATCAAAAATCCCCAAATACCAAATTAGAAATTCTAAAAATTAAAGGAGAAATTAATAAAATTGAAAGCAAACTATTGAATTAATAAATTGAGTGAGTAATTGAATTAATAAATAAATTAATTAATTAATTAAACCAAAAGTTGGTATTATGAAAAAAACAATAAAATTGATAAACCTCTGGTCAATTTGATTAAGAAAAGAAAGAAGAAAACCAAATTGCTAGTATTATAAATGAAAAAGGTGAAGTCACCACCAATGAGGAGGAAATTAAAGTAATAATTCGAAATTATTTTGCCCAACTCTATGCCAATAAATTTGATAATCTAAGTGAAATGGATGAATATTTACAAAAATATAAGTTGCCCAGGTTAAATGAAGAAGAGATTAAATACTTAAACAGCCCTATCTCAGAAAAAGAAATTCAACAAGCCATTATTGAACTCCCTAAAAAAAAATCTTCAGGGCCTGATGGATTCACAAATGAATTCTACCAAACATTTAAGGAACAATTGGTTCCAATCCTATATGAACTCTTTGGAAACATAGGGAAAGATGGAACTCTGCCTAACTCTTTCTATGAAACCAATATGGTGCTGTTACCTAAACCAGGAAGAGTTAAAACAGAGAAAGAAAATTATAGACCTATCTCCCTAATGAATATAGATGCAAAAATCCTAAATAAAGTCTTAGCAAAATGACTATAACAAGTCATCACCAGGATTTATGATCAAGTAGGATTTATTCCAGGAATGCAGGCTTGGTTCAATATTAGGAAAACTGTTAGTATACTCAAATATATCAACAACAAACCTAACAGAAAGCATATGATCATATCAATAGATACTGAAAAAGCTTTTGACAAAATACAGCATCCATTCCTATTAAAAACACTACAGAGTGTACGAATAAATGGACTGTTCCTTAAAATAATTAGCAGTATCTATCTGAAACCATCAACAAGCATTATATTCAATGGGGAGAGGCTAGAGGCATTCCCAATAAGATCAGGGGTCAAAAAATCTGATCTCAGGTACTATGGATCACAACCAAATTTGTTAAGTCCTCAAAGACATGTGAGTACCAGATCATCTTGCTTGTTTCCTGAGGAACCTCAGGCCAAGAAGCAACAGTTAGAACTAAACATGGAATAGCTGATTGTTTGAAAATTGGAAATGGCTATATATTGTCACTTTATTTGTTTTACTTATATGCAGAGTATATCATGGAAAATGTCAGACTGAATGAATCAAAAACTGGAATTAGGTTTCTAGGAGAAGTATTAACAATCTCAGATATGCAGATGATATTATTCTGACGGCAGAAAGTGAAGAGGAATTTAAAAAAATGTCTTGAGAGTGAAAAAGGAAAGTGTAAAAACTGACTTGAAACTTAACATGGAAAAAAAAATCAATATCTTGGCAACTGATCCCATCACTTCCTGGCAAATAGAGGGAGAAGAAATGAAAACAGTGTCAGATTTTCTATTCTTGGGCTCAAAGATCACTGAAGACAGTGACAGCAACCATGAAATTAAGAGATACTTGTTCCCTGTAAGGACAGCTAAGGCAAATCTGAACAGCAGACTAAAAAGTAGAGACATCATCTTCTGGACAAAGGTCCTTAGAATCTAACCTGTGGTTTTTCTACTAGCAATGCATGACTTTGAGAGTTAAACTATATGGAAAACTGAGAGTTGCAGCATTCATGTTTTTGAATTGTGGTGCTGGAGAAAACTTCAAGAGTCCCTAGGACAAGCAGAAGATCATATCAGTCAATACTTAAAGAAATTAAATTCCAGTCATATACTGAAATATCAAATATTAAAGCTGATTCTCACAAAGTGAGAAGAAACATTCATTGCAAAAGACCCTGATGTTGGGAAAGATTGAAGGAGAAGGGGATGGCAGAGAATGAGATGGATAGATAGTGCCATGGAGCCACTGAACATGATCTTGGACAGACATCAGGACATAATGGAGGACAGAAAGGCCTCATTGGGTCATGAAGAATCAGAGATAATTGAGCAACAAACAACAAAAAATGTAGTGTCTTTTCTACTATGATTTCAAATTGTTTTCCAGAGTGGTTTGACCTATTGACAACCCTACCATCATTCCTTTGGTGTACCATTCTTCCCATAGTCTAATATTTTCTATCTTCATTTTTTGTCATTTTGCCAATATGATTCTTCCTCCTTTCTTTAGAAGTGTGGTATCTGGTTCACAGTTTCATTCTCTAACCAAATTCCTGCTTGTGGATTTCAATATTCATGTAGGTGTTTCCTAGAATATTCCAACTTTCCATTTAACGTGCCCTGCTTTACATCTCTGCTCTACCTCAGTCATTCATAGGAATAGGTGATGTTTGGGACCTCATCATCACCCCAATGTGTAGTCTTGAACTTTGTCCTGTCATCCTGAACTCTGAAATTCCCCTCTTTGATCATATTTTCTTGGCCTTACATCTCACTCAGATTCTCTTTTCTCTAAGTTCTGTTCTTTCATCTTATCATGACCTCTATTCCTTTCACCTATACTTGTTCTCCCAGTTAATTATTTCTGCTCTGGTCTGACTTTCATGTCCTCACAGTCTTGATTCTATAGCAATCTAATTCAACTATTCATTGTTCTCCACTGAGCCTGCCCTTCCAGGTCTCAACCTATGTTTATACTTGCCACCTGTCTTCTCTTTCTCTCCTCTGGAGCTGCTTACCCCTTGTGGAAGTACTATCAAATAATGTCTACTGTTCCCACTACAAATTCAAGTTACCTAATGTTAAGGGATCTCTTACCACAAGGCAGTCTTTTTATTTCTTGTCTTCATTGATCAGTTACTATACAACTATGGACTTCTCCAAACTTTCTCAATCCTCAATTCCATAACACCTTCCTCACCTACTTAGAACTGTTAGACCTTTGTATATCAATCAATCAATTAATTCAAAAGCATTTTCTGTCCCTCCTTCCCTTAAGGCTCAACTCAGAGGTTAACTTCTGTGTGAACCTTTTACAGATCATCCCATTTCTTAGTGCCTCTTTCTCAAATTACCTAGTATTTATTTTGCATAGTCTTATATATATATATATATATATATATATATATATATATATAGTTTCCCTGATAAAATGTAGGTTTCCTGAGACTGTTTCACTTTTCTTTTTGTATTCCTATTACCTAGCACAGTTTCTGCAATAGTTGGCAATTAATAAAAATAATAGCTAAATAGCTTGTATTTATATAGTGCTTACTATCTGCCAGTCACTGTGCTAAAAGCTTTACAATTATTATCTCATTTGATCTTCACAACAACCCTGTAAGGTAGGCACTATTATGATCTCCATTTTATAGATGAGAAAATTGAACAGAGGTGAAGTGACTTGTCCAGGGTCACACAACTAATGTTT
Source organism: Macrotis lagotis (assembly GCF_037893015.1). NCBI lineage: Eukaryota > Metazoa > Chordata > Mammalia > Peramelemorphia > Peramelidae > Macrotis > Macrotis lagotis. Next base: position 37,635,990 of record NC_133666.1, read on the forward strand.
GAGGTATGATTTGAACCAGATATTCTTGACTCCAGAGAGGGTGCTCTATCTACTATAGCACCTCATTGGCTCTAATAAATGCTTATCAGATAGAACAGAATCAAATTAAATGAATACAAAACATCGTGACATAAAGTAGTGATAATAAGAACAATAGCCAACTTTAAGGCTTGATAAGCACTTTTGTCTGTTCCTCATAATATCCCTGGGAGCTAGATGCTGTCTTCAATCCTGTTTTCCAAATGGAAAATAAGAGAAGTTAAGTGACTTACCTTTTTGTAAGCTGGATGACTAAACTGTTGGACAGTTTAGAAAGCATGTGAACTCAGGTTTTCCCTCACTTCAATTCACCACTGTATCTACCATGCCTCTGAGTTGATTTCATTATCACCTTTCCTTAATCTTCCTTTTTATCCAAGCTAGACTCTGTCTGTTGACAGAAACATTATCCCTTCATGTAACCATGATCATAGCCTTGGAGTCTTATCTCTACCGCACTCTCCATGTCCAATCAGTTGCTTAGTCCTGTCAATTTAATACTTAAAACAATCTTACATTTGTCTCCTGTCTACTACTGATGAGTCACATGGTTACTACCCTAGGTCAGGCCTTGGTCACTTCTTCCTTGAATTATTGCAATTTAATTTATTATGGGTGTGGCCATGCTATTAACTTTTCCTTACTTGTTTGGAATTATGTGGGAAAATAACAAAACAGGGGCCAAAACAAAAGTGGGATATCTAGTCAAGATAAATCTTAGATACGTACTTCTAAAGAAAGTATGTGGTAAAATGGAATGAATGGTAGATTTGAAGTCAGAATTACCTGAGTTCAAATCTCATATCTGATGGTAACTTGGTATACCAAGGATAAGTAACTTAACCTTAGCCAATGAATGCTCAGGTTCCTCATTTATATAACAGAGATAATACCTCCCCTAGTACTTGTCTAATGGGACTGTGGTGCTGATCACATTGAATAGCTCTTTGTAAAATTTAAAGAACTATATCAGTATTTGTAGTTGGTAATTGTTGATGCCAACAAGAGGAAGGACTATATTTAAGGTAAGTAGTAGAAGTGTGTAGGGCATGTTCTAGAAAAAAGGGGTAGAATAATTCAGCTGGAGAGGAGGGTTTATATAAGGGACTAGTGGGAGGAAGTGAAATTGGAGAAGTGGAGGCTGAGAGGTGGGATGGACAATGAATATTCCTTGAATGCCACAGTCAGGAGACTGGATTTTTCTCTCTTTGTGGGTACCCACAGGAGATTTTGTATCAAGGGAGTGACTTATGTAAAATGATGAGTAGGAAGAAGATGCCCCATTTTAGATGAGAGAAAAGATTCCACTCATGAAGAAGCTTAGGAGAATGGGGAGGTCCAAGAAAAAAGGAATGGTGTGTAGTAGTGGGTACTACTGAGAGGTGAGTTGGAGGACAAAGACTGAGCAAAGGTTAATGGATATGGCTATAAGGAAGAGACACATAACCTTAGAGAAGTTGGGAATGAAACCAGAACTCAAGTGTTGTGTGGGAACATAAGGAATGAATGGATAGTGAAAGGAGGCCATTAGTTGGCAATCCTTTCTAGAAATTTGCGGTGAACTGAGCCAGAGAGGACCAAAGCTTGAGGGGATATTAAGGTTCAAAGGAAACTTTTCTTTAGGATAGGAAATGTTGAACTTGGATGTTAGTAGGGGGTGGAGGAAACTGTCTAGAGAGAGTGAAGATGCGAGAGAGAGATAACTTCATCCTTATCTATATACACATATAAACACATAGACAGAATATGCTGAAATTCTTCAAAGAAAATGTTCTGAACAGCTGGCCAAGTATAGTGTAGAAAGTACTGCTCAAAGGATTATTCCTGAAAGCCTTAAAATTCTTAAAAAAGAAGCCATGGTTAGCATTCCATTCATTTCTCTATAGTCCTGGGAGAGTTTTATTACCAGAGCTTATTCTAATGATTGAAAATAATATAGAATATTTCTAAGACTCTCACACTCACAGGGCAGCTGATCTACTGTGATGCTCAAGCTTCTAAGACTAGATTTAGGACACTAGGAAACTGGAGACATTCTACATGGAGGTAGCCTTGTTTTGTTTTAAATATTGATCTAAACTAGTTAATTCATAATTTGAATGCTAATGAATTTTGGCATAATTTCCAAACTTAAATAATACATGTCAGATTTCCTTATTTTTGCATTCTCCTGAAAATGCATTCTTTCTTCTTGTACTCAAATCGTGATGGGAAATGTGCCTTGAGCATTCAGAAATACATCAAAACTGAATTTACTTGACAGCTGAATCATAAAATAATAGGAAATTTGATGTTTCACAAAATGATCTGGTTGGAGCAGACTGCTGATCCCTGCAAACTTGACCATGATGGATTTTATTTTGTTGTGTTTTTATGCAAAAGATACCTTAATAGTTATACCTTTTATTTGGGAATTGTCTTATGCCAGCCAAAAAGTGGATACCTGGGAAGAATCCAAGGTAAACCCCATATTTTGGGAGAGCATATGTCAAAGAATTTAGAGAAAAGATAGATAAGGGCCCATGGACTCAAATTCTAGGAAACAGTCAGCCCTGGAAACAAGGGATATGTTGGGATGGAGGTTCTCAACCTTCATTTTGTTATAGACAACTCTTACCCCCACCCCCAAATCTAAAGAAGTCTATGGGTTCCTTCTCAAACTAATGATTTTTGTGAACATTCATATTGAAAGGAAATAGGAAATTTCAGTTAGAAAATCAAAGTGGATTTTTCCATTTCCATAACAATCTCTGGCAAAGGGTTGGTTGACCACAAACCATCTGGGATCCTTAGGTCTTTCCTGTTTGGAAAGAGAAGAAAACAATGCAAGACCAGCCCTGGGACTAGAGGGCAGAGTTTATTTATTTTTCACATAGCAGACAGATTCAAATGAGTTTTTAGATTATTGAGGAAGGAAGAGAAGTCCAGGATAGGATGATGGCAGCAGTGAAGCTGTAGTAGCAGGCAGTGTAGACTACATTTGCAGTTTCACTTTTCAGGACTTGAGAGATGAACCTATTGCTCTTTCTAGTAGTGTAGGGATTAAAAAAAACATCTGAAAGGAGCAGGTCATTCACATCCCACTCCTGCTTTGCTTCTGCTCAATTGTGTGTATTTATTCTGTAAAAGAATATTATTCAGTTTAAAATTATTTCTGATAAATACCTGTGGTTGGCCCTGCCCTTATGCTGACTGGTATTCCTTTGTTTGTGGAATGAGAGTGCAATGGGAGCCACGCTAAAGAGAAGGGCCTTTCCCAGGTGCAGAGTTGGGAGTCCCATTCCCCAGTCCATTGTTGGAGAGTTGTACTGTCTCTAACTGTGCAACACAAGCATGAAACTTTTCAAAATTACATGTCCAAGTGCAGAAATACTATGAACATGGGCCATATTTTATAAATGTGCATTATAAACTTGAGTCTAAGAGATATTACCCCATCCAAAATCAGGGACCCCAAGTGAAGAAACTTTGCTCTAAATCATTGAAATCTGAAGTCACAAAGAGTAATATTTAAGAGAAGGATGACATGGAGGAGATGTGGAAAGAAACTGACAATAGTTGTGCAGGGAACACACTAATCAAATTCAATTTTTAAAAAGTATGTACAGACAAATAGAAGCAAGGATCAGTTAATCTATAATGAATACAAAACTGTGGCATGATTCTGTGAGGATAATGTCAAAAATTCTAGGGGTCAGAATGGGTTGGTGCTGCAGGGGAAACTAGGAATAACAAGTAAAGGGGTTTTCCTAGGCTGAAATGGGGGGAAGAGGAAGATCAATGAAGATATAAGTATACTGCTCAGGACAGATAGGCAGAAGCTTGAGTATAGAGTATTAGTGTTAGGAAGACCTGAATTTGAATCCTTTCTCATACCTTTACTTAGCTGTGTGATCCTGGGGAAGTCATTTAACCTGTTTCCACTTTAGGTACTCATCTATAAAATGGAGATCATAATAATACCCACCTCACAGCCTCATTGTGAAGATTAATGGTCTAACATGAGCAAAGCATTTTGCAAATCTGAAAATGCTGTATAAATACTGTTATTATGTTAATATATAGAAAGCATGTAGAACTGTTCTATGGCAATTCCTGAAGACCAGGGACTTTTTCTTATTTTTATCTTTGAACTTGGCAAAGGACATAGAATTTGTGAATTAAATTTAACCCTCCCAACAAGGTGGACAAGGAAAAATCTCCTTTTTTTTTTTTTGACAAGGCAATAGGGTTAAGTGACTTGCCCAAGGTCACACAGGTAGGTAATTATTAAGTCTGAGGCTGAATTTGAACTCCTGACTCCTGGGCCAGTGCTCTATCCACTGGGGCACCTACCTGTCCCAAGTCTCATCTCTTTGATGAGAAAAAGTAAGCCTAGGGCAGTTTCAGTGACTAACCTAAGGTCATATGGACAGTAAGTGACAGAGTGATGAATTAAAATCAAGTTGTCTGAACCCTAATCTACTTTCCCCTCTATCATACCACCTTCCAACCCAGAGTGATTTTATTTTTCCTTTTGTATGAGAATTAAACAGGAAAGAAAATGTGAATGAATTGTGATCTGCACCAGTGAGAAAGGTGCCCACATTAATGAAGTGGCAGATACAGGGTACTTGGAGGTGATTTGAAAAATCTTGTATGAACACAGTTGGAACTGTACAACAGAGTCCATAGGAAGATGAGAGCAAAGGCCTTTTCAGATGGTAGCTCTTATTTCATACTTTTCGGATGAGTTTGGAGCTTGTGTACGAATGTGCGTTTAATCAGTTGTAAATTTTAAAAGGAGATGAAGAAAAGGGCAGTCTTCAACATATTTCTTTTTATCTCTTTTCAAATGAATTCATGACTTTGAAATTCATAAATAAAATGACAGTTTTATGGTTCCAAAGAACAAATGCTTATATTTAACCAGAAAACAGTTGTGTGACAAGAGTGGGAGAAGTGCTTGCTTGGCTTTGAAAAACTGTTCTGCCAATGTTCCTCACTACTGAAAGCCTCATCTTCTTCAGAAGACGACACTTGAGTTCCCCAAACTCTGAACTCCCACACTGGCTGGATGCCCATGAACACCTATTGTGGGTGTGGTTTTCCAAGGTTTCTGACTGATTTCTTTTTTTCTTTTTCATTTTTGTTGATAATCTTGGGTTTATATCATGTTTATTTAAAAATAGACCTCTCTCCTTCCTCTACCTAAAGTTCTCCCTTTGTAACAAAAAATTAAAAGAAAAAAGAAACCAAAAAGCAGTTCAATAAACAACCAAATATAATAGTATATTCTATGTTTTACACCGATAGTCTATCAGAGATTGGGGGGACAGACTTATAATTACACATAAATCAATACTTTTCTTCTTTCCATTTATAATGTCATGGTTATTATGTATATATTATGCATACACATGTATTTCTTATACGTGGTCATAGTTGGACATTCTATATAGTTACTCATATGTTTACATTATGTATAGGTGGTCAAATATGTACATTATATTTATCTATACATGTATTCACATACATATGATTGACTTTCAGTCAGTCAATTAGAACTTCTTAAATGCTTATTCTATGTCAGGAACTAAACCAAATATTGGAGAAACAAAGACTAAATTGTTTACTCACTTCTAGTTACTTCCTGCTTATACCAGTAGTTCATGTAAAGCTTTTCATCCTTTTTTGAATTCTTCCTCTTCCCCATTTCTTGTGCCTAACTAATTCCATTAATATCCCATACTTTGGTCATCAATTGTCCAAATATTGGGCATCTGCATTTTTCCAGTTTCTTGCTACCAGAACAATTGAAATTACAGATATTTTGGTGTTGGTGGGACCTTTCTTTATGTCTTTTGAATTCCTTAGGGGTATATGCCTAGCAGTGGAATATGGAGGCTTAATCTGTGCTCTGCTTCAAAGGATATGGACAGTTTAGTTGCTTTTTATCATGATCCCATTTATTTCCAGAAAGGGTATAACATTTCATAGTGCCAGAAACAGTGGACTATAGTTCGATAGCTCCTCAATCATTGACTTTTGTCATCTATGTCAGGACACTAGGAACTTTTTCTATTATGATCCCATACTGGGTGCCTTCTCTCCTCTCCCTCTTTACAGCTTTCTTTTGTATGTTGTCTTCACCCATTAAAATGTAAGCTCCTCAAGCACAAGACCTATTACTTGCATTTGTATTTCCAGCGCTTAGCTCATATTAAAGTGTTCAATAAAATGCTTGTTGATGGTTGGCTACCCAGTATTTACGTGAAATTAGATGGATCATTATAGAGGGAGCAGCAAAGAGTAACTAAAAATGCTTTACAATTTCTTAGTCCATTCTCTTCTTTCTATTCATTTCATAGTTCCACTTATGTATCTGCAGTAGCTGGTCTAAATTTATGTATATAGGTATGTATTAACTCATGGTTTGTACAGCTTTCCAGTTCAATCCAAGGAGGTGATCAGAAATCCCCTCTGACCTCTAGAAAGAATTAGGAGTGTTTAGTCTAGAGAAGATATAGTAGAGGGACCTGATAGATGTCTTCAAGTATTTGAAGGGCTATTGAATGGAAGAAGAATTTGCCTTGTTCTGATAGGCCTCTAAAGCTAGAGCCACAAGCTTTATAAATGGAAGTTGTAGAAAGGCTCTTTCTGGCTTGATGCAAGGAACAACGTAATAACATTTAGAGCTATGTAAAAGTGTAATGGACTGTCTCTGGAGCTAGTGTACTCTTTCTCAATGGAGGTCTATAATAATAACAATGGCAAGAATAATGATAACTAGCATTTAAAAAGAATTTTCCTATTTATAGATCACTTTACAAATACTACCTCATTTATTCTCACACAAAGCCCGGGGAGGTAAGTGAATTATTATCACCATTCTATAGCCTAGGAAACTGAGACAGAGATGGCTAAGTAGCTTTCCCAAACTAATTGCCTGAGGCCATATGTGAATCCAGGTCTTCCTTCCTTTTTGGTGCAGTGCTCTGTTCATTAACTTCTTACTTTTCTTCAAGGAAAATTTGGATGTCTACTTGTCATGGTTTTTGTAGAGAGGATGGAAGGATGGATGGATAGATGGATAAATAAAGCATTTATTTAGTGCTTACTATGTGCTTACATTGTGTTGCATGCTGAAGATATAAATATAAGCATAGAACATGGACTTTCCCCTCAAGAAGCTTACATTCTAATAGGGGAAGATGGTGTAGTAAAGGAGAAGAGCAGAGGAAGGTGTAGGGGTCCTACAGTTGAAGTAGTCAGATGTCCCTGCATTTTCTGATCCTATGATGCTATAATTTTTATAACAAACCTCTTGTTGAATCTTTAATCCATGACTTTTCATCTTGACCCACTGGATTGCTCAATTGAGCTAAAATGAGGACTAGATTGTTTTTCATCTCATGCTATCTGATTATGAGTTTGGCTTCAATGTAGTGGTCCAGCTCTGTCAGAATAACTTCTGCTTCCAAAACAAAGACTTTGTCAGAGGATAGAGATGATCTCAGTATATGCAACTGGATTCAGCCAACATTTATTAAGCCCTGTATTTGGTACTCGTCGTACAAGTTTGTAAAATCTTTGCAAGTTCTAACAGACTCTGTACAACAGAGAATGAGACATATATAACTATCTGCTCTGCAAGGCAAATTAGAAAATGTTTAATTACGTACAAGATATCCATGTAGCATTACAGATTCAATAAGGAAGGGATCAGTTCTGGCCAGGGCTGGAGGGTTAGTATCAGAAATAATTTTATGGAAGAGGTGGTCTCTCAACTGGACCTTGAAAGAGGAGAAGAATTTCAATAGTCAGAAATGAGGGTAGCGAATACACTGCAGACATGGGGATGATCATGTGCAAAAAGATTTGCAGGCTCCCCTGGGAGAGTAGTTGGGTATCATTCTACTCCCAAGTAAGCAGAATGTTCTCTTTCTAGGTTATTTTATTCCTAGTGTGAAATGTTCTAAAAGTAGAAAAAATGGACAATGTAGGTGGGATGGCCCATGCAATCATTTGCTTTATAATCTGTCTGTTTGTCAGCAGTTCAGGCAGCATCTAACATATAGTTGTGTCTAGAATGTGTAATTCATATTGTGTTAAGCACTTTCATAGACACCTACTGAGAGCCATAAGCAGCCTAGTATAACTGAGGTTTTTGCCTCAGGAAGCCAGTATTCAGGGAGTTTGCTTTCTTTCAGTGGCAATCACTATTCCTGAGATTTATCTCAAAGTGCTCTGTTTGCTCAAAGTATCTGTTTAGGGGTCCTGTCCTTACAGTGCCCCTCTCTTAGGGTTGTCTTCCCTTCTCAGTCCCTGAGAGATAGTAGGCTAGGCTTGCTGGGGAAAGGGCTACTCCTTTTCCCAATATGACTATCTTCAGCCTGGTTGTCCTCTGCATGATCAGTACCTCTCTTCCCAGATCTCCTCCCCTTAACCTGACCTGTGAGTTTCAAAAGCTCTTCCTCCATTTTTCACTTGCCCCTCCCACCTACAGCCTCAAGCTCCAATTGTCTGAATAGAATGCTGAAAGATTGGTGATTTATGTCCCAATGTAGGACCCAGGTAGATGGTGGTGGGTGGTTTAATGTGAATATGGTTGCCATAATTATGCTAATATCAAATGATCTAATCAATCAAAAAACTTTTTTGTGCTCTAGTGATTTTTCACCTGAGATGCCTCAGGAAATTTGAACAAACTCTGTCTTGTCCAGGGCTGCACAAAAGAAATGAACCAGTCACATGCTAGCTGCAAGAGTGACCTTGCCTTTTTGTAAGCATTCTTCCCTTCATTGCTTTAAAATGTCGGAACTCATCTCTTTATAGATTTATTTTAGTCACATCATTAGGTGAAATGATGTGTTTGTTCACTGTGGAACCTGAGTAAATTGTGTGTGTGTGTGTGTGTGTGTGTGTGTGTGTGTGTGTGTGTGTGTCTAAATCAGACACTGGCCAAGGGAATTGTGGGCAGCAAGTTGCCTACTTCAGTCAATGTCTCTCTTGTTTACTGTTTCATTGATGTAAACTCTCTATATAGTAATTTATTTTTCTGCAGACCTTTGGTGCGGGAGCAAGAAGTTCAAGGACCTGAGTTTGAATCCTAGCTTGACCCTTTATTAGCTCTGTGTCAATGGGCAGTTCCCTACCTCTCTGGGGCTCAGTTTTCTTTTCTGGAGACTGGGAGATTAGGTATAGATGACTTTTACAATCCTCTCTAACTTGATATACCTGGATCTAAAAGCAAATATGATGTAACTGGAATCAGGAGACCTTGGTTTCAAGTGCCTGTTTTGATGGCTGGCTGTGTAATGATGGGCAATTCATCTGATCTCTTTGGATTTCAGTTTTCTCATGTGCAAAATGGTTAAAATATTACTTGCCTCAATAGGGTGGTTCTGGAGGAATGATCACAGTAGTGTAGAGATGTGACTCAAGAAATATAGCATTCGGGGCAGCTAGGTGGCATAGTGGATAAAGCACTGGCCCTGGAGTCATGAGTACCTGGGTTCAAATCCAGTCTCAGACACTTAATAATTACCTAGCTGTATGGCCTTGGGCAAGCCACTTAACCCCATTTGCCTTGCAAAAACCTAAAAAAAAGAAATATAGCTTTATAGAAAGGGGAGCAATTATTAAAGGACCTCAGTATCTGATTTTACATTATACAATTTTATTCTAAGTATTTATTGATTCCATCAAATATGTATTAAAATTCTGTTGTATACATGATGCTAGGAGCTACCAAGTTTAGATAAGCTCTTCCATCATGGTCACATGGAAGAGTTAAGAGATGCAAATGTATTGGTCAGAGCCCACACATCTTAAAGTTTATGTTAAATCTGTAGATGAAAGGATTAGGGGTGTGTTTGAGCAGAGTCAGTGACCTTGCCCCCACCCCCCCCACCCCGAGGCTTAATATGTCTTTACTTTTTGTCATCCATTACTGCCATATATATTATTACTAGGTAGACTTTCTCTGGGAGAAGGAGTTGAGTTGTAGCTAAAGTGTTGAACCTGGGGGTCTGGAGACCTAGGTTTGACAACTAACAGTGTGTGGTAGGATGACATTTCAGAGATTGTTTTCTCATTTGCAAAATGGGGATAATAATTTCCTACTTACACCCTGCATAATTGTAGGGAAAATACTTTACAAAACTTAGTGCATTATTATTCATTAGCATTATTATATGACAACAAATATGCAAAACAAATGCCAATAATTTTTAACAGAGCTTCGTGATACCATTGGCAAGAGGAATGCCTACTAATGCAGGTTGACCTCTCCCCTACAATTTATAACCTTGGAGACTTCCCTTGGGTCATCGAGTCATTCATTGACTTGGAGAGGATCACATACGCAATATGTGCCAGACATGGGACTTGAAATCAGGTCTTTCTTACTCCAAGGCTAGACCTCTGTCCTTTATGGGGTGCTGATTCTCATGAAAATTAGGGGAAAACAATTAGTGGATTAGGATGAGCTGTGTCTTGGTTTGATGGAACATAAGCAATCTAGTGGTCAGTGCATTCTTGCACCTGAATGTCTCGAAGGTATTGAAAAGATCAGCCTGGTAGTATGGATGTTATGCATAATAATATGCATAATGTTGAGGCTCTGAACTTGAATGGAGAGTCATCTTCTGTGGGGCTGAGATGCAGGGTGTGGACAATACCTTCAATGGCCAGTTTCCAAGTACTGCTTCATTGGAATCCACCCTGGAGTTTCAGCACCATCCAGAGATGCCCTGCCCATCCAGATTTCTGTAGATATTTTTGTCAGTGCGCCATGGGCTGGCATACTTCCCAACCTGTCCCTCATCTTGCTAACTTGAAGCTTGAACACAAATAGCATGGCAGTGTGTGGGCTTTCTTTAAGTTTGACTGGTTAATGAAAAATTGACTCCTAGACTGGGCACTTCTGGATGGGGCAGATATATTTTGCCCCCTTTTGTATTCCCCAGTGCTTAACCAGTGCCTGTTATATAATTGGGGTTTAATAAAAGATCCACTATTTAACTTTTAAAGTCCTTCATAACTTAGGCTCTTCCCACCTTATGTAGTTTTCTTACACTTTGCTCTCCTCTATATATTTTTCGTTTTGTTTCTTTGCAAGGCAATGGGTTAAGTGACTTGCCCAAAGTCACACAACTAGGTAATTATTAAGTGTCTGAGGTCAAATTTGAACTCAGGTCCTCCTGACTCCAGGGTCAGTACTCTATCCATTACACCACCTAGCTGCCCCATTCTCTATACATTCTACAATCTAATAACATCAGCCTTATTGTTTCTCACAAAATACAGTACATTTTCAAACTACACATGATATTCTTATTCTTCTCCTTTATTTCCTGACTTATCTGGCTTGCTTCAAGATTCAGCTCAAATAATCTTGCTTTCTTCACTCTGACCCCCTATCCCTTCCCCAAGTAGTGCCTTCCTCCTTGATATTACTTTTTTATCTACTCTCTCTATGTCATATAGGTACAAACTTATTTGCCTGTTGTCTCCCCTAGGAGAACACAAGCTCTCTCTCTTTTTTAAATTTTGTTATTTTTTTCATTTATATGCATGGGTCTTTTTCAACATTCATCCATTTTTAAGTTTATGAGTTTCACATTTTTCTACCACCCCCCTTTCCCTCTCCTTTCCCCATGTGGATGAACAATCTGGTGAAAGTTGTTCACATACAATTGAGAACAAAAGCCCTTTGAGAGCAGAGACTGCTGTTTGGTTAAGCACTGGTGAGTCAAAGAAAGCCAATCACCTAGTACATAGTAAAAACTTAAATACGTGTTAACTGACTGGCCTCAAACCATGGAATGTCATAATACAAGAAGAATCACAGTGGCATGTAACCCAAATAAATATGGAAAAACATATAGCATATTACCAAATGATGGCACACATATGAGATGGAGTTTGATTGATAGCATCCATAACTTAGATAATGGAGAAAGGAGGTGAGATAGTCATTGACAAATTTGAGATAGGAATGTAGTAACCCAGATGTTGCTCTGGCATATGCAAAATATTAAAAATAAAAAAGGCCTCTAACACATGGAGGAGTTTGCCAATGAATTATAGGAAGAAGTCATGCAGTATTTGAAGCCATTGATGGACTGTAATAGAACCTGTGGACAGGGTATTCCTACAAATAAGTTCAATGAAGTATCAGTTTATATGTTTTTGGAAAGGGGAAGTATCACTTTAAAGAAATAATTGGTTTTGTGGAGATCAAGCTATGGCTTTTAAAATTTCTTCAATTCCAATGGAATGGGGAAAGTGGAATGATATAACTATAGTAGCAAGAGCAATGGCTTAGTGGTCAGAAGATCAGGGCTCCAGTCTCAAACTTGGTTACTTACTAAAACTAATTTCTGGGGTGGCTAGGTGGCACAGTGGATAAAGCACCAGCCCTGGAGTCAGGAATACCTGGGTTCAAATCCAGTCTCAGACACTTGATAATTACCTAGCTGTGTGGCCTTGGGCAAGCCACTTAATCCTATTTGCCTTGCAAAAAAAAAAAAAAAAACTTAACAAAAACTAATTTCTATCTATCGCCTGTAAAATGGGAATAATATTTGTTTTTACCTCCCTCACAGCTAAAGGTGCCGCAGTAGATATTTTCTGAGGTCTCTTCTATCTCTGAAATTCTAGAATTCTGTCATCACAGACATAGTATCACCCATGCAGTTCTTTATTTTCTACCGCCAGTGATTAGGCCTAGCATACAACTATGTCTAAAATGGATCCTAGAGTTTGTTTTAGTGTTCTTCCCATACCCATTCTTCATACTACCATTCCATCTGTAGTCCTGGGAAATTGTTGGCAGTACCCCAAACATGTAGACATTTTCAGAGTGGATGCTAGAGTTTCCAAACATTGATCTTTTCTCCCTTAGCCCATATGTATTAGGCAGACTGCAAGTCCAAAGTGTGTGTGTTTGATTTTATAAATTAGATGAGTATGATGTGGAGAAAATGCTTTAGAAAGCAATCCAAGAAATACTTTTGTTTTCTGCCTTGTTTAGAGTAATATGGTCAAAGTTACTTGATTTTCTCATTGACCTTTCGCAACTCAAATAAGCAGCATCTGGCTCATACCAGTGTAGTGATAGCTTCTTAATTAGTCTGTCAACTGTCTTTTAGCAGATTGTACATTTCTTTCTTATTTGTCTTTGTTTCTTAGGATTCCTTTGGAAACTTGAGGTAGACTGGCAGAATAGGATGCGTGCAACTTTTTGTACCTTGTTCATTTTCTTATTTCATATTTAATCCAGAAAATCCCTCTCACAACCTCACAGGTGCTTGTTTTGTTGGAGGCTCTTATGATAGGAATTCAAATCAACTTATGGTTTCAGTGACATAACATACATTTTCAAAGTCATAAACTATAATATCCTTAGAATTTTCACATAGAATATACAGTACACCTGCTAGAGGTCTCTGGATCTTGGCTGTGAGTGGATGTTTTGAGATTGAAGGTCATCTTCTTAAGATTTCTATAGGCCAGGAATTGCTTTTTGTTTGCAATTTTGCTAGCTTAATATGATTATTGTGAAAACACTTGGTATATATATATATATATATATATATATATATATATATATATATATATACAGTGAGAGTTGTGACATCCTTTACATAGGATGGCTCAAAGAGGAGCACCAGCATCATTGCAGCAAATGGTCTGCAAGCTGACCTATTAACTATGCTTCAATCAAAGAAGATTATAGGAAAAGGCAATGACTGGCAGGCATCCAAAGTATCACTTATGGCCTTGAATGAATAAAGAAGAAAGCTGAGAGTTTCTGAATGTAAGGAAAGACAGATCTGAACATAGTGGGAAGAAATTGCTTCAGATGTAACCTCCAAATTGCCTGCTTGCTTTGGTGGATTCTGGTAGATGACCACATGGAACCACTTGCACCTTAAGAGAAATCTAACCTCTTGAGTCTTTGAGACATGAGGGCAATTAATGAATCAGAAGAGACAACATGAAAAAGATTCCATAAATCTGGTTAGATTTAGTAAGTGACAGTCACTTATTGCCTTGGAGTTGATCCTTGGAGTTGAAAAGAAAGGGGAAGTGATTGTTAACCAAGTAGGGACTGATGAAAAAAAATAACTAATATTTGAACAACACTTATCATTTGGCAGGTACCATGCTATTTTCTTTGTAATTATTATCTCATCTGATTCTCACAACAATCCTAGGATAGAAGTGCTATTTTTATCCTCATTTTTTATAAAAGAGGAACTGAGGCAAACAGACTTGATTAGCATCATCTAGCCAATGAGCATCTGGGGCAGGATTTGAATTCAGATCTCTCTGAAGCCTGCTCCAGTGCTCCATCCACTGCACCACTTTTCTGAGGAATCAGAGAAAGAAAAGAACTGCCAAGAAGATGTGGACCAAATATTATACATTTTAAGTCATAAAATTGTCCTAAAATGGTGATTTCCCAACTTTACCTTTTGAGTTTCTAGTAAGATAGACTATAGATGTGTTATGATATGATGGAGGATAATGATAATATTAATCCACGATAATTATTTAAGTCAAAGAAAAGCTTAGGAAAAAGTACAAAAGAGAAAAATTCAGTCAACCCAATTACTTGATCATGTACATTCCCAAATCCAGTTACTTTATATAAATTAAGTTTTGTTTCTTTATTTAATTTAGTCAAACTGTATGATAGAAACTCAAAACTTCCTTTTGCATATATGATTAGCCCTTAAAATATAGACTGCTATAGGAATACATTTCTTGGTGAAAAATTATCATATTTATAAGAATAACTGAAAAACCCCACCAAAACTTATTTATATCTCAACCATGAGAGCTGAATCAGAGACTTATTTTTCATGATTGTGGATGTGTGTTCATCATTTTAATACAGCCCATAATATATAGTTCTGCAAAAAGAAAGAAAGCAGATCATGGAGAGTTTGGAGAGGGAAAAGGAAGACATATTACAGATGAGGATAAAGGAAGCTGGCGAACCAACTACTTAGGCAGCCAATATATGCCATCATATTCATTTTAAAGACTGTGGGATTTTCCATAGGGTTTCATTTCTTTCATTAAAATTTTGCCTGAGACACTTGCCAGTTGAGTGAGCCTGGGCCAATCCTTGAATCACTCTGTGCTTCAGTTTCCTCAACTGTAAAATGGAGATTATAATTGCTTCTACCTCCCAGGGTGATTGTGCAAAAGCAAATGATAATATGCGTAAAGCACATCGTGATGATGATGGTGATGAGGAAGATGATTCTCTCAGAAAGTTATGAAGACATGTTCGGATGATCCTGATATCCTACAGGTCTGTTTACCTGCGGGATATCCAAGAAGATTTACCCCAGGTGTCCATATTGAGATGGTAACAAAACACAAGAAACTACAGAAAAGGGGCATCATGGAGATAACTCCAGGGTCATTCTTGAGAGAACTTGGACTTCAAGTCTTTATATAATGTCTTATAAGGCTTATGGTCTCAATCTATTTATATGACCTTTCATTTAGGAAACATTTTTTAATGCCTCACCATGTGACAAGCACTGTGCTTTAGGGTACAAAAACAAAATAAAATATTCCCTGCCCTCAAGGAGCATATATTCTCCTGGGAGGAGGACTGGAACAAAATATGCTGAGATAACTATATGGAGTAATTTATGAGGGAGAGCACTAAGGATAAACTTCCTATGGATTTATCACCCTGAGCACTGAATGGGATTCACTGAGGTAGAAAGAAGATGAGTATTCATTAGAGGCATGGGAGATAGCTTGTACAAGATCATAGAGGTGAAACCTTGGGAACAGGAAGCAGGCTAGTTTAGTTCTCACAAAGAGTGTGTGAAGGGGTGTGATGACCAATAAATAAGGTAAGAAAATGGTAGATTGTAGTTTTGTTGTGAAGGGCTCGCAAGCTAAACAGAGAAATTTCTATGTCATACTAGATATGAGCTTCACTGGAGCTACATGAGTGAATGAATGACATGGTCAAACATGTACATTAAGAACATTTCATTTGTTATTTTTTTTGCAAGTGGGTTTAAGTGACTTGCCCAAGGTCACACAGCTAGGCAATTGTTGAGTGTCTGAGGTCAGATTTGAACTCAGGTCCTCGTGACTCCAGGACTGAGGCTGCATACACCTAGCAGCCCCAGGAACATCCTTTATGAAGAAATTTTCTGAAAAGGAAACTATTTCTTTATTTCTGCCACTAATTAATCAATCTGTAGAGCACTACTCCTCTGAGGCAAGAACTTCAGGTATTAGGATCTTCTTTACAGATAAGGAAACTGAGTTTCAGAGAGAAGTAGCTTGCCCATGCCTTATGAGAAGCAGGTTTTGGACCTAGGTCTTTCTGATTTAAAGTCCTGTACTCTTTCTTAATGTTCTAGGGGTAAAAGAGCTGAAGCTATCAGTACTGTAGTCCCAGGGTGAGACAGCTCAGGTATAAGGAGGTAAATGAAATCTCTTGATTAATCTTAAGAAACACTTTGGGGACATTCTTTTATTTCTTCCCAAAACCTCTACTAAGCAATCTCTGGAGTTCCAGAGATTGCTTAGTAGAGGTTTTGTACTCAGGTTTTGAGATTTTCTTTTAAAATGCTTCATTTTATTGTATTTGAACCTCAAAACAGTACTATGGGTGGACATTATACATATCCTCATTTTACAGGTGAGGAAACTGAGAATTAGAGAATTTTAAATGCCTGAACAAGGTCACTCAGTAATTGTCAGAACTAGGATTTCAGCTCAGATCTTCCTGACTCCATGTGCAACACTTTAGCCATTATGCCAGGATGCCCTTCCCAGAAAGAGATCTTGAAAAGGAATGACAACCACCGAAATTATAGCTGCTATTAAAAAAGAGAAGGGCAGTTCGCCTCCCAAGGGAGGAAGGATAAAAGAAAAAATATAGTATGATGACATTAAGGTGCAAAAGGCCTAAGTGGCAGAGGGAGGAGGATGAATTCTGGTTGGATATGGGAGGGGGCAGCTTCTAGCAACTAGAAGGGATTATGAGGGGGATTAGGTAGATGATTGATTTAATAAATCAGTCATTAATTAAGCATATACTATATGACAGACACTGTGGAAGGCCCTGAGGATATAAGTACAAAAATGGCACAATATTTATTTGCAGGAAATTCATATTATAATGGAGGAGACAATAAGAAGATATACACATATATGTGTATGTATGTATATGAATATGAAGTAAATATGTGTGTATTGATGTAACAGATATTACTGAATACAAAGTAGTGTGATAAGTAAGGCACTAATAGTGGGGAAAATCAAGAAAGATTTCATGCAGAAGATTATACTTGAGTATAGTCTTGAGGGAGAGAGACTATAAAGCAGAAATAAGAAAAGGATATATTCTGGTATGTGAGATAACTAGTATAAAGACACAGCAATGTGCTGGATTGTTGGATATGAAGAAAAAAGAAAAGGTCAATTTGACTAAATTGTGGAATGCAAGATCAGGCTGGAAAGATGGGTTGGGGGCAGGTTGTAAGAGTCTTTAAAATCTCTATGAAGTTTCTCTTTAATCCAGGAGGCAATAAGGAGCCATTGGAGTTGTTTGAGTGAGGGAATCAAGGTCAGATTTGCACTTAAGGAAAATTATTTTGGCAGCAGTATATGGTGAAGTGTGGAGAAACTCTAGGCAGGGAAACCAATTACATGCCTATTGAAATATAAAATATCATTATAGAGAAAAAGTTGATTAGATGGTTTTTATAAGCTTTATCTCCTTGGGACTTCCACCTCTATATGAGATGTCATTGTTATCTGTAGGCCATCCAGCAGAGTGGGACTCATCACTCTTAGTCAGAGCTGATAGAGTTTCTCCCAGATTGCCAATCAGTTTCTGTTTATAAGTTATAGCAAAAGCAACCCTAGGTACCTCTTTCTAGGATGTAAACCTAAGAAAATGAAAGTCTGATTGACTTGCTTAAGGGAGTAATATCAATAGATTTGTACATCTCACCAGATGGGATTATGCTTATTGGAAGCTGACAAAGGTAAAGGGATTTGGTAGAGCTATCTTAATACTGACTTAACTCTGAGAACAATGAAGTTGACCATCTAGAAAATAAAGCATCTTCAACTTATTCAATATCTAAGAGGCTTAATTGCATGGTCACATATTCTACAATACTTGAATTTTATAGAAAATAGGTTTCATTCACTGTTTTCCACCATTCATATTTAAGACTAGAAGTAAAAATAGTACAAAGCTTATAAAATGATGGTGCTTACTGCAGTTAGGGAAAATGTGGCTGACAGCCAACAGATGGTATGTCAGAGTAGAATTGATGAAAATGTCCCCAATTATATTACTTGCACACAGTTGCCTTTAAAAGCAGATACTTAATATTAGAATGCTTAAGTACAATAATTGTTTTCATTTTTAATCATTTTCTGCTATCTTTGGGGTGAAGGAAAGCTGTGATCTTATCCTGGAATTTTTTTAGTGGTTAATTCAATCCAAACTAAACTTTAAAAAAGACAGATTTATGATAAGGCCAACCATTACCAAAGACCAGAATTCTAGACAAATTCACCAATGAGCCAAAGATCAGTTTTCCAAAAAAAATTTAAAAATATTTCTGACAATTTCCCAGGTCATCCAGCATGATAACCCAAGACTCATTTTTGGATGTTTTCTCTTTCATTTCCTCTGTCATTCACCAAGTGCTACTGAGTCTTCAAAATATATCCATTTAGGGGTGCAAATCTGGCCTCAGACACTTAATAATTACCAAGCTGTGTGGCCTTGGCCAAGCCACTTAACCCCATTGCCTTGCAAAAAACCTAAAAAATATCTATCCATTTAGAGTCATTTAATCAAGCTAAACTTAGATAATCACAAAAAGCCTCCAAACTGAGCTCTTTGATTCTACTTTCTCTGCTTCCAATCCATCCTACATACTGCCAATAAACATAGTTCCCTAATTTAGTTTAACATTAATCAAATACCTACCACATGCAAAATGCTGTTCCCTAACTGTCAATGGTGCCCCATTGCCCAAAGCATCAAAGACCTTCGGGTTGTAGAGTGGACCCTCACCTATTCAACCAGGTTAATCTCCTCTTGTTTCCACAAACAAACCTCTGCTCCATTTTCATTTGTCTCTATGAAGCAGCAGGAACAAATCATGCCCATCTTTATCTCTCCACTTTTGTGTTCTTCTCTTAACTGGAATCTTATAGCTCAGACCTAGATCACCTCCTATTTTAGGTATATAACCTTACCCTACCACAATCGATCAGTTGTGGGTTGATTTGACTTCAGTATTCTAGGCTTTCGTGATCAGACCAATCTTAAAAGCCATTGGATCTAAACCATAGCACAGTGCCTGCATATAGTAAATGTTTAATAAATGTTGAGTTGAACCTAAAATAATAACTCCCCTTCATGCCATCACCAGCAGGTGGCCCCCCAACCTCTAGACTTCAAGATTTCCACTAAGGGGGAGCCTACTGGCTTCTAACTTTTGAACAGTTTTAATTGCTAGGAATTGCTTTCTTTAAGTCAAAATTAAATCTTCCTTTCTTCAGCTTCTAAGCATCTTAGAAGCATCTAAGATCTTATTCATGGATCCAAGCTAAATAAATCTAGTTGTCTTTCACCACAACAGAACTTTAAAGAACTTAAAATTGTCTCCCATCCTCAGCTTACTCCCCAAGACTAAGATTCTACAGCTTAAACATTCCTACCTGCTTCAATGAAGTCTCATTTTGATGATTTCCCTTCCTCTTAGTGTATTAGTCATTCTCTGGATATAGTTTAACTTGTCACCATTGTTTTTCATATCTGGTAGAGAGAGTCAAGCGCAATCCAGATGTAATTTGATTAGGACAGTCCTTTCTAGTTTGGGCCTCTTGTGTTACAGTCCACAGTCATATTTTGTGGCCTGGGAGCAGATGGGTTTGGTGGATTAATGGATTACACTATAGTATGTGTATGTATATATATATATATATATATATATATATATATATATATATATATATGTATAATGTGTCGTTGAACTGACAGTTCACTAAAGCGTCCAGTTCTTTTTCACATACACTGAAATCTAATCAGACTTCCTCAACTTGTACTTGTGAGGATGATTTTAAGATCCAAGTTAAAACTTCTAGATATATCCCCTATTAGGCATTTCATCAAAAAACTCTCCATTTCAGTTTCTATTTTTATCCTTTTCCTTAATCACCAAGTATTTATTAAACACCTACTATGTACTAGAAACTGATGGGACTTAGGATGTGAAACCAAAAGCAAAGCTGTCTCTGCTTCCAAAGAGTTGACCTGTTTTGTGTATAGCTTTTACATAATTTACATTTGTATCCATTTGGTGTAAGCTATTCAAAGAATTATATTAACTTGGCTTTATGCCACAAAGGAAGATAATTTTATCAAGTTAAAAGTTAATTGATTTTTCCAAAAGGTCCCACAGGGTCTCAAAAAGTAGCAAATGGCAGAACTGGGATTCAAATCTAGGATTTCTTATTCTACTGTACTGCCCTGAAAGAAGCAAACAAAATCTCTGAGCACTGTTCCCTGGCTTTCTACCCATTTCCCTCACTCCTCTCTTTTATTTTCTTTGATTTCATCATAACCTTTTTTGATTCCCTTCATTCCTTTTTGATCCACCCTAATTTTGGCCTTGCTTTCCTTCTTACCTAATTATGACATGAGATATTTTCATAATCTTTAATCTCTTGACTCCTTGACCTTTTGCTATTCTTGATATGCTACCTGCCCTGTTATCTATGTCCTCTATTCTTACCCTTACTACTAGAAGAAATCACAAAACTAGACTGACTGGAATGATCACAAAATTTTGATACTTTACCTCAAATGGGCCCTTACTGTTGCACAGAAGTCTTAATTCCTTTTGTTTGTTTGTTTTTTAGGTTTTTGCAAGGCAAATGGGGTTAAGTGGCTTGCCCATGGCCACACAGCTAGGTAATTATTAAGTGTCTGAGACCAGATTTGAAACCAGGTACTCCTGACTCCAAGGCCGGTGCTTTATCCACTATGCCACCTAGCCACCCCAATTTTGTAACTTAAAAATCTTAATTCCTTTTTAAAAAAAATGCTAATAATATCCTGTCCTGAACCTTTTCTTTTCTACTAAAGCCTTAAATTGCAACTCTGTTCACTCAAAGCAAGTGACTTTGGTCTGTTTACAGACAATATTGAGGTCACCCAATGTGACTCTTTAACCTCCTGTCTTTTACTTCTTTAAACTTCTTGATGTCCTTTATATTAGTCCTCATCTATATGATCCTCAAGTATGAAAAGAAATGATCCTTTGGGATGATTCATTCACCTGTACCCTTTCTCCCCTATCTTTCTTAACCCTTTTCCAACTAACATCTCAGTCTTCATAATTCCCTGATTTTTTTTCTTGCCTGTTTTCTTCTCTTCAATCTAACAAGATCAGTTCAGCTTTCCTTAAAAGAAGACAAAGCAAGCAACCCTCCCCCCTTTCTTGGCCCCGTGATTCTCTTTAAGCCATGGCCACATCTTCCCTGCCTAACTACTAGAAAGTGTAGTCTATACTCATTTTCTCTATTTGTTCATGATTTACTCACTTTCGAAATCCCTGCAGTTTGGTTTCCATCCTTAATACTATATGGAAACTCTTCTCTCCAGGGATACTTGCTAAAGGATCCTTTTCTTACTCAGTCAAGAGTCTTTTCTTTCTTGAGTTCTTTGTAGGATTTGACTCTGCTAAACCTCCTCATCTTCCTCTCATCCCTCAATTGGAAATGTCTGCCAGGGTACTATCCAGGGTACTAACTTCTTTCTGTTCAACATTATAGAATCCTGACCACTCCATAAATTACCATAGATTTAAATATCATCTATTATCAGTTAGCTATCAAATCTATATATCTATCCCTAGTACCTCCTGAAGTCCAATTTCAAGTTACTTGATTGCCTCCTGGAAGTCTTAAAGTCATCTCAAATTCATTGTATCCGCAAATAAACTCATTATTTTCCCCATGTATCCTCTTAACTCACTCATTCTCTATTTCTGCTCATGGAAACTCCATACTCTTTGGTCACTGAGGTTCATAGCCTTGGAGTTATCTGTGACTTCTTTTTCACTATCACTCCTCATATCAAATTGTTTGCCAAATCCTGTCTCTTTTATCTTTACAGTATCTGGTCCATCTGTTCCCTCATTTCCTGTACCTATTCTAAGCAGCCTAGTTCTGCAGCTTCTCATCTAGATCATTGTAATATTCTCCAAAATGCTTCTTTTATTTTCCTAGTCAATTTATTTCTCCAATCTATTCTTCACATTATCGCTGGAGAAAGCTTTCAAAAGCACCACTCTGATAATATCATTCCTCCACTCAGAAATTTTTTGGGTGGTATTGCACAACCTATTGAATGAATAATAAACTTCTAACCTTAGCATTTAAGGTCATTCCAATCTCTAATCAATCTATTTTTTTTTTCATTTTTCATCTCCTATTATTCCTTTTTATACATCTTCTGGTTCTCTTCTGGTCCTGCTCTATCCTGTCTCTGAGATTCTGTTTCTATAAATCCCTGTACCTAGAAGAGATCCCTATTCTGCATCTGTACTTGTTGAATTTCTCCCTTTCTTTCCATTTCCACCTAAATATTTGACTGGCATCTCAACCTGAACACGTTCAAAGCTGAACTCAATACCTTCCTTACCTAGCCCATCCTTCATCCTAAATTTACTATTTCTATTGATGACAGAATCATTGTTCCACTCACTCTGGCTTGATACCTCAGCATTATCTAAAAATCTTTTCTGTCCCTCCCTCTTCCTATCTAGTTAGTTTCTGATTCCTGTCATTTTAGCTCTTATCACCTCTTACTTGGCTTATTGTAATAAACTTCTAACTTATCTCTAGGCCTGTGGCACAGTGGCTAGAGAACCAGGCCTGGAGTCAGGAAGATGTAAATTAAAATCTGGCCTCACATACTTACTAGCTGTATATGTGACCCTGGGCAAGTCACTTAACCTCTGTCTACTTCAAATTTCCCATGGTTGTTGTATGAATCAAATGAGATGGTATTTATAAAGTACATAGTAAAGTGGGTCATAGTAGTTGTGTGATGAGTGCTTTTTTTCATTCATTTGCAATTCATCCTCCATATAGCTATCTCAGGAAATATGACCAAAACAATTCCCCTTTTTAAAAATCTCCATTGGTTCCTTTCCCTATTATTTAAAATACTCTATAATCCACACATTCTATATTACAACCAAACTGGACTACCAATTCTTAATTGCAAAATATGTCCTATACTCTTGGTGCCCCCTTGCATGATTGTCAGCCATTTCCCTTGCCTGCATCAAATTCCTTGTCAAGTCCTTCTCTTCCTTCATAGCACATTGCCTAGTTTACCCACCAGCTCCTCTATGAAGGCTTTCATTTTGTCTCTTAGCTAGGCCTTCAATCAGAGGTAGCTAGATGGTAAATCAGGAGTCATGAAGACCTCAGTTCAAATTCAACCTAAGACACTTACTAACTCTGTGATCCTGAGCAAGTCATTTAAATTCTGTGCCTTTGTTTCCTCAACTTGAAAATGGAGAAAATAGCAAGACCTACCTCTCTCATGGTTAGAATGAGAATCATATGAGATAATTGTAAAGTACCTGGTGCATGGAAGACACTTAATAAGTACTTCTTTCCCACACTCCTTCTTCTCTCTCTCCTGCCCTCCTTTCCTCCTTTCTGCCCTCCCCTCCCCTCCCCTCCCCTTCCTTCTCCTTCCTTTCCCTTCCTCCCTTCCCTCCTCCATCTCATCCTTCACTTCAAGCCTTCATATAGTACTTTGGATCTCTCCTTGGCCTCAGAGTGTGAGCACTTTGCCTTGCATAATATTAATACATGTGTGATATCATGTTTATTGAATTGCCAAGTCTTTGACAGTCCAAGAGTTGTTCCATCTTGTATCTTTTATCCCCAGTGTCCAGCATAGTGCCAAGAACATGAGAATAACTGACATTTTTCTAGAGCTGTATTATTTACAAGGTTCCTTGCTCACAACAATCCTGTGAGGTGATCAGTACAAGTATCATTCTCATCTTTTTACAGAAGAGGAAACAAAGATACAGAAAATGAAGGAATTTGATGATTGCAACCCCCCCCCCCCAGGTAAGGGACACAAACCAAGGCTTTCAGACTCCAAGACCAAAGTGCTATCTCTACTACACTATAGCCCTTGGTACATTTGTCATTTGGAATCAGTCACCATGTCCCTCCTGAAATGTTCCCTTTCCCCTTCCCTCGCTTGCACCCAGCTGAATGAAATAGCATCTCCCTTCTTAAACTTCCTTTAGCTCTTTGCCCTTTTTTTTCTTTTAACTGATCTCAAGTTCCCTTGAATCACATCTCTTTGTTGACATATCTTCCTTACTCCCATCAGACTGTAAACTCCTTAAGAGCAAGGTCTGTGGTTTTCTCTGTCCTTGTCTAGTCCTAGTAATAAATAGTATTGGGTACAGCAGGTGCTTAATAAATGTTTGATGACATAAAAATGGAAAAAAATAAAATGAAAAAGAATAGGAAATAGCTAGGAGTCTGTGTCTGTTGGGAAGCTAGAAAAAAAGAACATTTCAAATAAAGCACATGTGCCTTGACCATGAGAATGGATGCTTTGCAGACCATACTTTCCATCTTTGAGTTGCCATCAAGTCCATGTTAGATATAGATGATACATATGGCTTGTGTACCAATTGGTAGAATCCATTTGCTCTAAGTTTTCCCTCAGGTAAAATGAACATCATGGTTGTTGGACTTTTGTGCATTTCTCATTTATGGAGTTGGTCTGTTCATTGTTTCTATTCCATGATTTGAAAGACCAAACACACTGCCAAAGTGTTCCTTAGAATCCCCTTGGAGGCTCATTCAAAATCGCAGACTCCATATGCAAGATAAAAGCTTGAAATATTCACATTTAAGTCAATCTTTCCCTATGTGAAGCTTTTCAGGACCTTATGAAACTGGTTTTATGTTTATAAGCCTTTAAAATAAAGCAAACACCCATTGCCAAGAGCCCAGGAGACTGATAGAACAATTTGGGTTTTTTTTAATAAAGTTGTTTTCAGGAGTTGGTTCTTGAAGTGTTTACTTTCAAATGGAGTAGATTTTTAAAGGTTAAAATGGAAAGTTCCCAAAATGGAAGGTTGGAAATAAATGTAGAAGGGCACTTATTTATATCAAAGTTATAATTGAGTAAGTCCAATGATTGTGCATTACTCTTACAAATGTTCATCATAATTCCCTTTATGAACAATGCCTGGGTAGAGCTAACATAACTTGCTTTGAAATTCCAATGAAAAGGAACTAGAATTTACTGCCTACATTATTTTTATTTTACTATATTTGAAATTTTACTGGCATAAAGAGCTCCCTGTGAGGAACTTCCTCTACCACTATAGATTGACAGCTTCTCTGAAACTTTGACTCTTCCTTAAAGATTAAGAGACTGAATCAGAGTCATGTAGCTTGCAAAATTCAGCAGAATTTGAACTTATTTGTTCCTGATTCAGAGGCTAGCCAGCTAGACCACACTATCTCTGTGACTTTCTCAAATATCCACTTTTGTTTTGTCACAGAGCTTACTAGATAGCATGGAATTACACAAGAAAAATCATCCAATAGCATATACCCTTTAACCCAAAGGATCACACTACTAGCCATATTTACCAGTGATGTTAAAAAACATAACAAACCAGACATTTCATATACACCACAGTATTCAAAATGTAGTCCCCCATCACATCACCCAGATGCATCCCAATTATCACTAGTAACAAAAACCCCATGATTATGTCAATACATTTAGAAAAGATCTCACCAAAATATAACACAAAGTTCTTTAAAATATGAATAGATGTATCTTGACTTAATTTTATTAAAGCATTTATCTGAAACAAGTGCTATTGTTATTTGTAATAGAAAAACGCTGGGAACTTTATCGGTAAAGTCAAGGTAGAGCAAGGATGGTCATTGTCTCTACCATTATTTAATAATGGATAAAATTTCTGTGATGCATTTGAGGTTGGTGAAGCACTGTATATTATCTCATTTGATAATAATGAATCATAGGATGCCTTATCCCTTTTTAGCACTTTCTGTGATGGCAACATACTAGAAATAAAGTTAGTACTCATCAACTGGAAAACAGCTGAACAAATTGTGGTATATTGATGTAGTCAACTACTCTTGTGTCATAAACAGTAAAGAATATGAAGAATTGAAACCTGAGTCATATGGACTCATGCAGAATGAAGTCGAACTAAGGGAGCAATATACACAATTACTACAATATTGTGAATTTTAAAAATTACTAAAAATAAAACTTAACATGGAATTATCATAATAACCTAGACAGCAGAAGATATTACATACCTCTCTCCTTTCAAAAGGAATATGAGGGTCCTTCCATGTTAGGAGGACAATGTACATAATTAGTATTAACAACAACAAAACAACAGAAGTAATAATATTAGCTAAAATTTAGATAGTTCCTTAAAGTTTACAAATTGCTTTATAAGTATTATCTCATTTTGTCCTCATAACAATATTGGGAGATAGGTGCTATTATTAGCCTCAGTATACAAATGAGAAAACTGAAGCACAGAGAAGTCAATGATGACCAGATTGACAAGTGAGGTAGAATGTGAACCCAAGTTTTCTCATTCCAGGTCCAATACTTTATCCACTGTATCATAGCACCTAGCTGTATCTCAGTCATTACTGGTAATAAAAACATATAACTATCTCAATAGATTTAGGAAAAAACCTCACCAAATATAACACTGATTTCTTTGAAATACTAACATGTGAACAGGTATATCTTTCCTTAATTTTATTAAAGCATTTATCTAAAAGCAATAGCATTATTTGTAGAAGAAAAACAATGGAGCTTTCCCAATAAAGTCAAAGTGGAGCAAGGATGGCCACTGTCTCCTCTATTATTTAATAATAAATAGCATCTCTATAGGGCTTTGAGGTTTGCAAGGCATTATATGTATTATCTCATTTGACTATATCTTATTTGACATGCTATATGAAATTCTGGCTATAACAATTAGAAAGGAAAAATAAATTAAGGCAATAATCATTGTCAAAGAGGACAGGATATTTTTTTCTGTTTTCAGATGCTATGATAGCTTTCCTAGAAAAACAGACAACAAAAATTAAAATAAATAAGGTTTAGCAATGTAATAATATACAAAATAAATTTAAAAATCAACCTTTCTAAATTATATTATGAAAAATCCAGAGGAAAAGATATAAAAAGAAATCTCATTAAAAAAACTTTAAAAATGCATAATATAGGGGCAGTTAGGTGGCACAGTGGATAAAGCACCAGCCCTGGAGTCAGGAGTACCTGGGTTCAAATCCGGTCTCAGATACTTAATAATTACCTAGCTGTGTGGCCTTGGGCAAGCCACTTAACCCCATTTGCCTTGCAAAAACCTAAAAAAGTGCATAATATATCTGAGAATCTTCTCCTCACACAGGACTATGATAAATATAAGTACAAAGCAATGCTTATAAAAATATAGCAAGAAATAAACCATTGGAAAGAGACTAATGACTGGGCTATGCCAATATCTTAAAAATATCAACACTCTTTATATTAATCTATATATTTAGTGTTCTACCAATCAAATTATCAATATTTTTGGAAAACAGCTTGTAATTATATGATAAAAATTAATAAGCTTATCAATCCCTTTGATTTAATGATCTTACTATTGGCTTATAACTCAGATATGGCAATGGCAGAAAACAAGTCACATGTAGATACCAGGAATTCATAACAAAACTGTTTGTTTTCTTTTTCTTATTTTATATTTTGATTGGAATCATTTTTTTACATTACCCACATACTTCTCCTTTCTCTTCTCTCAGAGAGCCATCCCCATAGCAGAGAATTTTGAAAAGGTTGGGGCTGGGGAGGTGGTGTAGGAACAGTTCAGTACAACAAAACAAGATACTGAAAAACTCTAACATCCCTCATCTCTACAAAGAAGGAGGGTGGGTATTTTTTCATCTCTATGTTTTAAGACCTAAAGGCTTAATTTGGTCATATTTTGTTCAACTGTTTTGTTATTACCACTCATATTGTTTTAGTAATTTAGTGTAGTGTTTTCTTTGTTCTGTTGCATCACTTTACAAATCTCATTCTTTTCATGCTTCTCTGTATTTTTCATATTAATTGATTCTACAGAGGAGTAATATTCTGTTCTATTCATGTACCACATTTTGTTAGCCATTCCCTAATTGATGCTTATTTATATCAAATGCTTGTCATAGCATTACCTCCATGATATCATGGTCTTCTTTGAGAATGAAGGACAAACACCAGCCTATGTGAGTAGCCATTGCTGCTCCGCTTCTAGACAGTTGAGCAACACAGTTCTCTTTCTTTTCTTTTCTTCTCTTTTATTTTCTAATCAACAAGCTGACAACACACAGACAAATGATTCAGAACTGACTACCATGGATCATTTGTTTGTACTCTGTTGAGATCTGGTCATTTTCTTTTTTGTTATAAGGGAAGATTCTGAATGGGGAAAATATACATAGAAAAATAACTGAGATATGAAAAAGTTTAAAGATTATATAATTTCCATTTGGGTGGATGTTGTTGAATACTCACTGCATGCAATGTCTTCCAAATCTTCAAAAGAGAATATTTTTGAATACAGATGTGAAACTTCTGAATAGGTAAATAAACATTTATTAAGTACAATATATTAGAATGAATATGTAAGGCTCCTTTTCTTTTCTCTTTTTTGCTAGGCAATGGGGTTAAGTGACTTGCCCAAGGCCACACAGCTAGGTAATTATTATGTGTCTGAGGTCAGATTTGAACTCAGGGACTCCTGACTCCAGGGCTGGTGCTCTATCCACTGTACCACCTAGCTGCTCCTCCTCCTTTTATTTTAATTGTTTGATCATGAACTGTATTTTCAAATGCAGTTTTTTCCTTGTGCTCATGTTTACAATGAAGTTACTAAGAACTAAATATGGATTTAGTTTGAATGATCTTCTCTATTCATAGAATTGTTCTTCAACTTTATTTTCTAGTAAACATACTGTTACATATCTATTTTTATTTTTCTTGATGGTCTGTTTATGTTTACCATAGTACCATTCAGGTAAGGTGACCAAATGTCCCATCAATCAGTCAGTAGGTATTCATTTTTGTTGTTCAGTTGTTTTCAGTCATGTTTGACTCTTCACAGCCCCTTTTTGGAATTTTCTTGGCAGAGATACTGGAATAGTTTGTCATTGTCTTCTTGAGCTCAATTTACAGATGAGGAAATTACTGCAAAACAAGGTTAAGTAACTTGCCCAGGGTCACACATATAGTAAGAGTCTGAGACCAGATTTGAACTCAGGAAGATGAGTCTTCCAAACTCCAGGTCCAGCAACTCTATTTATTATGCCACCTAGCTATCTTTAAACATTTATTAAGCACTTACAACTTTTCTTGTTATCTCTGGAGACCTGATCAAAACAGTTCCTTTATTTGCCCCTCTGGAGGACAGCTTCTGAGCGCTTCTTTAATATAGTTGCAACTTCTTTCTTCTTTTTTCTATCTGTGTTTATGTGTGTGTGTGTGTATGTGTGTTGTGTGTAAAATGTCAATTCACATATTATTGCAGGTCACACTTTAACAATAATTAATTTATTTGTAAATGATCTAAGATTATACTGTTTTTAGTATCCTCTGTCCTGTTATGCACCTCTCTACTACCATCTGATTACAGAACAGGGCCCAGCAGGATGGAAAGCCATTTTGTATTTTTACCTGTTTCCAGAATTGTCATGGCCAAAAAAATTGTCATCTAGTGACCAGCCATCTGGTGAAGAGCCTTTCTATATTTAGTCGGGCTGCTCCTTGGACATCATGCACACAAGCCTATTTTTTGAATCTTTTTCAGCATGGTGTAA
Organism: Macrotis lagotis; assembly: GCF_037893015.1. NCBI lineage: Eukaryota > Metazoa > Chordata > Mammalia > Peramelemorphia > Peramelidae > Macrotis > Macrotis lagotis. The sequence continues at coordinate 37,666,026 of NC_133666.1, forward strand.
TATTCCAGAGCATGGGCTCTCCTAGAGTAGCCTTTGAGAACTCCCAGTCCCTTTCGTGCCATAATTAAACATAAGAAGGGAGACTTGGAAAGACATTGATTTTAGAAACAAGAAAAATTCCAGTTCCAATTCTAAGGTCCTTTGAAATGAATAAGAAATACAACATTGATAAGGAGGAAAGGAGTGAGTCCTCCATTTGAATACCTATGGCAACATCTCTCAAGAGAATTCTCTCTATCCCATTAGAAGCTAGAGATGAATATGTTCTTTGAGTGGTAAATTAGAGATGCAAGAGAAGGGGGATTTTTGTTCACTTTGTTCAATTACTTGAAGGTAACAAAAAATAACATTTCTTAGAGGCTGAATAATTTCATGATTATAAAGAAAATTTCAATTGCATGTTCGCAATCTGTATTCATTTCATAGCCATTAAGGGCAAATTATACCACCTGATTTAGGAGGAAAATAAAAGAATTGGGATGCTTTCTGAGAAATAACAGCTCTTATGCCTGACCCCTGCATTCAAGCACATTCAACTGCATCTGTTTGTATAAGAAACAGCAAACACATGAATTGAAAATGAAAAACAAGATGTCAACAACAAAGGTTAGACTGGAAAAGAACAGCTCCGTTCCAACACAGATTGGTATTTGACATACTTATCCAAAGTCCTTTGTAAATGTAGGCACTAAATTGTTGGAGATCATCTTTTGAAGGAGCCAAGTTTCAATGCAGCTATACCAATGATATTTTCAGAAGTCAGATATTTTACATCTGCAAACACATTTCTCTCTTAATTAGAAATCAAGATAACACCTCAAATAAAAAACCAAGTCAAGGGCATATTTCTGAACTTTAGAAGATCTGGCCTTTATTCCTCAATTGAAAAATTTGTGTGCAGCATCTTTCATTAGAGTCATCAAGTTACTTTAGCATCTAAAAGAGAACACTCTTGTTAAATATTCAGTCAGTTCATGTTTTGTCATTCTCTCAATTTACCTCCTACAAACCCCAAAGATAAAGTCTTAAAAAGCGTCTTCTCTAGATAAAAACAGGCTTTCAATTCATCTACATTCAATTTGTCACACTCACCTTTTCAACAATGTTTTTTCTCCTTTGTACAAGCATCATTCCTGCCAATCCTGATTGAGGCCCTCCTAACTTGAGCAATCCATCTCAAGAGTTTCCATGGCCTTTTATCCCTTGTGGTCTACCTTGAAGTTTTTTGTGCAGCAAACCTGACCATTAAATCTGATAGTGGAATTCAAAGCTTTTCCCGTTTGGTCAGGTAGTCCAGAACTTCCAGTTGATTGGCATGATCTTAGACAGCTTAGGCTTACCCTGGATGCCATGATAAAAAAAACTGGGAAAAGAGAGCTTTGGTGGGGATGTAAAAGGGTTGACTACTTCCACATTACTAAGAATGTGAATCCCAGGAATTTTCCACTTTGTTAATGCACTATACTATGTCAAATATGTTTATTGCTAACTTAGTTAAGAAGAAAAGAGCCTTAGGATCGGAATGGATCTAATGTTATCATCCATTCCATGTCTCTACAACAACCCTGACTACATCTGGAAACAGCACATTCCTTTTTTTCAGCTAGCTTGAATCATTGGAAAATCCTTTTTTATGTTGGGATCAAACTTGACTCCCTGTATCCTTTATTCATTGGTCACCAATTTTACCCTCTGGAATTATGCAGAATAATACTAATTCTTCAAAACAAGAATTTTTCAAATCCTTACAACAGCCCTTTTATTTCCTCTATGTTCTCCCTTCCAAGCTAAAAATTCTCTCTTCCTTCAAACATTCAGTGTATAATAATGTTTTGAATCCCCACACAAGCCTGATCATTTTGCCTTGCACATGCCCTTGTTTGTCAATGTCTAGCTAAAAGTATCTTGGCCATGATTAACTTCAGCTGTGATCTTACTAGCCAAAAATACAGAAGGACTATTACCTCACTGATTATATGCACCATACTGCTTTTAATGTACTCTGACATCACATTAGCTGTTTTGACAATTATATCTCACTGGTAACTTACTGAGTTTAGATTTCCAATAAAAGTCCTAAAGCACTTTGTCTAGGTTTTTTTTTAGCATAACTGTTTGTCTGACTGGGCCTTCCTCATTCTGTTTTTATGTAGTAGATTTACCTCCCCCCTCCCCCTGCAAAGTGTTTGAGTTTAATACAGGGATAAAAATATTGACCTCAAAAAAAAATTGAATCTTGTTGTCAAATAATGGGCTGGCAACTTTTCACTCATAAAAGATAATTGTTTTGTTATTGTGTGACCAGACTCTTAGGCAGGGTAGGGCAGAACTTCCTTTTAGAGTTAATATCACAGTATGAAATCTGGAAAGTCATATTTGTCTTTCAGAGATTTATTTCATCTAGATGTCCTGAATGTTTTAGTTTTACACTAAAGTATTCTTCAAATGTTTCCTGTTGGCAAGGATGTGAGCTTAGGTTCTTTAACACTGCCAGTTAGGTGATAAACTGTATGTTTGTTGTCCAAGGACCAGCTCAGCTATGTATCAATAATAGACTTATCAATGAAAGATTGGCCAACAGTGGATGATTTGGGTGTCTTTGTCCATAGTTATTTCATGAAGACCATCTAAATAGATTATAAAGGAATTGAAGTCTAAATTCCTTAGAGAAGGTGCTCATAATGTTAAAAATACAGTTCTTTTTGAAGTATTATTATAATAATGACTCCTAGAATATGTGTGATATAAGCTAGTTACAGCATACAGGATACATCAATGCCGATAAAATGAAAAATTAGACCACTGTCACAATATGGGATTGGCAAATCCTCATGCTATCAATCCAAACTATTTGCATAATATATAATGGTTGCTATTTTCCTATCTCTTAAAAGAAAGTGAGACATGTGATTTGCTATACTGGCCAGGCAAGGAAAATGACTTGGGAATCTTTGGGTTGGTTCCTAGTAAACAATTGGATTAAACTCACAAAAAGCGGATGTGAGCTTCCAAGAAGATCTCCCCTTTTCTCCACTAGGTGTCCTGAAAAGTAATACAAGGTTATAGGAGCAAGTCAGAGAAACTGGAAAATTTATCTGCAAATTTAGCCTGGTCATGGGGACAGTATCATGTCATATAAATAAGGGATGATTGTAAGCCAAATATGTGTTAGAATTATGCTAAATGCTAGGGATTCAAAGAAAGGCTAAACATGATCCCTACTCTTAAAAAGTTTACATTCAACTTGGGGAGACAATATGCAAACAACTATGTGCATAAAAGATATGTGTACACACACACACACATATTATATATAGGAAATCAGCAGAGAAACAGCACTAACAATAAAGGAGCATGGAAAAGGCTTTTAGTTTTAGCTGAGACTTGAAGGAAACCAGGAAATCCAAGAGGTGGAAATGAAAAGAGAGAATTCTAGGCATAGGGGATAGCTAAAAAAAAACCCAGAGTTAGGACATGAAGTATCTTATTAGAGGATCAGAAAGGAGACCAGAGTCATTGGGTGTGTGGAAGAACATAAAGTGTAAGAAGACTGAAAGGGAAGGTTATAAAGGATTTTAAAACGCAGAATAAGAGTTTATATTTCATCCTGGATCTAATAGCTTCCCACTGGAATTTATTGAATTGGGATGGGGACATGGTCAGACCTGCCTTTTAGGAAGAGCACTTTGATAGGACTGGAGTGGGAAGAGACTTTAGATAAGGATGGTCCAGGCAATAGTCTAGGCATTCAGTGGTGAGGACTTGTATCCAGTTGGTAATAGTGTCAGAGTAAATAAGGGGGAATTTATGAGGTATGTTGAATGTAGACATCAACAGGACTTGGCAACAGATTGGATATGGAGTGTGAGCGAGTCTGAGGGATCACTAATGACCCCTGGCTTTGAACCTGGGTGACTGAGAGGATGATATAATACAGCAACAATGGGGACATTTGAAAGTGCAGAAGTTTTGGGGGAAAAGATTAGCTCAGTTTTGGACGTATTTAGTTACGTTATTTATGGAACATTCTACTTGAGTTGTTTAATAGGCTGTTTGGGAAGTTAGACTGGAGATCAGGAGAGAAGTTTAGGATTAGATAGAACTGAGAATCATCTTTATACAGATAATATCTGTAACAATGGAATCTGATGAAATTACCCTCTTAATTAATTTCCTGTCATATGTTCTAGCATTTCCCCTTTTTTGTGAGTATAAGCCCAATTAGACATATATGCATTTGTTGAGATCTCTCAGGCCAACCATTATTCACTTTTTCTTGTGTCCAAACATAAAATTCTCATCAATGTTTGATCCAAGTCTTCCTATGTACATAGTTTCCAATTCTTAGTAAATTATATAACCAGCTTTCTTTTTAGTAATGGGAGGACATAACTTACTTAGAATCATTTCAATAAATTATCAGACTTCCATTCCACTATTAATCTTTTCATCCCAATGATACTGAAACCGAGTCTGTCATTATACAAATGCCATTCTCCATCATTCTACTTACTTGTTCCTTGACCACATAAAAGTTGCAGTCAAGATGTATTTATCCCTACCATTGTACTCTTTGGAATGTCTGAATAATAGGTAGCAAACTTGCTCTCATTTTAAACCTTTTCTTTTCTCACTCCTCCCATCTTCTTGCATTCAATAAGATCTGATGCTTTTCTGCTGAATTGTATCTTTGGCTATCCTTTCCAGTATTTGTTCTACTTTCATTCATTCCCCAAACTCAATGATCACAATAGTAGAGTAAAAACACTCTTTGTTCCCCAGTGCCACTTCCAGGTTGTCCCACCATTACCATCATTCAGTAATCTCTCCTCCTTTGAGGTTCCTTCAATTCAAATTTAACACTTTATAATGATAGTAGTAGATTTTGAGACCTCTAGGACCTATAGATGTTGGTCATGATCTATATGAAGATCCAGCAAAGGAGACTGGAAAGGAATTGTGAAATAGGCAAGGAAGAGAGAATCATTAGAGAGCAGTATCACAAAAGCCTAGAGAGAAAAAAAGTACTAAGAAGAGGATGATTAACAATATCAAAGGCCACAAAAAGTCAAGAACAATGAGCATAGAGAACAGGCCATTAGACTTTTCAGTTGAGAGATCAATGTTATCTTTGGAAAGATATGTTTCAGTTGAATGATGAAGTCAGAAGCCTCATTGTATTGTATTCCTCATTGTATTGTATTCCCCCTCTATATCATTTTGCCTCAAACATTGATGAATATTTTGTGCTTATACTAACAAAAAAGAGGAAAATGCTAAAAACATATGTCAGGAAATTTAGCTGAAATGCCCCAAACTTAGGATACCACTGAACAGCTATGATCAAAAGAAATTTTTCAGGTTCTATGAGGTTAATTGTTTCATCTAGATGATACCTCCACCAAAGATTTCATTCCCTTATCCCTTCCAAGGGTCATCTTCTGAGTAAATGACCTTTACTCTTGGCTCAAAGAATTGAGATAAAGAAGTTGAGATTCTCCCAACTTTCTTGTGCCTTTGAATTAAAAGATGCCCAGACCTATCTGTTGTTACCATAGCAACGTCTCATCCCCACCCTCTACCCCCATGAGGTTAGAAATTTCTGGCTTTCAGTTCAGTCTAAAAAATGTTCAGTGAGTTAGCCAGCTATGTGGAATCCACAGTTAGACAAGCTCATTTATAGTAAATTATGAGCATTAGACAACCAACTTCTTAACAGACTATCCCTGAAAATAAATGAACATTGTCTTTGCTCAAACTGAGTAAGAAGAAACAGACTTGAAAAAAAAAAGTTTCTTTAATGTCTTCAAAGCACAGAGCAGAAAATGGTTTGCATTATTAAAAAAAGAAAAGAAGAGAATAGACAGTTACATTCAGGAGTCATCTAAAACTGTCAGGAAAATATGTAATATACAAACTAGCTATTTCCCCACAGTATTTACTACTCTACTTTATCTATGATCCCACTGATGTGTGTATTCCCTCCAGTGGTGCAAATTGCAACACATTCCTGCCTGCTTATCCAGTGTATAAAACTCTCATCCATGTTCCCCCATAAGTTAATGGATATTGGGGAGAAAATAAGCTCCAAATGATTTATTTCATTTCCCATTCTTCATTTAGTTGTTTGACACTGGAAAAAGTTTGAAGGAAGCCCCCCAATTGTGCATCCTATATTCAACTAATATAGATTAAGTCCTTTTTTTGTTTCTCCTCAACAAACAAAACAACAGATACTGATTCTGCTGTGCCCATAGCCAGTTCCAACTGCCTTGACATTTAAAAATGTTAATTAAATAGCTTTCATTGAATTCTTTACCTGTTTGAATAGTGCTTTAAAATAAAATACTGCTGATTTCATAATTAGCATGAAAGGAATTGGCTCAATCAAATATAATAACGTGGAAATGTCTGCTGGATATACATGAATGCAGAACAGGTAAGTGCCTTCAAAAAGCATCACTCACCATGGACATTTCACAGTGAAATAGATTGTCAAACTGTCCTATACAGACCCAAACTTTGTCTACATGCATGAACCAGTTTCAAAGTTTGGATGATAATCAGCCAAATCCATGATTATACATTGTGACTCCTCTCTTCCTGATATTCTAGTTTTCTCTTTATCTAGCATCTTGCCTGAAATAATGATTTATCCAAAGCATGAAAGATGATTTTCTTTCTGTTTTATTTTAGTGAAGTGCAATTCAATTGCCAAGCATGTTGGGGCTTGAATTGAATGTGATTAATTTTGGGGGGAGGAAAGGTTTAATTGAACATTTCACATTGAAGTTATTGTCTTTTCCCTAAGAACTATGATGAGATAACAGTTGATGTGAAAAAAAATCTGACCTGGGGGTTTCAGTGAATAAGAAGTTCAACTGGAATTGGCACTTTGATGTAGCAGCCCAAAAGGTCACATAGATCACAGATTTAGATCTTGAAGAGAAATCAAAGATCATCTGTTCCAAATCCTTTATTTTATAGATGATGAAATTGACAATCTTGAAGGTGATACCCAAGGTCCCATAGGTAGTAAGAGACATAGGTACAATTTGAACTCAGGTCCATTGATTCCAAAGTTAGTAAGTTTTCACATTATGCCATAAGGTGAGCATGAGCTTTGTCTGCATTTGTTATTATTTAGTTGTTTAGTTGTTTTTCAGCCATGTCTGACTCTTTGTGACCCCTTTTGGGGTGGGTGGCAAAGATACTGGATTGTTTTGCCATTTCCTTCTCCAGTTCATTTTAGAGATAAATAAACTGAGGCAAGCAAGGTTAAGTGACTTGCCCAGAGTCACACAGCTAGTAAATGTCTGAGGCCAGATTTGAATGCAGGAAGATGAGTGTTCCTGATTCTATTTATCCTCTGCAGGATCACCTAGTTGCCCCTTTGTGTGCATTAATAAAAGTTTAATGTTAAGAATGAAAGAGGTAAAAATCATCATGGTATTATGAAAGATCATAGATTTGCAGTCAATGCCTGGCTGTTGCTCCTGGCTATCTGTTGGATCTTGGGCAAGTCACTTTACCTTTCTGGGTCTCTTTTTTTCAACATTCATAAAATGAGGAAATTAAATGAAATTACTTTTAAGACCCTTAGCAGCTCAAAAGCCTATGATCCTATAGTTCTGGCATATTGTATTCAGTTCTGAGCACCAAATTTTGAGAAAAACATTGACTAAATGAATCATGCCCAGAGGAGAGTAACTAGAATGGTAGGTAGATTAAAACCTATGCTTCATAAAGAATGACTGAAAGAATTGAGGCTATTTGTCTTTGAAAAGAGGAGATGAGGTGGGAGCATATTAGCTGTCTTCAAATATTTGAAAAACTCTTGTGTAGAAAAAAGATCAGACTTATGCTTAAGCCCAAACAAAGCAGTGCATCATGCTAAATTAGGAGGAATGAGTAGAATTTGCAGAGAATCACATTTCAGCTTCACATAAAGAAAACCTTCCTAACAATTCTAACGGTCCAAATCAACTTCCTCAAGAGACTAGTGACTTTCTCATTTCTGGAGATCGTAACACTTGACAATCAGATGTGTTCCGGTAGAGGTTGGATTAATGACCTCTCAGGGACTGTTGAACCTTGACATTCTGTATTTCCCTAATTTTACAATTGTCATGAAAGAAATTGGCTCAGGCAAATGTAATCACATTGGGATGTCTGCTGGGTTTACATGAGTGCAGAACAGGTGAGTGCCTTCAAAAACCACCTCTCACCATGGTCATTTCACTGTGAAATGGATAGTCACACTGCCCTGTAGGGGTCATATTTATATTGAAACTGCTTGTTCATACCCTGTAAGGATCTAGATTACCATCTGGATTACCATTACATTTGAATATATCACCAATATATAGTCATTTACCATTAAGTAGCATGCATTGTAAGTAGGTGCTGCTGCAGTGGATAAAGTGCTGGGTCTGGAGTCAGGAAGACTCGATTTCAAATATGACCTTAGAAATTTACTTGTAGGGCAGCTAAGTGGCGCAGTGGATAGAGCACCAGCCCTGGAGTCAGGAGTACCTGAGTTCAAATCCGACCTCAGACAATAGTTACCTAGCTGTGGGGCCTTGGGCAAGCCACTTGACCCCATTTGACTTGCAAAACCCTAAAATAAAATAGAAATTTACTTGCTTGTTATGTGACCCTGAGCACATCAGTTAACCTCTGTTTATCCCTCATTTTCCTTTTTGTAAAATGAAGATAGTAATGACACCTACCCCACAGGATTATTGTAAGGATCAAATATTGTAATAATTGTTTTAAAGTGCTTAGAACAGTGCCTTGTACTTAGTAGGTGCTGTATAAATGTTAGTTGTTATTATTATTATTGCACTCTTCCTGAAAATGGGAAACAGACTCAGTAGAAACCATCCTTAGGTTATAAGGTAATACCCATTTTAGTAATAAAAATAATTGAAATTTTAAAGTAATTTATTAAATAGCAAGATTTTTAATCAAAGAAAACTCCAAACACATCTAAGTAGATACTCACAGCATTATCTCTGTTTCTCAACTATTAGTACTCTAAGACAAATACTGGTGTATGAACGACTTAAAATTACAACTTACTTGGATGTCACATTGAAGCTTGCCACCTCTTTGTCTCCCTTGAGCTATTGCAGCTGCTTGCCTAAGGCAAGAGGCTTCCCAGTTAAGGAATCAGACAGGTCTCCAGACATTCTGTCCTGGCAGCTCTTGGAGAATGTCCCCTTTGGATTTCATATAACACTATTTTAATAAAGTATTGGAAAAAATAAAGTATTGATATACTTTGTTTTGACATAACAGGCATTTTCTAACAAGCTTCATTAGAAAGTGTATACCTCTCCCGCATAGTTTAATGATGGTAACAGAAGGGAAGACTGTCTCCTTTAATTTGTACAATATGCTGACCATTTTAACTGACCAGACATTTGTTGCCACCCTATGTTTCTTCGCTCAATCAAAACAGCATTTATGAAATGTCTGCTACCTACCAGATAGGCCACTAGGTACTTCCAGTAAAAAGACCCTAGCAAAATAATCCCTGCCCTTAAGATGTTTTCATTCTAAAAGAAGAGACGTGTGCATATAGAGGAATTGTCAAAGCAAACCAAAGAGATGTAAGGTAACTTTGGAGGGGAAAGTTATTAGGACCTTGTGACCAAGAATGGATTTCTATAGGAGGTAACATTTGTTTTGAGTCTCTCTTTTCTTTTGGTTTGTTTTTGCAAGGTAATGGGGTTAAGTGACTTACCCAAGGTCATACAGCTAGGCAATTATTATATGTCTGAGACTGGATTTGGACTCAGCTCCTCCTGATGCCAGGGTCAGTGTTCTACCCACTGCACCACCTAGCTACTCCCTGTATTGAATCTTAAAGGAAACCCATGATCCCAAGAGGTATAAGGGAGGGGAGAGAGAGCATTCCAGACATGGCAGGCAGTCTTTGAAAAAATATGGAGGTGGGAAACATATATTAGGAATCTCAAAAAGGTCACTCTAGCTAGATCTTAGAGAGGGGAGATATGTGTTAGAAGGCTGGGCAAATAGAATGGGGCCAGGTTGGGGAATTTTAAATGCCAAATGGAAGAGTTTATATTTGATCCTCAAAAGTCATTGGAACTTAAGATGGGGGCAGGGGGAAGTGATATGGTCAGACCTCTGATCTTTAGAAAAATCATTTTCCTGGTTATATCGAAGCTCAGTTGGAGAGAGATTTGAGGCAGCAAAGACAATGAGGAGACTCTTGCAGTGATCCATACCAGGAGTGTTAGCTTTAAGTATGTCCCAGGCTTGTGCCTCTCTAACGCTCTGTTGCATTATTGTACATTGTAGTTATTTATGGTGATGTTTGTCTTATTGACTGACAAGACTGGGAGTTCTGTGAGGGCAGGGATTGTGTTATTTTGAAATGTCAGATCTCTACTAGCAGTTAGCATAGTACTCTGAACTCAGCAAACAGATGCTTAGTGTTTCTTCTATTGAATTTGTTCTCACTCCTGAGAAACTCAAGTCTTCTATCTTGGATCTATGTCTCAGGGGTACATAAATCTTAACTTCCCAGTTGTGCCTATTCAGAAGACAGAAACACAAAGTAATCTTTACCTTTTATTCAGCAAACCTCTATTAGGGACCTTTTTCTATATGCAAGACCCCCGGCTCTAAGTCCTGAGTGGAAAATGAAGGAAAATTAACCAGAAATGTATAATTTGATTAGGAAGGTAAGATAAAAAAATACCACTTAATGAAAGTTAGATGTTAGTGCCCCCTGAGAGACCTAAGGAAGGTAGATCTCAGAAAGTTATGCTCATATACCTTCTCTTTGGGTGGTCCCCACTTCCAACCTGCAAATTCCCAAATAAGCACATGGTGCCTGGATAGTCTTGCATCTCATGACTCAGTTCTACATTTTGGAGATATTTTTTCAAGGCTACTTTCCCGGTATTTCCTCTGTTCATTAGCCAGTGGAAATGCAGGTCTTTGGCTCTCAGCTCTCCAAGCTTTTTCGGTATTGTAGTCCCTTACTTGGTATACAGTAAGCCAGGACAGCTGTCAGATCTCCAGACATGAGCTGTCTAATCCAGTATTTACATTAAGGAAAGTCAAAAGTACATTGTATTTCTTGTAACTTCGTAACATTTTTGTCCACTTTGCATAACAAAATAAAGAACTCAGACTAGTTCTGTTCTCCCCCTGCTTTGTGGACTTGGTTAAGTTATCTGCCTTCTCTGGCCTTGGTTTGTCATGGGTCAAATGAGAGTGTGAGACCAGATGCCAACTTTTAACCTTTATCATATCATGGACCTCTTCATCAGTTGAATGAAACCTATTGACCCCTATTCAGAATAGTTCCTTTAAAAAATTCAGATTGCAACTCCCTCTCTTACCAAGACTGGAAGGGCAGGAATTTCTCCTGTGCTGATCCCCCTCCTGATTAGCATGGGAGCTTTGACTTGCTCCATTTTTGACCTGGATCATTTTATCCCTCTTTGGACAACCTGGTGGCCTAAGGGAAACCAATTCTATGGAAATGAAGGTATAATTTTTTTCCCATCCAACTTCATTGACCCCTTGAAGTCTATCCACAGACTAAATGATCTCAGAGTTTTTCCAGTATTAACATCCTATAACTGTCTGGTTTAGGGTTATATTTTACTTGGATGGTTCTAATCTCATGGATAGGATGACATCTTCTACAACTTATCACTCAATCATATTTTCCAGTTCTATGTGAGTCTTGCTTAGAAGATAGGATCTTCTCATAAATCTGCCACATGGATTCTACCCAGTGTTTTTGGACAATATAGGTATTACTGAAAAATTGTTTATATCAAATCATTGCAGAATGACTCTTATTTTATAGGTATTATATATATATATATATATATATATATATATATATATATATATATATATATATATATATGTAAGGCAGTGCAACATGGTAGATAGAATCAAGAAAATTATGAGGGTTTGTGTCCTGCTTGTAACACATGCTAGCTTTTTCATCCTGGAAAATTCATTAAACCTCTTAGAGTACTCTCTAATACTTGAAATTAGTAATGAGCTACCCATCTTTATTTGATCCTCTGATGATAACCCAGTTTAGAACAAAAGAGAATTCTCAAGAATGGGCTCTGTATCATTGGAGAAAAGTTCTACATTGCTAAGATGAAAGCAGATACATTTAAGTCTATTGTATTTCAAAAAAAGACCCTATGATATGGTGAATGCTTTTGTAAAAGGAAATATACAGATTTCTCTCTCGTTGCATTCAACTTAGATCAACTTATACCATGGAAACAATGTAAAGACTAACAGACTGTCTTCTGTGGGGGGTAGGGGGGGAGGGAAGCAAGATTAGGGAGAAAATTGTAAAACTCAAAATAAATAAAATCTTTCTAAAAAAAGAAAGGGAGGGGCGGCTAGGTGGCACAGTGAATAGAGCACTGGCCCTGGAGTCAGGAGTATTTGGGTTCAAATCTGGCCTTAGACACTTAATAATTACCTAGCTATGTGGCCTTGGGCAAACCACTTAACTCCATTGCCTTGTAAAAACCTAAAAAAAAGGGAGAAGGAAGGATTTCAGGGCAAAATTTAAGCAACATAAGTTCAAAAGAAGCCAATAAATTTCTATTTTTTTAAATTTTAATTATATTTCAAAAAATAGATCATGATGTATGTAGTGAGATGGGGGTCAGGGGAACTGTTTATAAGAGAAGTTCATAGTTTCATATATAATTCACTTTTTGTTATTCTATGTATATTAAAATTTTCATGTTGCTAATGTTTAATAAATTCATAATAAAGAAAAATTTAAAAAATAAGGGAAAAAAAGGAAATATACATTGGAAATATGAATAATCTCTCTCTCTCTCTCTCTCTCTCTCTCTCTCTCTCCTCAGTTTTTTGGATTGGCAAACTTCAATTTTAGTGGGTATATGAGATTTTTTAAAAAAGTAAATCCAAACTATTCAGTTAGTGGGTATTAATATGAATAATTTTCTCTCCATGTCCTCGGTCTATTGGATTGGCAACCCCCAAATGTGTGTGTGTGTGTGTGTGTGTGTGTGTGTGTGTGTGTGTATGTGTATTATGAAGTTTCTTTAAAAGTGAGGTCAAGCTATTTCAGTTAGTGGGTAATGAAGTGTAGCAATAGAAGGCAGCTTAATCAGCAAAAGCATCAAAGCTATTGGGTCCACGTTTATGCCAGTGAATAGGGCATACTGCTAAAATCACATACACTTTGAAGGACAGTTTGTGAAATGTACTTAATTGCATTGTCTATTTTGATTCTCAGTTCCTATCTGTATAACTGTCCATTTAATTGTGGCTGTTTGATACCAGTTGTTCAGGTTAAAGGCACAACAGAGTTTCTGTGTATACATTGTATATAATGCCTTCTAGCCCTGAACCTGAAGCTCTTGCATAATGAGGACCTTGTGTGTGCTGTATAGTGTCAAGCACTTTTCTCATACTTCCAGATCTCTGGCAGCATCTGAAGACTTAGGAATGGCTGCCAAAATATACGGCTGGGAAAGACCTTGTACCAAGCAGCATGTCTGTAGAGGATACATGGAAAAGATCTGAACTGGCAAAGAGAATTGCTAGTATCTGCATAAATCAACTTCCTAGTGAGTGTGTTTCCCTTGATTGTGTCTATAATTATCATTCCTGTGCAGCAGAGATGCCTCCATGGTATAAGTGGGCAGTCAAGGTACACCTCCCCAAAAGTAGAGTCTTTGCACACCCAATACAAATTTTGAAGCCCTTTGCTGGGTCTTTCAGTCTCTCTGAAAAGGTCATGTGTAGCATTGTCCACCTGTGATTTGGGCATTCATATTGCATGTATGGGCAGCTAGGTGGCCAAGTGGATAGAGCTGTCTGACCTTGGGCAAGTCATTTAACCCTAATAGCATCATATCCAGGGCTGATTCATATCTGGTCACTGTATTGAAATGGCTCTGGAGGAGAAAGTGAAGCTGGTGACTTAGCATAGTCCCCCTCACTCAGATCCAATTCATGTACTTGTAATGGCATCACCTCCCTGATGTCATGGTCTTCTTCAAAAATGAAGGGCAAACATCATCATCATCATCATCATCAGGTCCTCTGATTTTTCAAGATTCTAAAGTTGAAGTATCTAGAAAAGAATCATTACTCTAAAATTTTCCATTTGTTTTTGGAATGATTTTTAGATTGATTTTCCTCCCCAGCCAAAGTTGCCTTTGCTGTGTACTTTTTTACTAATCTGACTTCAAGGAACTTCATTTCTTCTCTCTGGGGTATAGTGGAAAGTCAGTCAACAAGAATCCATTAAGAGCTTGTTATGGGTCAGGTACTATGTCTGCTAAGCCCTGGGAGATTGAAAGAAAGACAAAAATACTGACTCTTCCTCAAGGAGCTTACAATCTAATGGGAGACACAACGTGCAAAAGATTACGCCCAGACAAGCTCTAAATAGTGTCTATATTGATTTGGGAGTCAGAAGATAGAGGTTCAGGTATTGACTCTACCCCTTACGTGTTATGTGAACATAGGTAAGTCAGGATCCTTCTCTGCAGAATCAGGGACACTATTGAGAGGATCTCAAAGCTTCCTTCTCACTCTGATCTCTTAAGATCCTGTGATTCCTCCCCCAGAAACTTCATATATATACCCTTTGCCTATCTAGGGAAACTGTTTTCCTATCCTAACCACCACATGATATATACTAATGTTCCTTTCCTCCTTTCATTTGTATGGTTACAACATGGATTATAAATAGTTACAAAAGGTTTACAAATATGTAATCCTTTACCAAATAAGAATTCAAAACAAATTTCTCTGGAGATATTTCTGAAAAGGAGGGATTCTTAACCTTGTAGAAAGATTTCTGTGCAGCCTTGCTAAAATATCAGAATTAAATTACTATTGCCCTAACTTCTGCCATTCTGAGTTAGGGCTTGTAGGTGGCGCAGTGGATAGAGCACTGGCCCTGAAGTCAGGAGGACCAGAATTCAAATGTGATCTTAGACACTTGAAATTTACTATTTGTGTCACCTTGGGCAAGTCACTTAACCCTGATTGTCTCACATCCAGGGCCATCCCTAGTCATCATGATCCATATTTTGCCACTGAACCCACTGGAAAAAAAAGTGAGACTGATGACATTGCACAGCACCCCCTCATTCAAATCCAATTCACATACATCTCATGATATTACTTCCCAGATGTCATGATTTTCTTTGAGAATGAAGGACAAACAACAACAATGACCATTATGAGCTACTAAAACCCATGGGTTTCTTATTTTCTCTGTCCTGAGGTGAAACATAGGGCAGTGGAGGCAATGCAATATAGGACAGTGGAGGAGATGCAACATAGAACAATGGAAAGATGACTAAAGTAGGAGATAGTTGTCTGTTAGTCCTGGTTCTGAGTTTTTTGATCTGAATGACTTCAGGCAAGTTGAAGCCTCTGGTTTCTCATCTGTGAAATGAAGATAATAAGACTTCTGCCTAGAGAAAGAAAAAAGTATATTTCTCTTTATTAGAAGAAGTATATCTTTCAGTTCCCCGTCTTCGTCATTTGCAGATAAACTATTTTGGAATTCAGAACAAATAGCCAATTAATTAGAGCTCTCAAGCATGTCATATATCTCTGAACATACTATTCCCAACTTTATCAACACCTAAGTTCTGGGCCTTTTATTGAATCTGATTTAGAGTTAGAAAATCTTTAACTCATGCTAATCCCTAGCTGCCAATCTGAATGCTCTTTATATCATTTTAGAGACTTCCTTAAACCACAAAGGGTTGTCTGGATCTGAGGCCCGCTACTTTTACTCAGCCCTCCAAAATTCTTTGGGTCCTCCATGAGTCTAAATAAGCACAAAAACTTAGTGGAGAAGGTAAGGTGGTTGTTTTTTCTCCTATTGCTAGCTTTATTGTGTATATGGAGCCAGAAATAGTCTTCTAGGCCTTGAGCCTACCCATACTTAATTTTCTATACCATACATCCATTTATTCACCTAACAATTAGAGTTACTGTGTGCTGAGCCATTATAAGAAATATAAAAGAATTATATTTGCATCTGATAATAACTATATCTTTGTGACAACCAGTCTTTTCAAATATGAGGAACCCTTTTCAATGTCCAAAACTTCTACAGATTCCCACCATGATAATAGTTTTACTATTATTTTATGTTGATTGAGAAAATAGCTCAAAATGATGGAGAGAAACTACTGTGAATGAACACTTTGAAATGAACTTATATTTCATTAATCACAGTAGCATCTGTATAGTTTTGAAAAATAGTGAGACTAATATGTGTAAGACATTATTCATTCAGTGTGCAGAAGGTGTTTGCCTATTTATTAGATTGAATCACACTCCATATTTTATTTAATATAAATAAAAACCAAAATGACATATGGATTTATTAATATCTTCTGTAATAGCTCTGTGACGCTTTAGGGGTCCTTAGCCCATAATTTGGGAACCACTTGGATAATGGAAACAGGTCACAGGAGACCTGGGTCTGGATTCTAGTTTTGTTATTAGCTCTGTGACTTTAGATTAGCAACTCCCACTGAGCCTCACTTTTTTCCCTTGGAATATAAGAGAATTAAATTAGATGAAATATATCCTTTCCTACTCTAACATTCTAGGGATCAGAGTAATTGGAGAAAGAAAACAGGCACAGAGAATAGTGTAAAGAAAAGACCATCTAATAAGACTGACTTATAGTTACAAATATCTTCTCTGATCCTCTTAGAAATCCTGTGAGGGAGATTCTGCAGGTATTGTTCTCATTTTGTTATTGAGGAAATTGAATCTCAGAGAAGTTAGTGGTTTGTCCATTACAACAGGAAGTAGGGCAGTGAGGTGCTGTTGTGGATAGAGTGCTGGCCCTGGAGTCAGAAAGATACTCACTAGCTGTGTTACCTCGGGCAAGTCACTTAACCCATTTGCCTCACATCCAGGGCATCTCCAGTCATCCTGATTCATATATGACCACTTGACCCAAATGGTTCCAGAGGGGAAAGAGAGTCTAGTGTCTTAGCACAGCTCCCCTCACTCAAATCCAATTCATGTGCTTGTCATGGTATCACCTCCCTGATGTCATGGTTTTCTTCAAGAACAAAGGATAGGGGGCAGCTTAGGTGACACAGTAGATAGAGCACCAGTCCTGGAGTCAGGAGGACCTGAGTTCAAATCCAGTTTCAGACACTTAATAATTGCCTAGTTGTGTGACCATTATCATTAAGCAAGTTACTTAACTCCATTGCATAAATAAAATGTTAAAAAAAGAATGAGGGACAGCAGCAAGTATGGGACAGAGTGAGGAACTGAAGCCAGTTCTTTGTCTGAAAGCTTCAGAACTCTTTATGAATTTTAGCTATTATTATTAGAAGAATAAAAGGGCAAGGTGAGGGGAATTGCTAGCTTACAGTCAATTCAATTTAGTAAATGTTAATTAAGTGCTGCTATGTGCTGGACAAAACCTAAAAGATGGGGATGCAAATAAGAAAAAAAAACTTCCTGCCCTCATGCAGTTTGCAATCTAATGGAGAACAATACAGGAAGGAAGCTGGAGAGACAATGAGGATGGGCGTAGTGAATATCAGGTGTACCAGAAGAAGGAGTATCTTGGTACATGGAGTTGAAAATCCCATATTCAGTGCTTATTACTGTTATGTCACTTCAAGGGAACAAGTCATAGTTCATACTAAAATAAATCTCCAGTAAATCAAATAAAAATAAGAAACTTCTACTAAACCATCCCACAATCCCTGAGAGCCCTGCCTCATGTTGTGACTCTGGAAGACCAAGTAGAACATGTGAAGTCCCATTAGGAGCTTGCCATTTCTGACAGCATTGCAGATCAACTAAGAATGACAGAAACTTCTCTTCATACCCCAACATAATTCAGCTGTTCAGGTCCATTGCCCAAATGAAACCATACACAGTAAGCAAGCCCTAGTCATCTGTGAACAAACCATTTAGAAATAACCCCAACAAGAGCTCTTGGTCAGATTGATCTGCACTGCCTGTTGAGGCAGTGCCTGGACATTCACTAGGCAATCTGGCTTCACTTCTATTCAAGTCTCACCAGACGTTCTCACTGGTGGCTTCTACAATTTTGGGGGAACCTATGACTACCAAGTTTCCTCTTACTAAAAGAGGGAACCAATCTTAGAGCTTGGTTGTCTTGCCCATTAGTTTATAATCTCCTGGAGGGTAGGGACTGTCTTGTGTCTTTTTTTCTATCTCTAATGTTTAGCTTGGACCTGGGGATATGATGGGATTTCAAGTCTTCTGTGGGATTCACTTGGAGTTCCTATGTGCCTGCCCTTTAAGCCTGAGAAGCAGCATTGAGGTAGAGGGGAGGGGAAGCTCTATGATTGACTGGGAATAAGGAGATTCAGGTTCTAGTCCTGCCACTAACTTCTTTACTATCCTTTCTCTTGGTTTTTATTTTTGATTTCTAGTCTGTTTTAAAGAAGTTTTGAATATACTGATCTCTAGGGTCTAGAAAGGGCTAGAAAACCAGGACTTTTCCCTATGATGTCAAGATGAGAGGGTGCTAAAAATATTTGCTGTCCTTCAGCAACATAAAAACAACCAAGATGAACACCTGGTTAGAAAGAATAATTGACTAAAATAGAAAACTACCAGATGGTGGGCTGGGATAGTCTTCCCCTTTTCTGTCTGGATAGGGACCTCTGGAAATAGGACACCCAGGGTCTGTGTCTCCCTCCCATGGGGCAGAGTACTGGTCCCCCTACTCCCCTTCTAGACTATGCTTTGTGTTCCTCAACTAACGCATTATTGAAGGTAGTTACTCCAGTTATAAAATGCCCTAGTTATGACTCTGATCTTTGATTTTCAGTTCCATTCCTATGTCCTAATTTAGAGTATCCATAGATTCCACAGGAGGATGTAGAGGGAAATTATGATAGTATAGTATCCTCATGGTAGTTAAGGACAATTGATAAGAACCCAAAATTTCCAGTCAGAAGACTAAGATTCAAATGCCTTCTTTATCATGTACTCACTCCCTGTGTGATCCTTGGAGAAATATGTCCCTTCTCTGGCCCTCAGTTTCCTCATCTGTAAAATGAAAGACTGATGTGAAATTATCTTGCCTATTCAAATGCTAAATTACTACAAGTATAGTTCTACCCTCAACCCTGCATACTTTTTCATTTGACACTCAGGTGTGTGTGTGTGTGTGTGTGTGTGTGTGTGTGTGTGTGTATGCATGTGCGCGTACATATGGAAATCCTCTGATGATGGAGATGAAAAGCTTGTCAATTGCACATAGACATAGAAAGTTATTTTGGACACATCCTATATCCATGCAACTTATTTTTGTCAAAGGCAGGACTTGAACTCAGGCCTTCTTGATGTCAAGCCAGTCCTCCATTATTTATGGCATACTGCATATCATGGAATGTAATATATGTGACATTGGGAATATTTTTTCTGGGAACTAGAGAAGTGTATTTATTTCAATTCTTGGTGATATTCTAGGACTTGTTATTAAAGGTATGACCTGCACCCCTATTTTACCCTCATCTTTTATTTTTCAATTTATTAATATTTTTATTTAAAATTTTAAGTTCCAAGTTTTCTTTCTCCTTATCTCCCTTCCTCCCGCTGCCTGAGATGGTAAGTAATAAGATGTAGTTTATACATGTGCAATTATATAAAACATTTTAATATTAGTCATTTTGTACAAGAAGACTAGAATAAAAGAAAAAAACGGAAAGAAAGTGAAAAGTAGCATGCTTCAGCCTGCATTCAGTCAATACCACTTCTTTCTCTGGAGGTGGACAGTATGCTGTATCATGGCTCTTCAGAATTGTCTTTAATTATTGTATTGCTGAGAATAGCTATATCATTAAAAGGTCTTCATTGAATAATATTGTTGCTAGTGTGTACAACATTCTCCCGGCTCTTTTCACTTAGCTATGCATCAGTCCATCTAAGTCTTAACAGATGTTTTTGAAATCATCCTCATTTCTCATAGCACAATAATATTACATTACAATCATATACCACACCTTCTTTATCCATTCTGCAATTGATGGGCATCTCTTTGATTTCCAATTCTTAGGTACCATAAAAAAAGAACTACAATGAATATTTTTGTACAAACAAGTTCCTTTCCATTTTTTATGTGTTTTTGGAATATAGATCTAGCAATGGTATTTTTTAAACTTTTTGTTTATTTAAGGCAATGGAGTTAAGTGATTTGCCCAAGGTCACACAACTAGGCAATTATTAAGTGTCTGATACCAGATTTGAACTCGGGTACTCCTGACTCCACTGTGCTACCTAGCTACCCCCTAGCAATAGTACTGATGGATCAAAGGGTATACATAGTTTTGATAGCCATTTGGGCATAGTTTCAAATTGCTCTCCAGAATGATAGAATCACTTCATAATTCTACTTGTTATTAAAGGTCTCTTTAGTGTCTCACTTTTCTCTATATCCTCTCCAACATCCAGCATTTCCTTTTTTGTCATATTAACCACTCTGATAAGTGTGAGGTGTTGCCCCAAGAGTTGTTATAATTTTCTTTTCTTTTGATCAGTACTAATTTAGAGTATTTTTTTAATATGACTATAGAAAGATTTGATTTCTTCCTCTGAAAACTTCCCATTCATATATCCTCTGATCATTTTTTTTAATTGGGGAATGACTTATATTTTTTTATAAATTTCACCCAGTTATCTATTTATTTGAGAAATGAGGCTTTTGTCAGAGTTATTTATTAAAAATTCCCTTTCCTCCCGTTTTCTACATTCCTTCCAATTTTGGTTGCATTGGTTTTGTTAGTTCAAACCTTTTAAATTTTAGATAATCAAAATTATCTAGTTTACTTTTTTGTACTGCTCTCTATATCTTATTTCATCCTAATTTTCCCCCTTATCCACAAATCTGACAGATAAACTCTTCCATGCTTTCTTAATTTGCTTATGGTATCATCCTTTATGTGTAAATCATATACCTGTTTCGAACTTATCTTGGTATAGTGAGATGTTGGTTTATACCTAGTTTCTGCCATTTTGTTTTTTAGTTTTCCCCATCAGTTTTGTAAAATAATGAGTTTTTGTTCCAAAAACTTAGATCTTTGAGTTTCTCATATGCTAAAATACTATGATTATTTATTATATTGTACTTTGTGCCTAGTATATTCCTTTGATCCACCACTCTAATTCTTAGCCAGTACTAGATTGTTTTGATAATTACTAATTTATAATACAGTTTGAGATCTGGTATGAGAAGATTACCTTCTTACGCATTTTTGTCATTGTTTCCCTGGATATACTTGAAAATTTTTTCTTCTAAATGATTTTTTTTTGCAAGGCAACAGGGTTAAGTGGCTTGCCCAAGGCCACACGGTTAGGTAATTATTAAGTGTCTGAGACCGGTTTTGAACCCAGGAACTCCTGACTCCAGGGCCAGTGCTTTATCCACTATGCCACCTAGCCACCCCTTCTAAATGATTTTTAATAGGAATGGGTGCTGTATTTTGTGAAAGGTTTTTTTTCTCTAACTATTGAGATAATAGTATGATTTCCATTGGTTTTGTAATTGAAATGGTAAATTATGCTGACAGTTTTCCTAATATTGAACCAATGCCACATTCTTGCTATAAATTCCACCTGGTCATAATATATAATCTTTGTGGTATATTATTATAAACTCTTTGCTAATTTTTTAAAATTTTTCTATCAGTAATCATTAGAGAAATTGATCTATAATTTTCTTTTTCTACTTTGGCTCTTCTGGCTTGAGTATCAGCACCATATTTATGTCATGAAAGTAATTTGGTAGAACTCTTTCTTCACCTACTTTTCCAAATAGTTTATATAGTATTGGGATTAATTTTTCTTTAAATGTTTGTTAGAATTTGCTTGTGAATCCATCTGGTCCTGACTGTTTTTAAGAAGATCATTGATGACTTGTTCAATTTCATTTTTTCCAAGTTTGGGTTATTTAAGTATTTTATTTCTTCCTATGTTAATCTGTTACACTGTTCCAAGATTTTTGTGCTGAGATCTGAATCTTACTGCTGACTTTCACTGGTTTTTAGGGCTTAGCTGCTTTTTCTCTAGGATAGGTTTTCCTTCTGTCTTATACCAGGATGTAGGACCTCCCTATTGGCATCCATTGGGTGTGGAATTTAGCTGCTGTCATGCTCAAGGTGTGGGGCCTTTCTGGTGGATTGGTATAGTAACAGGGCCACTCTGCTGGTAGGTTCCAGGCACAGAGCTTCATTATTGGTCAGCAATAGGCTCAAGGCTTCATTGGTGGTCTTGTGCTGAGGTTGGGTTCTCTGAGGTTGGGCCTTGCTAAATTGCATAAATGACTTATTTTCCTAGGGGACTGCTAGTTTGCAGGAGAGTGGGGCCTCACTGGTAGATAGCTGATGTCATCTGCTGCTGCTACTCATACTCTTGGACCCTGCTCCCCTCCCATCCCAGTGAGACTGACCTTTCCTTAACTTAAGGTTATTAATTAAGTAACTTAAGTTACTTCTCTGCTCCAATTTTGAGGCAGTTTCCTAGTGATATGGAGGGGAATTAGGAGGACTTCAGAGGGTTTTTTCCTTATTCTATCTTGGCAGTGGAAATCCTCTCTGTTCTATTAATCTACTCTAGAGGCTTGAAGAGAAAAGTAATCTCCATTAGAGAGGCAGTTTAATATAGTACATAAACCTTGGAGGCAGGTGTCAGGAGAGACCGGCTTCAAATTATGCTTCCAACTCTTACTAGATGCATGAACATAAGCAAGTCATTGAAACTGTCTGAAATTCCATTTCTTCATCTGTAAAGTGGATCTCATACAGGATTATGTTATTATTATCTTATGTGAGATAATGCTGGCAGAATGCTTGGGTAACTTTTTAAGTACCATAGAAATACCAGTATGACTGCACATAACCATCTCTTGTCCTTGCAATGAAGATCACCTTCTGTCCTTTTGCTCAGGGAACTTCTCTACTTATGACCTTCAGATACAACATGTCTGGGTAATTTGATTCAAGTCAGTAAGCATTAAATAAGCACCAATTATGCCCTACACTAACCAATTGTTAGTCCCCGGGGCTACAAAGTCAATAATGAAAATTATCCTTTCTATCAAAGAGCTTATATTCTATTGAATATATATGTGAGTCTATGTGTGCTTATGAATGAAAGCTCATGAACAGGAGAATAATTCAAATTATTTACAAAGCAATTTTGAATGGGCATGTGTAGTAAGAATTTTCAACTGAGGGGATCAGGAAGGATCCCCTGTTCAGTGATGGTAGTTATGTGGAGTCTTGAAGAAAACTGGAATTCCAAGAGGTAAAAGTGAGCAAGGAGAGTATTGCAGGAATGGGAGATAAGTACAGAGATCTGATTCAAATTACATTTCTAGCATTTACTAGATGTATGATCATAAGCAGGTCACTTAAGTTGGACTTATCTTTCATTTCCTCATCTATAAAATGGGATTAATAGTGCTAGCAGTAACTGATAAGCAATGGAAGGTATGGACAAACTAAAACCCAGATCTCCAACCCCTGTAGTTAATCATTGTTGAGATACTATCTTTATTAACTTGGCCATAGGTTCTGATTCCAAGATCACTATTGCAGTTTGTCATATTAGCTTAACTCCATCTGCCACCATATTTGTATATCTGCCAGTACAGATGAATGTTATTCTTCAGGGAACAGGCAAGATTAGGGCAAATGAAATTACTGTTAAGTAATTTCTTCTTTCTACACAAAGAATGAGATGGAGTTTGGGAAAGAGTAGGGCTGCTGATAGATACAGAAACATGGATAAGTAAAAATGTAGTCATTTAAATTTTCTTCAGTTCCTTTGAGTATCAGAAGGCACATGCCTCTAGATTTGCCCCATTCACCTTTATTAATTATCCATTGGAAAGTTGCTGACAGAGAAAGCCACTGAAAAGCAGGAAGATCTCACAAAGCTGCCTTAAAATGAAATGAAAATTTCTTTATCCAGGTCTTTATCCTGACCTATTTTTGCCTTTTTCTTCACCTCTCAGAGGACGAGATGAGCGGAGGCAGAACTGAAAGAGATTAAAGAGATGAAGGCTACTTGGAGCCAAGTTGCAGAGTCAACTTTTGGTAATTTCCATGAAAAACTAACACTTATCGAAATCTCTTGTCATGTCAAATAAGCAACCAGGAAGAGGCCTTGCTAATGTGTCAAGGGCACTTCAAATGGAATTATTTTATGGAGTATGAGTTGAAGCATCCTAATTAGGATAAATTTTCAACCAAAATCTCCAAATCCAATTTGGTTCCTTATCTAATAGGACTTTGTTTTCCTGTGATGACTGTCTAGATGGTTTCCTTTAGTAGATGCTGCCCCATTGCCTAACAATAGTTTACATTCCCAGAAATATTGCTGTTACTATCACCACCACAGTCAACATGAGTATGATAATTTTATTGTTGTTAGACTCAGTGGCATCAAAGCTTGGTGATGTCATCAGGCCTTCCAGGCAATGCCTTTAATAAACCGCCTTTCTTCCTCTCTGCTGGAACTTATTGGTTGTGACATTTTCATATATTTGTAGGGGGCAGACAGCCTTTTGAAATGAAAGCATCCATTTGGAACCCTGAAAATAGTGGATATGGTCCCCATATATGACATTTCATCTCCTATCTCACTCTCTTCCTTTTGCTCATCTTCTTCACCTCTACCTTTGGAATTCTTTCTACAAGAATTAGCTCAGATGCCTGCCTCTTGTATGAGGCCTTTTCTGATTTCCCTCAGATTTTAGTTTTTTGGCAACCCTGGGGAATGACTGTTTTGATTTTGTCTATATTTTGTGTAGCCCAGGTCAAATTAATGAACATCTCAGGGCTATAGTGCAGAGAAGGTGCTGATCTGCATTGGCAGGGCAGTTTCTTCCCAAGGGAGCTCTCTATGTCAGTGAAATAATCAGTCCAATCTCTATCTATAAGCATGCTTTTTTATTTATACTTTATTACGCTATACACTTTTATTTTTTCTCCCAGAAAGAACATAAGTTCATTGAGGCCAGGGATTATCCCATATCAGTGCACATTTGAACTAAAATGAATGCAGTTAAAGGTTTATATATATATATATATATATATATATATATATATATATATATATATATATTAATGATGATAGTTGACTTTATAAATAGTGTTTAGAAATTTTAAATGCATAATTGTATCCTTTCCACACAAAGATAACTACCAGAAACTCAGTGTAATCTGTTCAATTACACACATTTATTATACACTTACCCTTTAGGGATTCCAAGGACGTATTTCCTTTCCTCAAAGTCAATGACTTATTACACACCAACATCTCTTATAATGGTAGTCTCATTGTCCTCATCTATTTCAGGGGGCTCAGATAGAAATGGCCATGGGACAAGTCAATAATCATCCTGCTAATATTCATCTACATGTAATGTTCTAGGGACATTAAATCTACTTGTGTAGAGTTGTATAAAATATCATGGTTTTTGCAATTGATTGAGAGTATTGGAATCCAAGCTCATCTTCTGTAGACTCACTGAAATTATCTTTGGTGTATCTCTAGTGGTAGTCAGGATGATGGGGATACTGTGTACCTCGTTGAATTTCCAAACTGTGTTGAGTTCTTCTGCTAGAATTCTTTGTTTCAAAAACTATTCATTCACTTACCAAGGAGGTTATGAGCATTCGGTGTGGCAAAACCTATTAAATATTTTTTTCTTAAATTTTTTATGGTTTGGTACCATATCTATGTGATTATGGGCCATGGTTTTTATTTGTTATTTAATGTTCTCAGTTTACTTGTTGAATGCTCAAGGGTAATTTGAGGTCATTCTTTGGAACTATAAGAATTCCTTATTAATTAATTAATTTGTTTGTTTGTTTATTTGTTTATTTATTTATGTGAGATAACAAGCTTCTAGTGTATAACTTTTGCCATCTGACCATGGCTTTGTAGGAATTTGGTAGATGTTTAGTGCTGTGGAAGTTGCTATGATTCTCTGCAAAATATTTACTAGTCAATAAATCTGGACTCCTTAAGGTTGACCCTTTTGGAATTTCTGGAAATGTCTTGGTCTTGTATCTCTATCATAAATCTATCTTTCTCTATTAGTATTGCCATTATGATTAATAATATTACTAATAATTGAAACAACTAACTTGCTTTATTTTTCCTCCTCCTCCCCAAATTAAATATGTTAGAATCATTCTCAGCTTTGGAAAAAAACTTTGGACTCATCTTAATTTTCTTTGAAACAGCCTCCTAGATCTTTTTCCTTGTTGGGAAGCCTATGGTTTAAAAGTTTGACAACTTCGATCATTTCTCTCTAGCCAACTAATGCCTTTTGTTTTTAATTTACAGAGCACGTACTGACTAGCTTTTCTCTCTGACAAGAACAGTTATAGCTATTGATTGGATGACTACATTTGTTTCATGAAATTCCATTTCCCAAGGCCACCAGATGGACATTTTAAGCCTTTAGTCTTTGCCCAGGAAAGCAGATATACTGTTTTCACGAGCCCAGTTTTCCTAAAGTCTAGTTGTGAATGGGCCTCACTCATTTATCTAGATGGGCTTA
Source organism: Macrotis lagotis (assembly GCF_037893015.1). Taxonomy (NCBI): domain Eukaryota; kingdom Metazoa; phylum Chordata; class Mammalia; order Peramelemorphia; family Peramelidae; genus Macrotis; species Macrotis lagotis. Next base: position 37,692,649 of record NC_133666.1, read on the forward strand.
ACTTATTGAACTGGTCAATAAATTCAGTGCCAAGTACCTATTTGCCAGTGTGTAATAATCATATAAATTAATCATAAAGCAATTTACATATTGGTAATTTTCTCTCTTTCTCCACTAAAGGTTATTAGAAGCAACACTGTCATTCCATAAAAGGGGGGGGAGGGGAGAATGACTCAAACACATTGCTAATAAGAAGCCATCAAATAAATGTATAGACTACACAGCTGCTTATTTCCATAATAAATATTATGGAAAGGATCCTAGGGAATAACTGTCTTCAGTAGTTTTATAATGTGATGAATTCACAGGCTTTCCCATTTTGTTTGCTACTTTCCTGAACCTGGAAATGTTAAAATGAAAAATGCATAGAAACGTATGCTGGAAATATTATATATTTTAAAACATGGATTAAAGTTCAGTATGAGTAGAAGTGAGGTTAACAAATTTTGGCATCCTTATCATAACCGGAAACTTGAATGTAAAATTAACAGAGCCATTCTCCAATAAGTTCTAGGATTAGCCTCTGATATATTTGACAGGACCTAATGAACCATCATCATAAGCAACAGAGTGTTAAAATGGGAAAAAGAAAATGCTTCGAAATGCTTTTTTCCCTCTGATTATTTTTAGATTTTTTTTTTCACAGTATGATTGTCTTAATGCAAATGACATGTGATAGACCATTCCTTCAGAGCTCCTATCTGAAACTAATGGATTGTGACCAGATAATGAAGTATCATCACTTACCACAGCATAGTTTCTCTGATCCCAAACACATTTTGAACATGCCTGTGCCCCATCTAACACTGCACAAAATTATATGATGGGAATCAGTATTTCCTACTTTCTTGCCTCCTCAGTGCAATTCAATGTGCATTTAGGTGCTTAATATGTGCTAGGCCCTCTACTAGGATCTGAGGATACAAAGGCAAAAATGAAACAAGTTCTTTCTTCAAGCAAATTGTATTCTCCTTGGGGGGGGGGACTATATATAAATATGTGTGTATTTGCATGTGTTTGTCTACATACACACATAAATCAACACAGCACAAATCACTAGTAAGAGAGGCACAAATCAAAATTACTTTGAGACTTCAGTTAACACCAGTAAGTTAGCGAGGATGAGAAAGTATTTGAATAATCAATATCAGAAGGATTACGTAAAGACAGGCTGAGTAATACACTGTTGGTGGAGCTATGGCTTGACTTAGCTGTTCTGAAAAGCAGTTTGAAACTATGTTAAATTAAAATGCCCATATCTTTTAACCTAGGGATTCCATTATAAAGAAATATCTTAAAGAGGTCAGAGGCAGGAAGAGCTGTCCCAAATACGCCAAAAGTATCTATGACACTTTTTCTAGTTGTGAAGACCTAGGAAATAGGTTTATTTTTCCTAGAAAGTTGCCTGAGAAAGTGGAGGTAGGTGAGGGAATAGTATAGATGAGGGAGAATTTTTTAAGAATGGTTGGGATTTGAATATGTTCATAGGCATTAGGATGAACCAGTAATTAGAGAGATAGTGAAGAAGAAAGAACTGTGTGTCTATGTCTGTGTCTCTGGGTAACATGTGTGTGTATGTGCGTGGTGTGTGCAGTGTGTACGTGTGTGTCTGTGATGTGAGTGTCTGTGTATGTGGTGTGCATGTATATGGTGTGTGTGTGTGTGTGTGCATGTGTATAAGGGGGAACGATTGTGTTGATAATTTATTAGAAAAGGCAAAAGGGTGGAGTCAAGGAGAATAAGTAATTAATTTAGCTTTGTTAAGAAAGGTCACCCCTTTGCCAAAAGCTTAAGTACAAGAGGAGAGAATGGCGTATTATTGAACAAACTCTGCTTATTGTCTCTTCTCTAATTTTTCAGCTCATTACTGTCTCATTTTTCATTTCACCACTCAGCCAGTAAATATTTATTTAGCACCCACTATTCTAGATGCTGTGCTAAGCTCTGAGGACACAAATATGAAAAAGAAAGTCTGTGCCCTCAAGGAGTTTATAACCTAATAGAAGGCATATATAAAATGAAGGAGAAGGGAAGGAAAGATATCTGGTGTTGGAGCCTGATGAAGTCTAAAAGCATACAGCCAAATAGAAGAGGTCTCAGGAGAAGAGGGTACTGCTGTGGTTTTAGTATCAAGATTCATGTTATCTATTAGAATGCCAAGGATCTTGAGGGCAAGGATCTTGTTGGGTGGGAAATGAAACTTGACTCCACAATTCTTTGTGATCTCTTTTTTTGGAATGTTATTTTATTTTTTCAATTACATGCAAAGATAGTTTTCAATGTTTTTCTTTTTATAAACTTCTTAGCTCCACATTTTTATGCCTTCCTCCCTTCCCTCCTTCCTCCCCATGACAGTGAGTAATTTGATATGTTATACATGTAAAATCATGTTTAACATATTTCCATATTCGTTCTTATCCATTCTTATTGAAGAAGACCAAAGCAACATCACTGTATTAGTGGCAAGTTACTGTGTGTCTGACTGTTACTGAGCAGACCAATGTGAGCTTGGAATGCTCTACCACAGATTGAGCATAAATAGTTTATGTGAACACCCTGGGGTGGGTTCTCTAAACTTACACATCTCACATTTTTGTTGAGCTGCTTCTATTCTTTCTTGCCCATAGAGCACAGTACCCTCTCTTATGAGGGCACATCATGTTGGACAGCCTTGTGCCAGTCAAGCTGCACAATCAGTTTGAAGGTTCTTAAGAGAGACTTTCAGGGTGTCCCTGTAACACTTCTTTTGAACCCCCTGTGAGGGCTTGCCTTGTGTGAATTCTCCATAGAACAGTCGTTTTGGCAAGTATACATTTGACATTCAAACAAAATGGCCAGTCCATCATGGTTGCACTCTCAGTGGTAAAGTTTGCAGGCTTGGCAGTTTACTCAAGAAAGGACCTTAGTGTCTGGGATCTTCTCCTGCCAGGTGATCTTCAGAATCTTCCTAAGACAATTCAAATGGAAGCGATTCAGCTTCCTGGCATGACCATGGTAGACTGTCCAGGTTTCACAGGTATACAGCAATGAGGTAAGCACAACAGTTCTGTAGACCTTCAGTCTGGTAGTTGGTCTAATACCTCTTCTCTCCCACACTTTCTCTCCAAAATACTGAGCTAGCTCTGGCAATGAGAGTGTCAACTTCATTATCAACATGTTCCTCCCTGGAAAGGACACTGCTAAGGAAAGTGAACTTGTCCATAGTATTCAAAATCTCTCCATTTGCTGTAATCAGTGGTACCAGATATGAGTGGTATGGAACACCTGTGGCTTTTGGGGGGATTGTTTTTTTTTTTAATTGCTAGACCAAAATGAACACAAGCAGCAGAGAATCAATCCATACTTTGTTGTACCTCAGATTCAGAAACTGCATTAAGGGCGCAATCATTTGCAAACAGAAGATAATGCGCCAACCTTCCCTCCACTTTGATTTTGGCTTATAGTCTTTTCAAGTTGAATAATCTACTATCAATGCAATGGTGATGATGTTTATCCTTCATTTGCAAAAAGACCAGGACATCAGGGAGGTGATGCCATGACAAGTAAGTGAACTGGATTTGAGTGAGAGGGGTGTGCTAAGCCACCGACCTCACTTTCTCCTCCAGAGCCATCTGGATCCAGTGACCAGATATGTATCAGGATGACTGGAGATGGTCCTGGATGATAAGCAATCAGGGTTAAGTGACTTGCCCAAGGTCACCCAGCTAGTAAGTGTCAGGTATCTGCATTAAAGTAACTAGATTCAAACTCCTGTCCTCTTGACTCCACTTCACCACCAAGCTGCCCCAGCAGTGTGGTAGCTGACTTTTTGTTGCATTGTTTATACTCAGTGAAGGTGTTTGATAACATGACCAAAAAACATCATGTTATAAGCATGGGATCAAGGACACAACTTTGTTTCACTCTGTTGATAACTCAGAAATCTCGAGAGCATTGTCCACTCTCCAGAACCTGGGCATGCAGGCCAACATGAAATTTACAATGCTGATGAACTTCAGGCAAACAAATTTTGACTTAATTTCCCATAAGTTCTCATGACTGACAGTATCAAAGGCCTTGTCAGATCTACAAAGGTTATATACAAAGATGTATAAAGATTATTCTGCTCCTGGTATTTCTCCTGAAGTTGTCTGGCAACAAACACCATATGGAATGTTCCTTGTCCCTTTCTGAAGCCACACTGACTCTCAGGGAGGTCAGCATCTTCCAGGTGAAGGACCAGTCTATTGAGGAGGACCCTGACAAGAATCTTACCAGAAGTGACAAAGGGAAAAACACTCCTGTGATTGTCACAGGACATTCTATTCCCTTTTCCTTTATAAAGATGGACAATGGAGGCAACCTTGAATTCTGGGGGTTAACCTCTTCATGCCATATAACTTGGAAAATTTCCGTCAGTTTTTGAATGACAGTAAATCCCTTACCTTGTAGGTCTCAGCTGGAGTAGAATCAGCACCAGGCACTTTGTCATATGAAAGGTGCCTAATGGCATTCAAAACCTCTTCTTCACTTAGAGCTTTAACTAGGGATGGATTGGCTTCAACTTGAGGTAATTCACATATTAATTATGTTGTGAATGAAGAATTAGATCTAATGGGGAAAAAACCCATGAGAAAAAAAAACAAGTTTTAAAAAGTGAAAATAGTATACTTTGGTTTGCATTCAGACTTCATAATATTATTATATTATATTATATTATATTAAAATAACTTCATAGCTAGTTTATTCATTTTCCAACACAAGTCTTTTTGAATTGTCCTTGATCACTGATGTGCTGAGAGGAGCTAAGTCCTTCATAGTTAATTATCCCACAATGTTGCTGTTGATATGTACAGTGTTCTCCTGATTCTACTCACTTCACTCAGCATCAATTAATGCACGTCCTTCCATACTTTTCTGAAAACTGTCCACTCATGATTTCTTACAGAAAAATAGTATTCCATAGTATTCATATACCATAATTTTTTTCAGCTATTCCCCAATTGATAGGCATCCCCTCATTTCCAATTCTTTGCCACTTAAAATAAGTTGTTATAAATATTTTTGTACCTATGGTTTCACCCCCCCCTCCTTTTAAATGATCTCTTTGGGATATAGATTTAGAAGTAGTATTGCTGGATCAAAAGATATACACTATTAATGATCTCTTAATTGACAGTTTTTGTGATCTTTTCTCAGTTCTGATCCCTCATGACTTTTCTGCAATCTTTGGCACTGTTGACCCTTTTCTACTGGATATTCCATCTTCTCTGAATTTTCTTGATGCAACTTTCTCCATTTCTTCTCACTCTCATTTCTTCTCATTTTGTATATCACACAGACTAATTGCAATTGTTTTCCAAAGCTCTGATCTGGACTCTTAGAGTCTCTCTTAGTGACCTTATCATCTACTATGGGTTTAACTATCTGTATGCAGATGACTCTCAGATCTACATATTATATATATACCCTGTCCCTCTATTCACACAGCTACCATTTTAGTTCAGGCCTTCATCATTTCTCATCTAGATTACTGCAACAGCTTCCTAGATGGTCTCCCTGCTTTTGCCACTCTAGTCCATTCCAGACACTGTTACCAAAGTAATTTTTTTGTCAAGTGCATATCTGACAATGTCACTCTCCTACTTAATTAATTCTATTGGCTCTAGGATAACATTGTTATCCTCTGTTTAGCTTTTTTTTTTTTTTTTTTGGTTTTTGCAAGGTAACCAGGGTTAAGTGGCTTGCCCAAGGCCACACAGCTAGGCAATTATTGAGTGTCTGAGACCAGATTTGAACCCAGGTACTCCTGACTCCAGGGCCGGTACTTTTATCCACTACACCACCTAGCCGCCCCTCTGTTTAGCTTTTAAAGCCCTTCATAACTTTTCCCCAGGACATCTTTCCAACTTCATTGGATATTAATTTCTCCCCTTCATGCTCTGATCCAGCCAAAGTGGCCTTTTCATTTTTCTTCACACACAACTCTTCAACTCCCAGCAGTGTGCCTTGGCATTGGCCATCTATCATGACATATATATATATATATATATATATATATATATATATATATATATATATATATATATATCCCATTTTCACCTCTTCCTCTCTCTTCAATGTATAGCTGAAGTAGTATTACATGCATGAAGACATTCCTGATCCTACCCCCAGCTACTAATGCCATTTCTCCCTGACAAACCTTCACTTAACTATTTTGTATTTGTTGTAGTTATTCCCTTTATAGTTATGCTGTATAGATTATGTATATACTTGTGGTATTCCTCATTAGAATATAATATCACAAGTATGAATCATTATATTCTTTTTATTTATATATCCACTGTCTAGAACAATGCCTGACACATGTTAAATAACTGATAAATGCTGATTGATTGATTGATCCTTCACAGGACTCATTCTCTGTCTTGAATTACAGTCATAGAATGGCATTCACCCATTGGACATTTCAAAATGGATGACTCATAAACCTCTCACATTCAGGATATCCAAAACAGAGCTTATTATCTTTCTCCAACTATGCTACACTTTCAAAACTCCTTAATTTCTGTCAAAGATAACAGCAATTTTCTAGTTATCCAGGGCTGCAAACTTGATCAGTCCTTGACCTCTCCCTCTCCTTCATCACACAAGTTTAATCAGTTGCAAATTCATGTTGTTTCTCCATCTAGCCATATACTTCTCTCAGTTCACACAGCCACCTCCTAGTTTGGGCTCCCATCCCATCTTACCTGGCCTATTGAAATAGCCTTCCTATCTCAAGCCTCTTCCCTCTATAATTCATCTCCCACAGGGTTGCCAGAGTGATTTTCCTTAAGCACAGATATAACCAGGTCATTCTCATACTCTAGAGGCTTCCAAATATTTTCAGTTCATGGTTCACCTAGTGTCTCAGTAATTTTTTCACAATATCCCTGGGCCAAAAAAATGATGATTATAATAATAATAGCCAGAATTTTTATAACTCTCATGATGTGCCTTACACTGTGCTATGCACTTTACAACCATTATCTTACTTTATTCTCACGATAAACCTGAAAGGTAGGTGATGTTATTATTCCCATTTTACAGTTGAGGCAAACAGAAGTTAAGTGACTTGCCCAAGGTCACACAGCTAAGAAGTATCTGAAGTTATATTTTAATTCAGTTCTTTTTGACTCCAGGCCTAGCAGTCAATCATTTATTAATTATTCCATTAATAAATGGAATAAAGTTCCATTTATTAAAAAGTTAATTCTGAACAACTCATTAAGTCTGTATATCCTAACAATGTAGTAGGTGTTTGAAAAATATATAAATATACATAAATTAAAAAATTTTATTACATTCTTAAATAATCCCAATTACAAATGTAGTATATACACTGCAAACTTGCAATCATATTGGATCTGGCCACCCTCATTTCCTGTTCCATATTGATTTTTACATGGTTCTTGCTTTTTATCACATTGATTGCCCCCAATCCAACTTCAAAAAGTTCCTGTGTCTCAATTGAGAAAATCTGAGGAGTGTAAATAAAAAAATCATATCTCAAGTATTAAAGAACATCATCAAAAAATATGTAGTGAGATCTAAGGTTGAAACTGCGACAATCACTCACCTAGAAATTTGAGGGATGTCCATCAGATGTCAAGTATAGCTGTTTCCTTTGAAATTTTAAAATATCCAGCAATATCCAATTTGGAAACTCTGACCCTACTCAGTAAATACCACTTGGTTCCCTATAATCTTTAGGATAAAACATAAGCATCTCTGTTTGACCTTTACATCTTTTCATATCTTGACCATTTCCAACCTCTCCTGTACCCCATGGTCCAGCTAAATAAAATTCTTACTGGTGCTACTTATGATACTCAATCTTTCATCTACGTGCTTTTACCCTGTTCATATCCCACACCTGGAATGTACCTCTAACACCTCCATCTTGTAGAATCTCTCGTTTCCTTCAAAGCTCAGTTCAAGTTATACCTTCCCCATGAAACTTTCAGATATTGTTACATTCTCTTCTAAACTCCTATTTTTAATGTTTATATATCTATGTTTTAGGCATTATTAAGCTGGGGTCTGTGATCTTTGGGGGGTCTTTTTGAGTCTGAGTCTCTCTCTGTCTCATTTAGGCTGGAAGTTCACTGAATCTGATCTCAGTCCTCGTTGAACTGCAAGCTTTAACCTGCTCCATTTTTCTAAGCTGGGTTGGTTCATTCCCTCTAAGGTAGCCTGGTAGCTCCTACTTCTGGGAGTTCATCATCTTGGTGCAAGACTTAGTGCAGATTTCTGATTGACTTTAGCCTAAGTGCAACTCAGAACTCCCAAATTCAAATAATCCACTAGTCTTTGCCTTCCTAGCAGCAGACACTACAGGACTATGTGGTACCCTGGCTGCTCTGTGATCTTGCATATAAAAATGTTTTGATAATTTTATTTCATTATAATTGGTTTCCTATACATATTTCCTATGGATGTTATTTTATGCCTTTAAATAATATTCTAAGAGGGAATTTATGGACTTTACCATCCATAGTATCAAAAGGTTCCAGGGCACAAAAACCTGGAAGAACTACTGCTATATAAAGTGTAGAACTGAATCCATTAACTGAAAGGTTGAAGGAAAGAAAGCTAACCCTAAGCAGGAGTGATGGACTGGAAAGTTACTTAGGGTAAAAGGAGTAGAGAATATAAAGAATAAGTTTAGGAGGAGTAAGAAAAGGAGATATGAATTGGAAGAATCCTTTACAAGAAAACAAAGACACAAGTGAAAGAAGTACATCACTGACTGCACTTAATCATGAAACTAATTTTTCAATCATGTCCACTATTCAAAGTAATTTGCTGAAATTAAATTATAAATAAATCTTCTTTGATGCCAAACAGTTGTTTTTGCAAACTAATCAGAAAATGTTGCATTTAATTCTTTTTATACAAGTGCAAATGTACTTTGGTGGATGTAGTTTAAAACCCATTGAAAAAGGATATGCACAGGCAATTTACAGCTGAGGAAATCAAAGTGATCCATAATCATATGAAAAATTGCTATAAATCAACACTTATTAGAGAAATGCAAATTAAAACATCTCTGAGATACCACCTCACACCTCTCAGACTGGCCAATATGATTAGAAAGGACAAAGATCAATGTTGGAAGGGATGTGGGAAATCTGGGACACTAATAAATTGTTGGTAGAGCTGTGAGCATCCAACCTTTCTGGAGAGCAGTTTGGAACTATGTCCAAAGGGCAACAGAAATGCGCACACCCTTTGATCCAGCAATACCACTACTGGGTCTAAACCCGGGAGACATGATGAAAAAGGATAAAAACATCACTTGTAAAAAAATATTCATAGCAGCCCTGTTTGTGGTGGCAAAGAATTGGAAATCAAGTAAATATCCTTCATTTGGAAAATGGCTTAACAAACTGTGGTATATGTATGTCATAGAACACTATTATTTTATTAGAAACCAAGAGAGATGGGAATTCAGGGAAGCCTGGAGTGATTTGCATGAACTGATGCTGAGCAAGATTAACAGAACCAGAAAAACATTGTATCCCTAACAGCAACATGGGGGTGATGATTAACCTTGATGGATTTGTTCATTCCATCAGTGCAACAGTCAGGGACAATTTTGGGCTATCTGCAATTTAGAATACCACCTGTATCCAGAGAAAGAACTGTGGTGTTTGAACAAAGACCAAAGATTATTACCTTTAATTTAGGAAAAAACTGATATCTTAGTGTCTGATCTTGCTATCTCTTATACTTTATGTTTCTTCTTTAAGGATATGATTTCTCTCACATCACATTCAATTTGGATCAATGTATACCATGGAAACTATGTAAAGACTGGCAAATTGCCTTCTGTGGGTGGGTGGGGGAAGGAAGTAAGATTGGGGAAAAATTGTAAAACTCAAATAAAATCTTTAAAATGAAAAAAATACCCATTGCAACTTTTCTTTTGAAAGATTTTAAAAACAGATTGTAATGTTCAATTTCTAAGTGTAAGAATTTGAGAATTTCTGTAAATAACACACCTTATTTTTGAAGAACCCAAGTTTAGTTTTCTATTGTTTTATTAATTATGATGATTTTATGGTATCATTAGCTAATAATAATGCTCAAGGCCCAATATATTCTTAGGATATGATTCATTGTTAATAAATAGTAGTTGCAAATCCACATTACAAAGACTCCTTGATGATTTTGAATGTTTTAGTTTGACTTCTTGTCAAATCTGATTAGATCATCATTGTTTTTACTTTGCAAATGTGACTGATGAAGAGCTCATACTAGGTGTGGAAGAAATGTTAGTGTTCCCAACTTTCTGCTTTGCTTGTACCTACATTATTTTCTCACTGTTTTCTATCTAAGGTGTTTCTTTGCAGGAATCCTTCTTTAGGAATCCCTTTGAGTGTTTTGTGATGGTTAGTTTCATTAGGACTCGATAATATAATCCAGGGAATCTTAACCTTTTTGTGTCATAGAGCCCCTGAACAATCTGGTAAAAACCTATGAATACCTTCTCAAAATCATGTTTTTAATAATAGTTGAAAGCAATGCTAAATTTTACTTAGAAGTTAGTAAAAATAAAGATGTAATTTTTTCTCATTCACCTAAAACCTATGCATAGACCCTTTGGGTCTCTATGCTCTAGGGTAAGAACCCCTGAAATAATTCATAAAGGCACTTAGCTGTGTACAAATCATCTATTATATGTCACAGTACACTAAAAACAACAATTGAGGGCACCATTTGTGACATATGACTTATTTGACATAATTATAATAAAAATAGCCATAATGCTAACTAATGTTTATCTAGCATTTGAAAGTTTGTTGAGGATATAGACCTAGTAAAGACTCCACTGTCAAGTCATCTATAAAATGTTTGAAAAGCCGAATTTGAGTTTTTAGATAAAACAAATAGCTATAGAAAATTCTACTACTTTCTTTCTCTACCCTACCATGTTATTTTTGACTTCCATGGGACACATGTACTTCTCTTTGAAGACTGTTGCACTGTTTTAGATAACATCTCATAATCACCAGCAAATGATATGTCACTTATGTGGCATTTTAGAAATACAATGAATAATCCTCAATAAAATCCTGGGAAAGTAGCACAAATATCATTGTCCCCATTTTATAGATGAGGTATTTGAGTCTCAGACAGGTAAAGTTACCTGTCTTCTGTAATACAGCTAGTGAGCTTTGAAATAGTATTCATATCTGGTTCTGTCCTGGATCCAGAGATAGTGTTATTTCTCATATGACTCATCCTCAGATGGATGACATAGTCTATTCTTGATATTTTGTTTTATTTTGCTTTTTGGAGGCAATCCAGGTGAAGTGACTTAAGCAGTCATACCTGATAAATATAATCTACTCTTGTAGTAATAATAATTTTCCAAAAAGTGGATACTTCTACAAGGAATGGTTGGTGGAAAGTTCAGTCACTAGATACATACATACACACATTTTTTATTCTTTTCCTGCCACTTTTTTGTTCCCATTTAAATAATAAGCACTAATGTTTAATTTTTAAACATCACTTTCTGGTTTGCAAAGTTCTTCACAACAACTCTGGATTGTAGTTACTTTTATTATTCTAATTTTACAGATGAGAAAACTGAGGCAGATAGACTTGTCCAGAGTCTCACATCCATTGGTATCTGAGTCTGCATTTGAATTCATGTCTTACTGATACTAGGTCTAGAATGCCATATAACTTATGTAGTTTTTCTGGTTCTTTTTTTACACTAGATTATTTCATGCAAGTCTTCCAAGCTTCTCTAAATTTTTCATATTTATTTCTCATGACCCAGTTGTGTCCTAGTACCATAATTTAGTTAATTATTTTTCAGGGAATTTTCTTTGCTTTTAGTTCTTTTTAAAAGATATTTTTATTTCATCAAATATTTAACAATTACAAGCAAAAACCTAATATTCATTTTGAATTCCAGATTTTCTCTCCCCTTCCCAGCACAATTGATATTGATTATACATAAGAAGTCATGAAAAATATACTTCCATATTAGCTATATTGCAAAAAAAAAATACAGACAAAAAAACCAAATGAGACAAAGAAAGTTAAAAAAAAAGAGTATGTTACAATCTGCATTAAGAGTTTATCAGTTCTTTTTTTTTGGAGGTAGATTACATTTTTTATCATGGATCCTCTGGAATTGTCTTGATCACAGTAGCTAAGATTTTCACCATTGATAATCCTTAAAATATTGCTCTTACTCTATATAATGTTATCTTGGTTTTGTTCACTTCACTTTGTCTGTAATTCTCAGATTTTTCTGACACCTTCCTGCTTGTCATTTCTTATAGCAAAATAGAATTCTATTACAATCATATACTATGACTTGTTCAGTCATTTGCCAATTGATAGGCATCCTCTCAATTTCCAATTCTTTGACACCACGATCAGAGCTGCTATATAAATATATTTTGTACATATAGATCTTTGATCCTTTTCCTTTTTTAAACACATTAGGATAGAAAAGTAGTAGTAGTATTGCTGGGTCAAAGGATATATGCAATTTTATAGCTCTTTGGGCTATAAATTAGTCTCCAAATAATTGGACTGGTTCATAACTTTATCAAGAGGGTATTTAATGTCCAGTTTTGCCACATCTGTCATTTTCCTTTTCTGGCATGTTAATCAATCTGGCATGTTAGTTATAAGGTAGTATTTCAGAAATGTTTTAATTTGTATTTCTCTAATCAGTAATTTAGAATATTTTCATGCGATTATTGATATTTTATAGTTTTTCTGAAAACTACATTTTCATATACTTTGATCAGTTATCAAATATGAAATGACTCTTATATTTATACATTTGTCTTAGTTACTCATATAATTGAGAAATGAGGTCTTCATCAGAGACATTTGCTCCCCACTTTCCTGTTTTCCTTCTAAGTTTTTGCTTCTACGGCTTTCTTTGTGCAAAGGTGTGTCAATTAAGCCTAATCAAAATTATCCATTTCACTTCTGTGATCCTCTCTAGCTCTTGTTTGATCAAAAACTCTTCCCTTAGACATGTTCTGACTATGTTCTCTAATTTTCAATCTTTATGTCTAAATAATTTATCCCTTTTGACTTTATCTTGGTATATTGTGTGAGATGTTGGTCTATGCCTAGTTTCTGCCAAATTTCTTTCCAGTTTTCCTAGCAATTTTTGTTAAATGATGAGCACTTTCCCCCAAAGCTTAGATTTTTGAGTTTATCAAACAAGAGACTACTGGATTATTTACTGTAGTATATTGTGGACCTAATCTATTCTATGAATCCAGACTCTATTCTGATCATTACCACTTTGTAATATAGTTTGAGAGCTGGTATTGCTAAGTGGGCTTCCTTCACATTTTTTTCATTGATTTCTTTGATATTCTTGACCTTTTCTTCTTTCAGATGCATTTTGTTGCTATTTTTTCTAGTTCTATAAAGTAATTTTTTGGTAGTTTGAATGGTATGGAACTGAATAAGTAAATTAACTTGGATAGGATTGTCATTGTTATTGTTTTGGCTTGGCCTGTACATGAGCAATTAATATTTCTCTAATTCTTTATGTGTCTTTCTTTGTGTGAAAAATGTTTTAAAATTGTGTTCATAGAGTCCTGAGGTATGTTTTGTCAGATTGATTCCCAAGATTTTATATTTTCTGCAGATATTTTAAATGGAATTTCTCATTCTATTTTTTCTGCTGTTTTTTGTTAGTATATAGAAATGCTGATGATTTATTTGGGTTTATTTATACCCTGCAATTTTGCTAAATTTGTTAATTGTTTCAACTAGTTTCTACTTGATTCTCTAGAGTTCTCTAAGAATACCATCATATCATTTGCAAGGAATGATAGTTTTGAATCCTTGTTGAATATTCTTACTCCTTAATTTTTTTTTGTTTTTTCTTATTGTTCTGACTAGTATTTCAAACCCAATATTGAATAAAAGTGAAAATAATGTGTATCCTTGCTTCAACTCATCTAATTGGGAAGGCTTCATTATCTGTTACAGATAATGCTTCTTCTTAGATTTAGATAGATACTACTTATCAATTTTAGAAAAACTCCATTGATTCTTGTGCTTTCCACTATTTTTAATAGGAATGAGTGTTGTGTTTTATCAAAAGTTTTTTCTGCATCAATTTGTATGATTTTTATTGTATTTGTTACTGATATGGTCAGTATTGTTGGTAATATTGAACCAACCCTGCATTCCTGGTATAAATCCCACCGGGTCATAGTACATGATCTTTGGAATATATTGCTTAATAATCTCCTTCCTAGTGATTTATTTAAATTTTTATATCAATATTCATTAAAGAAACTGATCTATAATTTCTTTTACTTTTAAAATTATTTTATTTTTTAATTTTAAGTCTCAAGCTTCAGGCTTTTTCACAGTGTTGTTTTCAGAGCTAGTCTGTGGGGTTTGGAATTTTTCTGTGCTTCTGAGGTTGTGTGATCTGGGGAGAGCAGTCGTCTGTACTCTGGTCCTTACTTAGGAAAGGCCTCTAATCTTTTGGGATTACAATCACTATTTCTCCCAAAGGCCCCTGAACCCTTGGGAATGGAAATAATATTGTTCCTCAGGGTTCACAGTACTTTGTGACCAAAAATGATAATGTTCCTCAGGGCTCTTGCTCCCTCTTGACCAAAAGTGCTTTTCTCTGACCTTGAACTGATAAGTCAATCTAGGTAATGATCTTACCAAACAATACCTTCTTCTGTGTCCAGTGCTAGCACAGGGCCCCCTGTAATCTCTTTCTGAACAGTTATGAGGTTCCCTTACTCTCTCTCACTTGGGAATTTCTGAAGCTGCTGCTATTTCTGTCAATATCACCTAGTTCTAACACTTATGTTTCATCCACATGGGCGCCAAGGAAGCCTCCATTCTCTTGTTTTAGATCTCTCAGACCTCCTATGTTGTCTTGGTTTGGAAGAATGTCTTTTTGACTCTGCCTTTACAGAATTCTATTTGAGGAATTATTTTAAAGTTATTTGGAAGGAAATGTTGGTAGGGCTTTTTCTTACAAGCCCATCTTGATTGCACTATTGGAAGGTGCTAAAAACCAAAATTTTAATACTTAAACAGGCGTCTCATACTTTTGAGTATGAGACTTCTAATAAGGGAGTTTTATGAAATTATTTAAAGAACCTTTTTTGAACTGTGTCTTCCTGAGTAGCAGTTCTTTTTCCACCAACATAAATATCAGTCCTTACATGTCTTCTCCTACTTTGTGACCTTCACCCAGGCTGGATTTTAAAGTCTTCCATAGAGGTCTTAATATGAACTAGGGAAATTGCAGGGAAATTGGAGTCATTTTTCCAAGTCAAACTTTGAAGAAGACATAGTGGCATTTCTTATCTCCATCCAATTTGAATTAATTTCCAAATAAAATGTATGAGCAGTTATATGGAGTATTTCATTAAATAACCTTTACATCAGCTATGTTCTGCTCATTCTATGATTTTGTTATTATGTTATTGGGTACAAAATTAATCTGGGAGCTTTTTATCTAGTTATAATCATTAATTAAAATCTAGGGAAATTGGTAGAAAACATAAAACCCCCAAAATTGCTGGAATTGGCCAGTTGCTATTAGTGTCTGTCAATATCATTAAGAATCTAATTTTATTAAAATAAAAATACCTCCAGGTATTCAGACTGGCCTGAGCAGTAATATAGTACTTTTTAACTCTGGAGCCAAAAGTGATGTATTAAAATAGAAAATGCATTGAGTTGTCATATATTGTAATATGCATAGCTGAAGTTATAAAGGGGACTAGAGCCAAACATTTGAAACTTGAATCTTGACAGAAATGACCAAGTTTACTGTTAACAGGTTTCTTTTGCTTTAAGCACTATTTTTCATTTAAGCACAATCATCTGAGCTTTATCATTGTGAATAATGACAGCTTCGAAGGTAATGCTAATGAGAATAATGTTAATAGGTGGCATTTTATAGCACTTTATTATTTGTAAAATGCTTTATATAAATTATAGAATTTGATCACAAGACATGACAAATATACATATATAAATATTTTATATATACATATACTGTATGAAGAATGAGAAGGAGAGAGAGAGAGAAGAGAGAACAAGCTGGGGGAAAGAGGGAGGAGAGAAAGAGTCAGAACTCTTAGGCAGAAGAATCTTCGTCATCTAGTGTTCTCTTTGAGAGAGGAAACATTTTAAAAAAGAGAATGATTTTCCTTGATACATCTATGTCTCAGCTCTCTCAGGCAGGGTGTTGACTTCAAATATTCAGAAAGGTATCATTTAAGAAAGGCACTGTTTCTAATGGGACTTAATATTACAGACACACACTTTACTTGAGAATTGACCTCCTTCTTCTAGAAATGGTATCAAGCAATACCATGAGACAGAAGAAACCCAAGGGAGTGACCCAAGTCACTCATGGAAGCCTATACCTTCCAGTTAAGCAAAATAATAATCTAATGTATTTGTATTTTTACAAAATAATAGTACTTAGATATGGTGGAGCCATGATAGTAGAGAAAAGCCAGGAACTTCTGTAGGGTCTCCCAGTCTTCCTTCAGAAACAATATCAATCAAGCTTCAAAATGGATACTGGAAGGACAGAACCTAAAAAAAGACTGATTGGAGTATTTCCACCTTTAAGATATCTGGAAAGATCTTTAGAAAAAGTCTTTCTCACTAGGGTAGAGGGAAAATATGACCCAACGCAGGGAATGGAGCTGAATGCAGTGCAGGGAGCTGAGACTAGCATGGGCAGGGTGCAAAGGAGGCCTGATTAAGGCTCTAAGAGATCTTTGATGGAGGCCTCTGGATCCCCACTCAGCAGGCCAACGGCACAGAAGTCCAACGGAGAGAGCTTGCACACAAGTAACCCAGAACCCTTGTTCAACCAGCATGACTAGGTTGGATTGCTCCAGCCAAGTTAGCAAGCCACAATTGTTCCCAAAAACTAAACTGATAAAAAAAATTACTTTGAAGGTAAGGAAGGGCAAAGCACCATCTCAGAAGATGGCAGAAAATCTACTATACTGTTAAGCCTCAGAGGGGAATATGAATTGGTCTCCAGTCCATAAAGACTTCTTGGAAAAACTCAAAAAGGATTTCAAAAATCAAGTTGAAAAATTGAGAAAAGAAATGCAAGAAAAATTCAACATCTTACAAAAGGTGGCAAAAAATTGACTGCAGAAAATAAATCCTTTAAAAATAAAATTGGTTAAATGGACAAGGAAAAGAACTCTTTAAAAATAGGATTGACCAAATGGAAAAGGAGATACAAAATCTAACTGAAGAAAATAATGCCTCGAAAAATAGTTGGACAATTCATAGCTAATGACTCTATGAGACATTAAGAATCAATAAAGCAAAATAAAAGAAAATAAAAATAGAAGAAAATGTAAAATAGTTCATTAGAAAAACAATTGACTTGGAAAATAGATCCAAGAGAGATAATTTAAGAATTACTTGAAATACCTGAGGGCTATGAAAAAAAAAAAGAGCCTGGACAACATCTTTCATGAAATCATCAAGGAAAACTACCCAGATATCTTAGAACCAGAGGGTAAACTAGGCATTGAATGAATCCATCAATTCCTGTCTAAAAGGGTTCCCAAAATAAAAATGCCAAGAAATATTACAATCAAATTCCAAAATTATCAAGCAAAGGAGAAATTATTTCAGCCAATCAGAAAGAAACAATTCAATATCAAGGAACCACAGTCAGGATTACATAGGACTTGGTAGCATCAACATTAAAAGATTGAATGGCCTGGACTATTATATTCTGGAGGGTAAGGGAACTTGGATTATAACCAAGAAGCAACTATCCAGCAAAATCGAGCATATTCTTTCAGAGGAAAAGATCGATATTTAATGTAATAGGTGACTTTTGAATTTTCCTGACTAAAAGAGAAAAGCTGTACAGAAAATTCAATCTTAAAACAGGAGACCCAAGAGATACATAAAAAGGTAAATGGGGGAAAGAAAAAGAATGATATTCAGTAGGATCAATCTAGTAACATAACTACATGAGAGGAGGATACTAATAACACTTGATAAATCTATCTCTATTAGAAGTTTATGTTGAAGAAGGTATGGACATATATTGATTTTGATAGGATGAAATAAAAAAGAAATTGTACTGGGACAGGAGGAAGGTGGAATGGGATCAACTCTCATGAGAAAGTACAGACCTATTATAATAAAGGGGAAGAAAGGAGGGGTGAGAATTGCTTGAATCTTACTTTCTTTAAATTTGATTCAAGGAGAGAATGGCATATACACTCTGTAAACTTATCTTACTCTATAGGGAATTAAGAAGAGAAAGAGGGGAAGGGACTGATGGAAGGGAGGGGGGGAAAGGGAGAAGGAAAGTAATAAAGGGAAAGGGGAAAGAAAAGGGAAGGGAGAACAGATTAAGTAAAACACAGATGAGGAGGAATAGAGTGAAAGGAGAGAGAAAGTATAAACAGAAGGAAAATAGGAGGGGAATACAAAGTAAGTAATCATAAATATGAATATGAATGAAATGAGCTCTTCCATAAAATAGAAGAGGGTAGAAGAGTGGATTAAAAACTAGAATCTTACAATATGTTGTTTACAAGAAACACATTTGAAGCAAAGAAATGCATACAGAGTAAAGGTAAAAGGCTGGAACAGAGTATATTATGCTTCAATTGAAATCACATAAAAAACAGGGGTAGCACTTCTTAGCTCAGACAAAGTAATAGCAAAAATTCATCTCATTAAAAGGGACACAAAAGGAAATGACATCTTCCTAAAAGATACAATAGACAATGAAGTAATATGAATAGCAAACATATTCACATCAAGAGATATATAGCATTTAATTCTTAGAGGAGAAACTAAATGAGTTACAGAAAGACATAGACATACAGGAAGACAAACTATTCTAGTGGTGGACATCAAACTCCCTCTCTCAGAATTTGATAAATCTAACCACATATTAAACAAGAAGGAAATGAAGGAGATGAATAGAATTTTAGAAAAGTTAGATATGCTAGATCTCTGAAGAAGATTGAATGGGAATAGAAAGAAATATACTTTTCTTTGTGGTATGTAGTACTTACATAAAAATTTGCCATGTATTAGGGCAGAAAAACCTCACAATCAAATGTGGAAAGACAGAAATATTAAATACATCCATTTCAGATCATGATGCAATAGAAATCATATCTAATAAAGGGTCATAGAAAGATAATCTAAAAATTAATTGGAAACTAACCTAATTTAAAAGGATGAGTGGATCAAACAACAAATTATAGAAATAATTAATAATTTTTCCAAGATAATGAAATTATATATCAAAACTTGTGGGATAAAGTCATTTCATTTGACAAGGGAAATTTTACATTTCTACATGCTTATATGAAAAAAGTAAAGAAAGAGGAGATCAATGAATTGGACATGAAACAAAAAAAGCTAGACAAAGAAGAAATCAAAAATCATCAAGTATCAAATTAGAAATTCTGAAAATCCAAAGAGAAATTAATAAAATTAAAAGTAAGAAAGCTATTGAACTAATAAATAAAACTAAAGGGTGGTTTATAAAAAAACAATAAATGTAGATAAAACTTTGTTTAATCTTATTTAAAAAAGAAAATAAATTACCAGTATAAAAAATGAATGGGATGGTTTCACCAATAATGGGGAGCAAATTAAAGTACTAATTCAGAGCTATTTTACCCAACTGTATGCTCATAAATTTGACGATCTAAGTGAAATAGATGAATATTTACAAAAATATAAATTGCCCAGATTAACAGAAGAGTAAATAAAATACTAAAATATCCCCATTTCAGAATAAGAAATTGAACAAGTCATCAATGAATTCCCTAAGAAAAAATCTCCAGGATCAGAAGGATTTACAGGTGAATTCTACAAAATATCTAAAGAACAATTAATTCCAATTCTATATAAACTATTTCAGAAATAGTGGAGTCCTGCCAAATTCCTTCTTTAACACTAATATGGTATCATAGGAAGAGTCAAAACAGAGAAAGGAAATTATATATCAATTTCCCTAAAGAATTTTGATGCAAAAATTTTAAATAAAATATTAGCAAAGAGATTACAGCAAGTTATCACTAGGATAATACACTATGATCAGGTGGAATTTATACCAGGAATTCAGGGTTGGTTCAATATTAGGAAATCTATGAGCATAATTGACCTATCAATAACAAAAACTAGCAGAAATCATAGGATTTTCTTGATAGATGCTGAAAAAGCTTTTTGACAAAATACAGCACCCATTTCTATTAAAAACACTAGAGAGCATAGGAATAAATGGTATTTACCTTAAAATTATAAGTAGTATCTATCTAAAACCATCAGCAAACATATGTGTAATGGCAATAAACTAGAAACATTCCTAATAGGAATACTTGTTATCACCACCGTTATTCAATATTATATTAGTAATGTTAGCTTTAGTAATAAGAGAAGAAAAAGAAATCAAAGAAATTAGAATAGGCAATGAAAAAACAAAACTCTCACTTTTTTGTAGATGATATGAAGGTATGCTTATAGAATACTAGAAAACCAACTAAAAAACTATTTGAAACAATTAGCAACTTTAGTAAAGTTGCAAGATATAAAATAAACCCGCATAAATAATTAACATTTCTATATATTACCAACAGAATCCCACAGCAAGAGATAGAAAAAAAATTCTATTTAAAGTAACTGTAGACAACACAAAATATTTGGGAGTTTACCTGCCAGGACAAACCGAGAAGCTATATGAAAACAATTACAAAACATTTTTCACGCAAATAAAATCAGATTTAAATAATTGGGAAAATGTCAATTGCCCATGGGTGGACTGAACTAATATAATAAAAATGACAGTTTTTTTCCTAAATTACTTATTCAGTGCTATACCAATCAAGCTGCCAAAACATATTTTATAGAGTTAGAAAAAAATAGTCACAAAATTCACCTGAAGAGGGGAAAAGGCCAAGAATATCAAGAGAATTGATGGGGGGAAATGCAAAGAAAGGTGACCAAGTTATATCAGATATAAAATAAAGTTGCAATCATCAACAGTTTGGCACTGGCTAGAGAATAGAGTGGTGGATCAATGGAGTAGATTAGGTACAAAAGAAACAGTAGTTAAAGATTATAGTAATATCCTTTGATAAACTCGAAGACTCTAACTTCTAAGCTAAGAATTCACTATTTGACAAAAACTGCTGGAAAAACTGGAAAAGAGTATGGCAGAAACTAGGCATAGACTAACATCTCAGACACTATATCAATATAAGGTTTAAATGGGCACAGAATTTAGATATAAAGGGTGATATCATAAACCAATTAGGAGAACAAGGAATAGTAGTATATCTGCCAAATCTCTATTAAAGAAGTGTTCATGACCAAACAAGAGATAGATAATTATAAAGTGCAAAATGGATGATCTTTATTACATTAAATTTAAAAGTTTCTGCAAAAATAAAAATAAAATAACCAAGATTGCAAGGGATACCAAAAGTTGAGAAACAATTTTAACAACTAGCATTTCTCATAAAGGATCCATTTCTAAAATCTGTAGAGAACTGAGTCAAAATTATGAGAATACAAGTCATTCCCCATTTGATGAATGGTCAAAGGTTACAAACAGGATATTTTCAGGTAGAGAAATTAAAGCTATCTATAATCATATGAAAGAATGTCCCAAGTCATAATTAATTAAAGAAATGCAATTTAAAACAACTCACAGAAATTAGATTGACCAATATGACAAAAAAGGAAAATGATCAATGTTGGAGAGGACATGGGAAACCTGGGACACCAATACTTTACTGGTGGAGTTGTGAACTGATTCAACCATTGTGAAGGACAATGTGGAACTATCCCTAAAGGACAGTAAAACTGTGCATACCCTTTGATGCTACTAGGTCTTTTTCTCAAAGGGACCATAAAAAAGGGAAAAACACCTATATGTACAAAAATGTTTGTAGAAGTTCTCTTTTGAGTGGCAAATTGAGGGGATGCCCATCAATTAGGGAATGACTGAATAAATTGTGGTATATGAATGTGATGGAATACTGTTGTTCTGTAAGAAATCATGAATGGGTAGACTTTAGAAAAGCCTGGAAAGATTTACAAGAACTGATTCTGAGTGAAGTGAGCAGAACCAGAAGAATATTGAAGACATTAATCAGCAACATTGTGTAATGATCAAATATGTTGAACTTAGCTCTCCTCAGCAGTATAATAATCAAAGATAATTCTAATGGACTTGTGATGTAAAATTCAATTCACATTCAGAGAAAGAACTATGGAGTCTAAATGCAGACAAAAGCATACTATTTTCCATTCAAAAATTGTGTTTTATGGTTTATGTTTTTTTAACCCTCTTATGGCTTTTTGTTCCCTTTTGTTCTGATTTATGTTCCACAACATGACTAATATGGAAATATGTTTAACATAGTTATACATATAAACCTATTTCAGATTTTTCAATGTCAAGGGGAGGGGGAAGGGAAAGGAGGGTGAGGGAAAAATGTGGAACTCAAAATATTATAAAAATGAATTTTGGAAACTATTTTTTCATGTAGTTGGAATAATAAATGAACAAATTTAAATTAAAAATAATAACTAGATATGATTATTTGAACACAATTCAAAGTGCATCAAAAGTTACTCTACAAGTGAAATATTACAATGTTCAGTTCATGCTTCTAATTAGAAGAAAATCTTTATATTCATTTCAAATTTTTTTCTTATTCATCAAAGTATACCATTGTATAATACCGTTTGATTCATTCTTGGTTGAAGAGGTTAGGCAATCAAAGTAAGGCATGAACATCTGTGGTACAGATCATTTTTGTAAAAAAAAAAATGTGAATGATATACAAAACTATAACCAGGGTGAGGTGACTTGATGTCAAATTTATATTGCTGCCTGTACTCTGTGTACTTCAGCAGCTAGAAACAGTAGAGCTTACCACATAAGAAGACTGATTGGTTAAAATTGGGAACTATTAGAGGGCGAACTCCCCCACCCCTTTCTTTGCTGTCTTCCCTATCCAGCCTAATCCCAGAAACTATCTCTTATCCCACAACATGGCTTTATGGTGTCTGTTACAGGAACAAAAATAGCTAATTATAGTCCTGATGATTTGGGTCTTAACTATTAACATTTTAATGATTTTTTAAATCTTTGATTTTATTTCACAAAGAGAACTCTGTGATTTTTCTCATGATTCAGTGAGGCTTCTTTTTTTGACCACATATAAGGGCTTTGGTTAATAAAAGACAAAAATTGAAATTATGAGTCAGATGGCCATAATATGTTTTAAGTTACAGCTCTGGACAAAATATCAGAATAGGCACAAGGTTTCCTTAACTCTTGTATTACATTTGTGTACCATTTATCTGCCCCCCACATTCCCCTCTTCCCCTCTCTCCCCATTTGATGTCCAGCACCCATACGCTCCTCCCATCTTACTTGTCAGGTAGGAAAGAAATTGAGGGACCTAACTAACTAAGGAATAGTAACTAAGCATGTTAACCTCATTTTCAAAGAAGACAAAGCTTAATCTTAAAGAGGAATATGCTTTTTAGAGCTAGAAGAAAGCTTAAGGACCATACCAACTCACCTCATCTTATAAAGGAGGAAATTGAGGTCCAGAGAGGTTAAATGTACATATACAAGACAGGTAATGTGTACAGAGTCAGGATTAGAATCCCTTTCTTCTGATAACAAGTCTAGTATACCACAATCCCTGTTCTCATATTACCATCTATGGAATGATAGAGTTCTAGGCACTGTAATTGCAAGGTGTGGAAATAATCTGATCCAGAGGACCATTGAAGAAACATGCTACCAACCTCCTGAGAAGTGATAGACCCAAGATAGATTGAATAATTCAATTTTAATATTACATATTTATGAATGTATTACAAATTTATGTTATACTCAACCTGAACTGGGTCCTTCCTGCTTTTAGCAACAATCCTTCAACACCTCTGCTATCAATTCACTGCTCAGTGACTCTTAAAAACATTTTATCCCTCCTCCTGTGGCTCTCTTTCTCCTCAAATTCTTAGCTGAGAACCTTGCCTCATATTTTTCTGAAAAAATCGAGGCCATTCACTATGAACTTCTTCTTATCTCTTCTTCTTCTTCATCTCATCTTATTTATATGCTTTCTGCTACCATCTCCTCTTGTCTCACACTAAGAGGCAGCCTTACTCCTTTCAAAGATTCACTCTCCTACCCTCACAGGAAATCCCATCTCATCCCAAACTACCTCCTCTAACAGACTACCTCTTCTGTCACTCTTTTTATCTTGCTTATTTTCAATCTGTTCCTGACTACTGCCTCTTTTACTGTTGACTACAGAAATGCCTGTCTCCCCATCCTCAAAAATTCCTCACTTGATCCTTCCATGTGTATTAATTAAACTCTTGAAAAAGCCAAATAAAGAAGAGGCCTCCACTTTCTCTCCTCTTACTTCTTAACTTATAACAATCCAACTTCCAAAGTTAATCATTCTGGTGAAACTACTTCTCCAAAGTTACCAACGATCTCCCATTTGACAACTCCAGTGGCCCCTTTTCTATCCTTATTCACTTCCTCCAGGAGCAAATTCAAAAATCCTCTGTTTGATGTTCAAAGCCCTTCAGAACATAGCCCTCTCCTGTCTTTGTACACCTTATTCTCCTACTACATTCCTGTTCTTTGTTCTGGTGACACTGGCTTCTACAAATGATGTCTTTAGATTCTGAGCATCTTCTCTGGCTATTTGACTGGCTTGGAATTCTCTTCCTCCTCAACTCTGCCTAATGACTTCCTTGAACTATCTTCAAATACCAACTAAAATCTTATCTTCTAGAGGAAGCCTTTCCCAATTGCTCTTAATTCTATAAGCTTCTCTCTTTTATTTGTTTCCTATTTATACTATACATGTTTATAAATATTTATTTGCTTATTGCCACTCCCATTAGATTGGCAGTTCCTTGAAGGTTAGGACTGCCTTTTGCCTCTTTTTATATCCACCAGCACTTAAGGACAGGGTCTGTCCTTACAGTAGGCACTTAATAAATGTTTATTGACTGACTGATAGATATGTTTTATTGGTCCATACATGTTTGTTTCAAGTATTTTGTTTTCCTTTTCTTCTTTTTTCAACTGGGGGTAGGTAGAAGAGATAGAGGGTAAATGGTAGAATTTCCTTCCCTTCCAAATGAAAAAATACAGAAGGTGGACCAGAAAGAATCACAGACAAGCAAGAAATCTTTGAATGTTACATGTTGAATTTACTATATATTTGGAAAGCAAGCTCTGCATAATAGAGAGTCATAGTTTCATTTATTTTATTTTATTTTTTGTTTTTCTGTTTTAGGTTTTTGCAAGGCAATGGGGTTAAGTGATTTACCCAAGGTCACACAGCTAGGTAATTATTAAGTGTCTGAGGTTGGATTTCAACTCAGGTCCTCCTGATTCCAGGGTTGGCGCTCTATTCACTGTGTCACCAACCTGCCCCCCCCCCCGGTAGTTTCATGTATGATCCTTTCTGTTTCAAAGTAGAATTTCTTGTAAAATGAATTATAAACAAAAGATTTAAGCAAGAGAGATGTCCAGGAACCTCTCAAATTATAGCGCTATAGAATGACAGTGGCCCTGATCAACTGACCCAAACTTCCAAGGGCTAGGCAGCTCTTCTTTGAGATATACCAAATCAATAAACATTTACTATATACAAGATTCTTAAGGTAATATTTGAAGATTAACTGAGGACATTATACTTCATCCAATGAGATTTCATATAGAATTTGGAAAACTTGTTTTCCCCCAATTTCTCCTACTAATTACTAATTTACTATCTATGGGAGAAATTCTAAATACTTGTACTTTTTGTCCCTGGGTGGGGGGAATTATTCACTCAAATAATAAAAGATTTTGAGAAAGATTAGTCCATTTTGGTCCAATGACCTGTTTAAATAAATATGATAATGTTAATAATATGATTTGTGTAATGTTCCTCTAAAAATTTAGTGGATACATTTCCATCTTTAGTAATCTAATAATGATTTAGGTTGATTTTTAACTTCTTGTAAAGCCACAGTTTATTCAATATTTACATTTCATTTTAGTGGATCTTAGCCATTTTATTGTTATTCAATTTTACATTGTGCTTTTATGATTTCTCACCAGCATGAATAATAATTGGAAAGGGAAATGTATGTGGAGATGGAAATGTGTGCATTTCAGTATTCGGGAGGGGGATTTCATCAGGGCACTAGGTCTTGAAACAACAATCCTGCTACAAGAATGGCATTGCTTGCTGTGTCATTGTGTCACTGAACAAAGCTGGCCCATGACAATGCACAATGATGGTTTTCTAGAGTTTCAGATGAGTAATTAAAAATGCACTCAATTTTTCTTTCATCCTGAGTCTCTTTGGAATGCAAAATATGTTTGCTTTTTTTCTTCTCTGTAATTATGACTCACATCTACTTCAGAATGAATCTCATACCTTGAGGTTGCAAACACAGTCCCGAAGTCAGACTGAAAGTGAGCTTGAAGGTCAAAGTATATTTACATTTATATCATTTATATTGCTTAATTGGACAATTAAGTCTCAGTGGTAAAAGGCAAGTGTTCTTGGCCATAGTGTGTGGCACTGGAGATGTACAATATACTTATTACATAGCTAAGAGATTGGTAGTTTTGGGACAGGCTTTTGCTATCATCTAGACTAGGGGTTCTTGACTTTTTTTGGGTCCTGATCACTGGGCAATGACCAGTAAAACTAAGAACTCTTTGTTAGAATTACGTTTTCAAATGCATAAAATAAAATACATAGGATCATATATATATATATATATATATATATATATATATATGTATATATTAAAAATCCTTATAGGAACACCTTATTAACATAAGAACAAAAAGGCTAAAATAGCTTGTCCAAACTCACATAGTTAGTTAGGGGCAGAACCAAGGCAAGAATTCATTTGTCTTGTTTCATAATTCAGTGTACCTTCTACTATAACAAACCACCTTTTCCACCTTTCTTAGATCAATAAGAAAACTTAATTATTCCAGGATACTTAAATATTTCTAAATGTCAGTATCCAAAATTCATTTTGAAATTCATAATCTTTCTACTATATTTAGTGAGCCTTATTAACCATGCATTTTGCAAAACTTATGAATATATAGCTATATTTGAATACTGTACATAAATCATTCCACCTGTGGCTAAATTAGTGATAACTGGGACTACAGATTTCAGAATATACATGATTCTCATTTTTCATTAGATCATAGATTTAAAACTAGAATGAACCTGAGAAGCCTTCAAGTTGAAGTTCCCTCATTTTGTAGGTGAGGAAATCGAGACTCAGAGAGAATAAATGACTTTATCTAGGATTCATAGCTAATATCCAAACCAGAATTTGAATCCAAGTCTTTCTGACTTCAAATCCAGTGCCTAATCCTCTATATTATGTTGCTCACAAGCAGCCTGCAATTCTTTTGGACTCAGGGTTTCTATACAAAAACACAAAAGTCTCTCCCCTCCATTAAAATTTATTCTAAAGCATTATTGTTGACTGAAAGTGACTTTCAGTTCTCCAAATGCTATGCTAGTCCTAATTGGTCTTTCCAAGGTAGAAAGGTTTAGGACTGGATGACATCTTATAGGCTATCTAGACTCACCCCCTTATTTTACAGCTGAAGAAAATAAGGCACGGGAGTTTGCTCACAGTCACATAGGTAGTAATTATCAGAGGTAAGATATAAGCACAGGACCTCTGACTTCAGAGACACTATCTGCTGGGAACGTAGTTGTGGGCCATGAAGCTCTTGTTCCACCACTCTGGTTCATCTGAGTTTGTAGAGGCTTATTTTCAGAATATTGACCATAATATTGTAGAGTTGTATAATACCTACTGTTAAATTTGGAAAAAGCAAATCATAGTTAGAGGCTTAAAGAATTTTGTGTTGCATGATTTTATCTTTGAACCAAAGGAGACACTTGAAGGCTTACCCAGAAAAAGAAGGAAAAATTATTCCAGAGAAAAATACTTAAGAGGGAGGATGCAAACCAGTGAGATGCACAGAATCTCCTCTGAAGAATATGCCATATTTTAGAAAATATCCATAATCATTTTTAACAAGTGATGTTCTTTTTAGGTTTTTCTGGCTCATCTCATGTGGATTTTTCTCCCTTACCTGCAAGCATTTAAAATTTTTTGAACCCATGTTTTTGATTTGCCAAGAGATGAGTATCTCTTAGTTAGGATATAAGATAGGTTCAAATATCAAGTATAAATTGTTATCTCTGAGACATTGTGCAAATCACTTAACCTTTCTTGTTCTCAGTTACCCATTTGTAAAATGAGAATGTTGAACTAGAGGAACATTATGGATCCTTTCCACTCTCAATCTGTGATCTTTCTATGATGCATTGAATGATAAATTTCATCCATTGCAACTCACCAAGGCCAACTACTGAGACAAGGAGGGGTTGTGATCTACTTGGGAAAAAAGTATACAAAATGAGAAAAATCACATTATAGAAGTGTTAGAGACTTTACTGGTCACATAATGGATGTGTGACTCTTATACTTAATGATGATTGCAGATGGGGCTCCCAAGGGACCCCTAGTCTCATAATGCCTGTACTGAGAAAGTCGTCAATGACACCATCAGCTGGTGGTTTAGTTCAGTATGGTCCACTGACAATTTTAGACCTAATCTGTTCAGTATTTTGGCATCAGGTAATCACATTCTTTAAATACATCTCTAGGGGGAAAATGAAAATGTTTCTAGGTAATTCAAGAAATAAAATACCCATTCATTTTATTGCATGGGAAGGAATGGTACTGAATTATCCATATTCCCTATCTTTACTGTCCTAATTAACTAAGCTTCTGTGCTCCTCCAAGTGACTAGTGCTCTTTCTCCATATGGTTAGCTTCTATTTGCTTTGATATGTATATATATGATCTATATGCTTGTGTATATGTTATCTCCCCTGCTAGAAAGTAACCTCTTTGAAGACAGAGTTGTCTTAGGTTTTTTTTAACTTTTGTATCCCTAATGTCTGTAGCATGATGCCTGGTTCTTCTTCATTTAGAAAATGAGACTCATAAAAAGTGTCATACCTACTTGACTATTGTGAATTTTCTATGAGATAATGCCATAAAGTAATTCACAAGCTTGAAAGTGCTAGGAAATGGCAGATACAGTTATTATATTAATAAGAATAATAATTAAACTTCATATATTTATTTAAAGTTTGCTAGAAAAGTAAATTGCATTTTCCCCAAAGTCAAGAATTCAAATCCCACTTCTACAGATAACTTATATGACTGTTTCCTAAGAGGTCTAGAAATACTAACCTATGTTTATTGGATTGGAGAAAGACTTCTGTTGTTTATGCTTCATTCTCAAAGAGGATCATGACTTCAGGTTTACATTTATTTGGCCCTCTTAATAATATCATGAGGTAACCATTGTTGTAACCATTTTACAGATCATGAAATTGAGGCATGGAGAGGTTATACCATTTCCTCAAAGTCACAGAACTAGTAGGTATCTGAGGTGGAATTTGAACTTGGGTCTTGCTAACCTGAAGTCCAAAACTCTCTTCACTACAACTCCTTTCTCTATTATTATTTAGCCTTTAGTTCTGTTTATATATCCTTTCTTTTCAGGGAGGTATCTTTAAGGAACTGCAACAAATTTTGAGAAAGAACATTGGTCTGTGGCTTTGTACTGTGAACATAATTTTTTTTGTGTTTTTGAACACTTTTCTTTAGAATATATAATTCCAGGTTGAATCAGAACTGGAAGGTGCTGAATACCAATCTCTTTGATGACTGTGACAATATCTCTTGCATATTCTAGCACACATTAGCCAAGAGATTTAACTTAGACATAACTCATCTCTTATGAAACAGACCTGGATTGTCACTCAAATGCTCTCCAGTGGCAATCAAACAATTCCTTTCATTAACAAAGAAGAAGAATGCTTTTGAAATGGCATTAGTCCTTTCAAAAGGCCTTAGGAGGAACCTATCTAACAGCGAAAGTCATCATGATGACCATCTAAATGTTGCCATTCTAGGAAGTACCACAGTTGAATTTAACACAATACTCAATTTTGTTTTAAAAATTTCCCCACAGTCCAAAATTCAAATCCCACTTCTGCAGTTGACTTTGTGACCTTGAATAAACAAATATGACTGTTTCCAAAAAGATCCAGAAATACTACCCTATGTTTATTTGATTGGAGAAAGACTTCTCTTGTTTATCCTTTTTTCTCAAAGAGGACCATGACTTCAGGGATGCCATGCAGGTGAATTGGATTTAAGTGAGGAAGGGGAGTGTAAAGTCACCAGAGTTACTTTCTCCTCTACAGTCATCTGGATCCAGAATCAGGAAGACTGTAGATGTCCCTGAATATAGTCGCTCTTGGCCCTTTTAAGCTAAGATTTAAAAAAAAAAATGTTTTTTGTTTCTTTAAGGCAATGGGGTTAAATGAATTGCCCAAGGTCACACAGCCAGGCAATTATTAAGTGTCTGAAGCTGGATTTGACTTAGGTTCTCCTGACTCCAGGGTTGGTGCTCTATCCACTGCACTACCTAGCTGCCCCCCCAAGCTACATCTTTAATAGATCTCAGTTTGATTAAGGCATCCACTCATTCAGTGATTAGGCTGATAAGTAGTGGGAGCTGCCCCATTGCTGGTCAATTACAAAACATAATCCCTTTTTCCTTCCTTCCTGCCTTCCTGCCTTCCCTCCCTCTCCTACCCTTCCCTTCCTCCTTCTTTCTACCCTTTTCCCTCCTTCCTTCTTTCCCTACTTCCTTCCTTTCTTCCTTCCTTCCTTCCTTCCTTCCTTCCTTCCTTCTATACACACTGGCTACTTGAGTTCAGTTCTGCTTATGAGCAATCATTATTCAGACTCAGGAAAGCAAGGGTGAAAATAAAACAAAAATTTATTTTTTTCATTTTTGGTTTATTTATTTTATATTATTACAATAATCTTGTTATAAGAGTAAACATAAACCCCCCTCCCCCAACAAGATGAGAAAACCTCAAGAATAGTGAGAGAGAGAGAGAGAGAAATGTACTTCAGTCTGTATTCAGATTCCTATGGCTCTCTCTGGAGTGAGTAGACTTCTTTATCATAAGTCCACCAGAGAAGTTGCTTCAATATTTTTCCCACAGTTGCTATTACTAGCTGAATTTCCCTCCACTCTATTCCTCCCCACTCTCATTTATTCTCTTCTCTCTCTCCTTTCATCCTGTACCTGTCCAAGTGTGTTGTATCTGAGTACCCTCTCCCACAATCTTCCCTCTCTTCTATAACATATTCCCCCCTACCTCCCTCCATTCCCCCTTATCCCATCTTTTTCTTCTCATTTTTCTCTAGTGTAAAATAGATTTCTATACCCTATTAAGCGTGTATGTTATTTTCTCTCTGAGCCATTTCTGAAGAGAATGAAGGCTCACTCATTCCCCCATGCCTTCCCCAGTTCCACTCCATTGAAAAAGTTTTTTCTTGATTCTTATGTGAAATATGTTAACCCCTTCTTCCTCACCTTTCTCTTCCTTCCAGTACTTTCCTTTACCACCTATTGACTCCATCTTTTTGCTATATTATACCATTATATTTCACTCCTTCCTGTGCCCTGTCTATATATGTTCCTTATAACAGCTCTTATAAATGAGAAGTTCATAGGAATTATCAGTATCTTCTTCCCATGCAGGAATGCAGACAGTTCAACATCATTAAGCTCCTCATAGTTAGTCCTTCTCATCCATCCCCCCTATGGTTCACCAGAGTCCTATACTTGAAGATCAAACTTTCTGTTCAGCTCCAGTTGTTTCAATAAGAAAGTTTGAAAGTCCCCTGTTTCATTGAAAGTCCATCTTTTCCCCTGTGAAAGAGGATGTTCAGATTTGTTGGGTAGTTGATTCTCAGTTGTAAACCAAAATCTTTTGCCTTCTAGAATATCATATTCCAATCCCTATGATCCCTTAATGTGGATGCTGCCAGATCCTGTGTAATCCTGACTATAAAGCCAGTTTGTTTCTAGTAGCTTTTAGTATTTTCTCTTTGACTTGGGAATTTTGGAATTTGGCTATAATATTCCCAAAAGTTTTTCTTTTGGGATCTCTTTCAGGAAGTGATTGATGAATTCCCTCAATTTCTATTTTATCCTCTGCTTCTAGGATCTCAGGGCAGTTTTGCTATATTATTTCTTGAAAAATAAATTTGAGGCTCTTTTCCTGGTCATGACTTTCAGGTATCCCAATAATTTTAAAATTATTTCTCCTGGATCTGTTTTCAAGGTTGGTTGTTTTTCCAAAGAGATATTTCACATTTTCTTCTAATTTTTATTTTTTTTTTGGAAGAGTTTTATTTCTTCCTGATTTCTTGCAAAGCCATCAGCTTCCTTTAGTTCCATTCTGCATTTGGAGGATTTACTTTCTTCAGAGAGCTTTTTTATCTCCTTTTCCAGCTGGTCAATTCTACTTTTTGAGGCACTCTTCTCCTCATTTGCTTTTTTGTTTTCCTTTTTGTCCATTTGGCCTAAACTGGTTTTTAATATATTATTCTCTTCAGTATTTTTTTGTATTTCTTTCACCAAGCTGCTGACTTGGTTTTCATGATTTATCTAAATCCCTCTCATTTCTCCTCCCAGTTTTTCCTCCACCTCCCTTAATTACTTTTAAAGTCTTTTTGAGCTCATCCATAGTCTGAGCCCATTTTCTATTTCTCTTAGAGGCTTTGGATAAAGAAGCTCTGAATTTGTTATCTTCTGAATCTTCCATGGGACCAAAGTAATTTTCTATGGTCAGAAGCTTCTTTTACTTTTGTTTGCTCATTTCTTCAGCCCAAGACTAATTTATCACACTTCCAAGGCTTTGGGTTTTTTGGGGACCCCACAGGGATCTTAATTCCTCCAAGGTCTTATGTTCTCTTGCCTATGCTTTGTTATGTAGATAACCACAGGTTGCTCCCCTCTGCCCTGGAGCTGTGAGGAGGGTCCCTGCTAGTTTAGAAGCCCAAACTGCAACCTGTATCTGAGGTTTACCCAATTTCTGCTGCTGGTTCTCACCACACGGCTGTTCTGAGGCCAGTGCTCCTCATTCCACACTTATTCTTGTGCAGCAGAGTTCTCTCATCACCCCCTTCAAGCTGTTCTCAGTGATCCTGGGCTGCCCTGCACTGCAGCCGGTGCTTTTTTCCAACCCTTGATGAAACACACCTTTCCTGCAGAACTTCTAAGTTATCTTGTACTGGGAAATTGTATCATTCAGCCTTTCTGTGGGTTCCGCCCAACTAAATTTTGGCTAGAGTCATAATTTGATGGCTTTTGTAGTTTTGGGGGGGAAGGAGTTTCTGGGAAATGCTGCCTTCACACCACAATTTTGGCTCCACCCCAAAACAAAAATTTATTAAAACAAGTTACAATACATAAGAAGATGGTAGGTAAAGTTAAGAAGAGGTTAAGGAAATGTGATGTGGATTTGGCAGTTCAACTGGCAGACTTAACTGAAGTTTGGGGAGAGAGAGAGAGAGAGAGAGAGAGAGAGAGAGAGAGAGAGAGAGACAGACAGACAGACACCTATGGAGCTCCATGTGGTTTAATGAAGAGCCAGAGGAAGTCCCATCCTCCTGGTTGGGAGGCTGGAAGAAGAGAGCTTTTCCTGTTAAATACCCCTCCATTGTAGGGTGGATAGAGGTGGTGCTTGGGGTGTGGTCTTTCACCTTGGAGTCAGGTAACTTCCAATGACAATCTATGTGCTGGTCCATCCTGTCTCAAAGTGCTTGAGGTCCTTTATTACGTCATTTCTTGTCCACAAGTGTCCAGGTCAAAGTTAAGTCAAGGTGGAAATGGAGGATAAGATACAACAGGATCAAGGGGCAACAGGACACAATCAAGAGTGTCCAAAGGAAGCAGAATCTCAAGAGTAGGGACCTCCACACATTTGAAAGATTTTGTTTATGCTAGTTCATAATTCTCTACATCATTTCCCCTGCACCCCTTCCTTCCTTCCTTCCTTCCTTCCTTCCTTCCTTCCTTCCTTCCTTCCTTCCTTCCTTCCTTCCTTCCTTCCTTCCTTCCTTCTTTCCTTCCTTTCTCTCTGTCTCTATGAAGCAAAGAATTGTCTCTTGCATAGTCAAAATAAATCAATCTGGAAGGAGAAGTTCCTCAGGGTTTCCGGTCAAAATGAAAACAATTTCTATTTACTCTCACTCTGAGGCTATCAGAGTCTAAGCATTGACTAAGTGGAGCTTGACCTGGCATCTACTGTTAGCCAATCAATGAGAGTCATAGTAATTTGGAGCAGTAAATCCTTTGTATTCCTTTGGGCAGAGCACTTGCAGATAAGGAAAAATGAGAAGGGGGAGAGAGAGAGAGAGAGAGAGAGAGAGAGAGAGAGACAGAGAGAGAGAGACAGAGACAGAGACAGAGAGACAGAGAGTCTATATATTAGACAGAGAGATATGTTTAATATAGTTATATATGTATAATCTATATTACTTTGATTTCTGTCAGGGGGAGTAGAGAGGGAAGGGTGGGAGGGAGAAAAATGTGAAACTCAAAACCTTACAAAAATGATTGTTGAGAGAGAGGAAGAGAGACAGACAGAGAGAAAGAAAAAGTTAGGGAGGAAGGAAGGGAGGGAGGAAGGAAGGAAGGAAGGAAAAAGGGACTATGTTTTTCAACTGACCAGCAATGGAGCAGCTCCTACAACTCACATAGGTTATTGTTTGTCCTTCATTCTCTAGGAGAACCTTGATATCAGGGCTTTGATGCCATAAAAGGCAAGTGAATTAGATTTAAGTAATGGAGCTATGCAGAGTCAGCAACTTCACTTTCTCTTCTTCAGCCATATGGATCCAGTGACCATAATTATGGATCAAGATGTCTGGATGCAGATGACCCTGGATGCAGTGGGAGACCTTGGTCTTTTTAAGCCATGATCTTTCCCAGATCTCAGTTTGACTGAGAAAATGCCTTCTTTCTTAGTCTAATCACTGAATGGTTATTGTCTCAGTCAAACTGGGGAGAAAGACATCTAGACCAAAGATGAATTGCCCATCCATTGGCATTTCAACAGAAACAACTGTTGAAATGAAGAACGCATTGGATGCATAACAGATTTAGTGCTCTCTATTAATAGGTCCTTGGAACTGGTTGGTCTGACTCTAGCTGCCCTTTTCTCCTGAGAGAAGCAAGATTGCCAAGTATTGCTGAATGTGCAAAATGGGACACTACAGATGTGTTCATGCTTGTAAGCAAATCACAGTAGGGGCTTAAAGAATTTTGTAATGCAAGGTTTTATCTTCAAACCAAATGAGACATTTGGAGGCTTACCCAGAAAAAAGAAGGAAAAATTATTCCAGAAAAAATAATCTAAGAAAGAAGGGGCATGCATGTCAGTGAGAGGCACAGAAATTTCTCTGAAGAACATGCCATATTTTAGACAATTGTAATTTTTTATTTAAATTTATTGTACATATTTATTATGATATTTTATTTAAAATAATTTAAACTAGTGAAGTTCTTTTTAGATTTTTCTGGTCCAATTCAGGTAGACTTTTCCTCCCTTACCTGCAAATATCTTAATCTTCTTTATCCTGTGATATTGATTTTGTCTGTAGGTATGATAAGCACCTCTTAGATAGGATATAAGTAGCAGATAATCTCTGTGAGGGCAGGGACTAATTATTTTTGTTTCTCCCTTGGTTTCACAATGTTTTGAGTGTAGTGGACAGTGAATAAAAATAATAATTATAGCTGGTTAGCATTTACATAGTGATTTATATTTTACCAAACACTTTAGTGAGTTACCTTTGCCTATGATCCTCGTATTGCCATCATTCCCATTTTAGAGAGAACACTGAGGCAGAGAGATTAAGTGCCTTGCCCAGGATCATACAAGGTAATAAGTATCTGAATCATGATTTGAACTCAAGTTTTCCTGATTCCAGGTCCAATACTGTTGGCTAAATTGGATTCATTTCAATTAAACTCTTGTTCAAAAATAGACGTTTGATGAATTAAGTAATAATTGTATCTTATTAAATTTGCAGTTGTAATATGCATTTTTGTAGGCAAGAGATAAAGAAATTGTTTAATTTATAAATAAATAATAGATATTTTCAAATGATCCCAGGTAATTAACCTTTCCCCTTTGGACTTCAGTTTGGATTAGATGTAATCTAAAATTCTTTCTAGTTCTCCTATTTTTTACTTCTAGGTATTAAACTAGGGAAATGATGATTGATAATTCAGACTTATTAAAGTTGACTGGTATTCATCATGACATTAGGTCTTCTCAGATGATGATGATGATGATGATGTTTGTTCTTTGTTCTTGAAGAAGACCATGGCATCAGGGAGGTGATGTGATACGCGCATGAATTGAGCAAGGGGTGCTATGCTAAGTCATCAGCTGATTTTTCTCCTCCAGAGTCATCTGGGTCCAGTGGCCAGGTAGGAATCAGAATGACAGGAGATAGTCCTGAATTCATTTGAGGCAATCAGAGTTAAGTGACTTGCCTAATGTCTAGTAAGTGTCTGAGGTACCATCTAGCTACTCCTAGGGCAATAGGGTATAAAGACAGAAGTGAAACAGACCTTGCCATCAAGGAGCTTGTATCCTAATGGTGGAAACAGTATGCACACTCACCCACATATGCACAAACATGCCTGGATACATATCTCTGTGTATACACACATACTGAATATGTTCAAAATGAATACAAGGTCCTGGGAAGTGGCCAGATACTTCCAACTGGGGGGAATCAAGATAGGCTTCTTTTAGAAGGAAACTTTTGAGCTGAGTTGTGGTAAAGAAAACATTCCTCCTATTTCTGTTTCCCTTTCTGAAAGCTTTTCTTTTGTGTATCTTTCAGGATTTTATTACTGCTATTCTTTTGGGAGGCAGCAGAGCATGGTGGATAGAGAGTTGATCTTAGAATTAGGGATCCTTGGGTACAAATTCCATCTATAACACTTCCTAGCTATATGAATATGGATAATTCCAAAGGACTTAGCTCCTATATTAAGAGGTTTGGGATTCACATGGTAGAAGAAACTGTCACATTGTAGATATCACAGATTATAAGGCAGGGTATATAAAGTTGCTCTGATTCTAATGTCTTTTCTTGACAACATTTCATATGCCTTTTTGCAACACTTTTCTTCATGTTTAGCTTTTTTTGGGGGGTGGGGAGGTTAAAGGAGGTGAAGACCAGGCCAAAGATTGGGTCAGGGCAGGGATCCAGCAACTTCTTATCTATTTAGTCTTTAGAGAGTTGTCTGGGACATCAAGAGTTTAAGAGATATTCAAAGCTTGAAATCCCATCTTCCTGACTTCAAGGCCAGCCCTCTACTGCACCATTGCCCCTCATTCTTTTTGATAGTGCAGTAATACTTCATCTAATTCCCCAACTGTTTGACTCTAGGCTGTCTTCTGACTTTTGTTATTACAATTAGCATGGTCCTTGAAACTTCAGGCTCCAAATTTTCTATTCCATGGTTAAAGAATCCTTTGAACCTTCATTGTACTTGAACAGGGTTTATAAGAACGATATTTGCCTATAGAATCAAGGTAATTTTGAGAATAATTTATGATTAAGTCCCTTCTTCACAAGCACATACATATATACACAGACACTTTATTATATTTAAAGAATTTATGATTTCTTTAGAGTAAGTAATATTTGCACCTGGGCCAATTGTTCGCATTCTAGGTAATATGAAAAAATTGGGATGATCTGTGGCCAGATGGGTGATGAACCTTCCTGACCTGGCTAGACTTGCTCCCAGATAGAAGTCATAGGATTCATTAGGTAGTCTGTCATTGGAGTGAGGTAGGTGGCAAGGTTTGCTGTAACTCACTTTTTCTGAATTGTCATGGCATCAGAGGAGCATTATTATTATTTATTCTAATAACAACCTTGCACTTTGTATATTCTTTAGCCTAATCTTTATAATGACCCAGTGGCATAGGTAGTATAATCTTGATAGACCTAGGTCTAAACAAAAGAAAGCCAAAAAAACCCTATTTTTGGTGGAAGGGGAGGAATAGAGCTCAACTATCTTAGTTGTCACTTTCTTTGCTTCTTTACTTCACTCACCATTATCGAGACTCTGTCTTCCTCATGCTTGAGCATCCAGTTAATGCAGTCAACATTTTAGTTAATCATTAGAAGTATCGTCCATGATGAACACTTTTGGCAAGCATGTTTCCCTGCTTTATGCCTTCCTTGATATTGATCATCCAAAAAAATCACTGAACAGAGTTGCTTCTATGATTGAACCTACAAAGAAATCTATGAACGTGAGAGTTCCCTTATTAGAAAGAGTTGCTAATGGGACATTTTACTGCTTTGAGGTATGTGTTTTTTGTTGGAGGTTTTTTAGAACTCAACAAACACAACTGGGTCTTGAATTCTAGGACTATCAACTACTCATTTATATAGTCTTTTTACTTTTACAAAGGACATTCCTTTGGGTTATTATAAACAACTCAAGGACATAGATAATACAAATATTATCTCTGACAATTTACGGCACTGAGGCTTATGAAATGACTTAATCAGGTACACTCAACTACAAATTCAGATTATACTAAAGTGTTTGAGCTGGAAGTTAAACTAGGAACTCTGGGGAACAGAATTAGGAGTCAGAGGATCTGGCTTTGAATCTTGGTTATAGATCTTATCTGTTTGATTTGGGACAAGTTAGTTAACTTTCCTAAGCTTTAGTTTCCTTGTTTGTCAAATGAGGAGTTTGGATTCAATCTTTAAGACCCCCATCAAGCTCTCATATTCTGTAATCATAATTGCAAATCTGCTACATTTGCCATTCTGCTATATTGTATATCTTCAGACCTCAGTCCATATGTGAGACTTTGACATGATCTGTTGCAGATAATTCTCTACAAAAGCTTGTCTGTTTCCTGTTCATGTTTTCATCAAGAATACCCTGAAGGGTTTATAGACCATGCTTATAAAAATAATATAGAGATGGAAAAATGGTTGTCTGTGTGTGTGTGTGTGTGTGTGTGTGTGTGTGTGTGTGAGATGACTTTGGAAATTTTTAGTCATCAAGTTTGATTTAAAAGTCTATCACTTCAGTTCAGTACTTAGGAATATTGAATAGGGAAATAGAAAGGATGCTATATTTGGAGTGAGAAGTTCTAGGTTCAAAACCCTGCTCTTATACTGAATAACTTTGTGATCTTGTGCAAATACCTTCCCCTCCCTGGGCCTCAGTAATCTCCTTTGTAAAAATGAGGTAGGAAGCTTTCAGAACGAGTCTGGAGTACAACATCTTTAAAGTTCTGTCCATCTCTGAATCTATAGTTGGGATGCTTCTTAGTGGTTTTTGACCAAACCCGCATAGTCATTACAGTGGTGGAAACAATGTATTGGATGTTCAAGAAAAAAAACCAAAAACAAAATCCCCCCATCTTGACAGTCACCATCTCAGTTTTTTTCTGAGAGGCTTTGTGATATGCCCAATTACAAGTTTTCATTTAATTACTGTTTTCAGTAGGGCAATGTTCCTGCTTACCTTGTTCCTGACAAAAGCATGTACCCTATATAAAAGCCATCAGATATTTTTCCAATTAATTTCATTTCCTTGATGTTGTTCCAGAAGAATGACAAATGTGCTTGAAAAATAGAGAAGCTATGATAAAGTCATCACTCCCAGACTGAAGATAGGGATCAATTGACTAGCAGGATGTCATAACAATGCCATCATTTACAGTGATGCAACCAGAATGAAAGAAGGAGCAGCTGCTCACCTCTGGAAAAAGAAAACTGTTCATGACTATATCCAAGATAGTATATGAGAAACCTGACTAGTGCCAACTTGTTCCTCTATTGAAATTCATCAAGAAAACTTTCCAATCATTGTCTCATTACAATGACAATAAATATGAACAAATTCATTTTTTAAAATGTACATTCTGTCTCCAAAAAGGATTGGCATCTTACATGATTAAACAATAATGCAAATCAGGAAAATTAGAGATAAAGCCAGAAAAGACACCATCTAGACAAGGAGTGGAGGGAGTAAATGTCATAAGGTACCTGAGAGGGACTCTCAGAGTTGCTTGTCAATAGAGAGAGAAAGAAGAAAGCCCTGAAGGTTGCATAGCTTTGAATGTGTGACAAAAGGAAGCAGACAAACTCATCTACTGAGATAAACCTCTTCCTGGAACTAAATTGGAGAAATGACTTATCATTTGGAGCTTTGGATAATGGGTATTGAATCACATAGTGGAGAATGTCTTGAACTCTGATTTGCCAAAGACACAGAAGCACTGCTCAAATCGGCCATTCTGATATCAACCATCTATAAAGGCTGAGGGTCTAACATTAAATTGTAACTCAGTGAAGATATTTCTGCAGACAGTTGAGATGATATGGTCTAGGCACTTGGCTTCCTAATAAGCTAACACAATAAGGACAGAGATCTTGGAGAATCTAGAGGAATGACTGGTTGACATGGCTTATATATTCCATGCATCAAAAGCAATCTTTTTGCAGATGCTGAATGTCAGTCAGTTCATGAGCAGATTCTGTGAGAAGTGTAAATACAATTTTCCTCTTACCTGTAATTTTCAGTCTTAGAGAATTCTCTGGAGCCACTGAGAAGTGAAGTGACTTGTTTAAGGTATCCCAGTAAATATGTTTCTGAGACTGGTTTTGAATTCAGATCTTCCTGATTCTAGGCCCAGTACACTGTATACTGTACACAACATAAAAGTCTATAGAAGTCATTTAACTTTGAAACTGAAGGAAAGAGAAATGACTCTTTTCAGTCAGTACTCTCGCCTGTATATACAAGAAGTTGTAGTATGAACAATAGCTACACCCTGGTAAACTGTCTCAGCAAAAAGCCTAAACCAGGTTGAGGATAATTGTTTGACCAGAAACCCCTTGGTGTGTGAAGGGGTATCCACCCCAAACATGTGAAGACTTGTGGTGGAATGGACAGATGAGAACGATTTGTTTCAATGATCATGAAGGTAGCTAAAGGCACTGTGGAACACTTAGAACTTGGTTAGGCTTTTGAAGACCATGAAGGTCATCCTTTCCATCCTAGCCCATCAAAAATTTAGATTTTTTTGCCACTGGACTTTGATGACTTTGGAAAAGTGAGACTGACAACTTTGTTTCACTCTATCTCACTTAAATCCAATTCATGCATGAGTCAAGACATTTTCCCCTGATGTCTTTGGACCTCTTTGTAAACAAAGGACAAATAATAAGAACAACTCTTTTCATTTTATCAAAAAGACCTGAGTTTGAATCCTGCTATTCACACGGAGTATATTAGCATGGAAAAGTCATTTATACTCTCTAGAGCTCAGTGTCCATACCTGAAAATGAAGGGAGGTAATTAATAATATATTCAGTACTTTGCTCACTCAATGGCTTTATGTAGAATATCATCAAAAGTTTTACAGAAAATAATTAGGAGACCTAGAATTTTAGGCAAAGACTCTGAGAGAACTGACCCTACAAAAACCAAAAAATTAGACCATTTTTGAAAGTTTTAGAAATAAAATAGAGATATGTCTCAAAGCCTCAGCTTTCTGAATCTCAGGAAATAGTAGCCAATTACCCCGTGTATTGGAGCTCCCTGAAAGATGGACAGTTTTTGTGATGAGACAGAGCAATACCATTGAAAACTTCATAAATTAAGAAAGCTTTAAATTTCCTTGGGTATGCACTGTTAGCTGACTCAAATGACAAGAAACTGACTTAAGGTCACCCTGGTAGGTTAGTGGTAATTGTTCTTAATTAACCTGACTGCTTTGTTCATCAAAGATATTTTCCAAGTGGCATGAAAGTCTTTCAAAACAATATCTGAATTCAGTCACTCCGGAAACCTTGAATTAACTTTATGATTGAAACAAGAAATCTGAAAATGTAAGCTTTCAACCAAATTGTGACTGAATTTCTGTTCAAAAGGGTCAGGCTCGCTTTTAGAGGGGAGTTCAAACTGTCTTAGCTCTTGCTCGGAAGGAAAATCAAGTGTAGATGACTCAACATAGTCATTGGCGTCTGAAGGCAATTTCTTGTGATTGTTTCAATTTTTACTGTTTTACACATTACATAAAGCAAGTAATTATGCTCTAACCTTTGATAAGGATAATTTGATTTCTGAAAATGTAGTAGAATCAAGGCAACTATTGTTTCCTGAACTTAAACTGGACTTGCATTCAAGTAGAGAGCAACTTTGGCATTTTCCACTGAAACATCAAACCTAGAGTTTTATTCCATTTCATTTCAGTCACCATAGCTCTACTTACATTTTAATTGGTTCAGTATGGAGAGAGGCAATGAAGGAGATATATTGAAGTAGGTATACCTTGAAGTCCACAAATCCTGAGTTTTTGAATCCTATCTCTAATCCATGTTGGAGCTGTGACTCTGGACATGTCATTTAATGTCTCTTTCTAAGCCTTTAAGGTTATAGATAAGGTATAGATCTGCTTTGAAGTAGAGAGTTGTCTATATCAAAGAAATCAGTCTGAATGCAGATCTATACCTTATCTATATGATTTTTATTCATTAGAAGCCATGAGCAGAATAGGCAGAACATCATGGTGTACCTATAATATAATAACTCATATTTTCCTACCAGTGTACACAATCTCTGCAAAGGAAGAGTTAACATAAACTTATAGAAAATTGGTAGGGAGATAACCACATTTGCATGGCAACTTACCCCTTTGAATTTTAGACCTTGCTCTTGATGTCTTTAGCAAGCAGTCTGTACCACGTACTACCTTCTGGGACAAATTGTCTTTCTTCTAACTACTATCTTTCTAATCTTCAAAACTCTCTTATCAGACACAGCTACTTCTTTGGTGCTCTGGGGCCACTGAAGCAGGATTAAGCTCTTTTAGCACACAGCTTCCCAGGGCATAGTGCTGAGAATGCGTTACACTCTTTTAGTGCTGTGTGTGTGTGTGTGTGTGTGTGTGTGTGTGTGCGTGTGTGTGTGTGTGTGTATGCATAGCTCCCAACCAGGTCTATCTTTTTTCTCTTTTTCCTACAATATAGTAGCAGTTAAGAGAAACACTGCAGTAGTTTTCCACCTCTCTTAGGTTGTAGTTATGCTAGAGAGGAGGAAGTCTAGACAGGTCTTCAAATGACAAAGGATTTTGCTTACTTCCATTCAACTTCCAATAGCCACAGTTTTTCTATTCTAATCAAATAACTCCTCACTTCAGCTTCATAGCCTGCCTGTAGGCTCTGATGAGGTGCTATCAGTTTATGTTCTGCCTAATGGAGCCAGCTTCTCTCATTATATTTTGTAGATTTTGTCCAAGTCTCTTCTTATTCCTCGTATGGTCATTTCAGTTTCTTCTAGTCATCATCATCACCATCTCTTTCTATCTTCTAATGCCTCAAATCAGAGCCTTCTCATTCATCTCTAACTTATAATATGAAATACTGACTTACTGATAGGTTAGCCCCACTGATAGAGGCAGCATAGTAGAGTGTGGTGATATCAAATCCAAATAGAAATGAGAAAACATGTGGTTTTCTAAGTAATATGTAACCCACATGTTAATATTGTCTATGTGTATTGCATTTTTATTTATGACAACAATCCTGTGGAAATGATTTGATGGTCCACAATGAGCTGTAGTTCCCTGTACCTTAGTTGGTGTTCATCTCAGAACATTCTCTCAGTTTCTCAGAACATCCTGTATCTTCTTTAGTACTTTTTATTTGAAAGACTATATTTTTCTCATGATGAATTATCACTGTTTTGTCAAATATTCTTTTTCTTCCACTTCATAAAGTAATAGTTCCTTACATTTGCAAGGTTACTAGATAGAGACCAAAGGCTGTGTGGAGCTAGAGAGAAGATGGAATTATTCCATTGATTGATGTGACTATACCCAATGTTTGGGCCACGAGTTCAATTCAGTTTAAAAAGTATTTTAGAAGTACCTGTTCTATGTTCTGACTTTGTCAGGCAAGAAAGAGACAAAGTAAAGAGGAAATTCCCATAGAAATGAATTAAAGTTCACCTAGATCCTAAGAAGGGACTTGATTATAGTCTTTCAGATAGCTTGGAGGAATGAGGAGAGTGTTCAGAAGATAGAAAAGGAGCAAGAGG
Source organism: Macrotis lagotis (assembly GCF_037893015.1). Lineage (NCBI taxonomy): Eukaryota > Metazoa > Chordata > Mammalia > Peramelemorphia > Peramelidae > Macrotis > Macrotis lagotis. Next base: position 37,736,834 of record NC_133666.1, read on the forward strand.
TAATTCTGTATAGGATGCCTAAATCTCCTACTTTGGTTATGTCTCTTGAGCATTAAAAGGATCATTGAGATAAAGTTGAAGGTCTGTTAACAAAAGGGACCTTAGGAATATGATGCTCACTAACCAGACCATTACCACTCTTATGGGTGATCTTCCCCACTGAAAAGTGAATAACCAAGGCAGTAGTCATAGCTTGCCAAAGAGAACCAAGATTAACAAAAGGTTAAGAAGCCTGCTTTAGTGTGATCTCCTTTGTTTTAGGCATGGGGAGACTGAAGACAAGAAAAGGGAAGGATCTTGGGTAAGACCACACAAATATTGAGGATGTGCACCCCAATTCAGCCCTCCCCACTATAGGCACAGGTTTCTTTCTCCACCACCATGCTGTGAAAGACCTCAGCCAGAGATTCTCCCTTAATCAGGACAGAGTGACTAGCAGATGTGTGTGCTGTGGTAACCTGTAATATATTTACCTGAGAATTTATCAAATTCATTGATCAACTTAGTTGTCTTCATAAAATGACCATTGCTAATAAATGTGGAAAGAGCTGCTCCATTGAGATCCTACCCCCCCCACCATTGCAGTTTTTTGACTTGGAATGTAAACTCAGAAAAATATAACAACCCTCTCACGATACACATATGTACACATACACATACACACAGAGATGCTGCAATTAACTTAGGGCCCTTGTGCCAGAGGCATCTCTGACATAAAGGTTAGAATAGCTTGACAGGACATATCCAATACTTAACCAGTCAGTTCTGATGGATTTTATGCCATTTCTCCAACAAGTTCCTGACTGTGGTATAATTAATCCAAAGTCTAGCCTTCTGCTCTCAAAACAGTGTGTGTATCCAACAGCTAAAGGGTGCCTGAAAAGTGATAGATGGCCCTCTTGTGACTCTGCATCTCTGAAAAGAGGCCATCAGAAGCTACATTAAATAGGACAGAAGGGGAAAAATTATCCATGTGCCTTCCTAAAAAAAGTGTGGGATATGGGGCACATGAACTTGTGCTGCAGGACAGAGCTGAAGTAGGAAGGATCAGGAGACCCAACATTGTCTGCTACTGATGAGCTTTGTGACCTTGAAACTGTGCCTTAACCTCTTCCCTTGTCTCTGAAATGAATGAGCTAGACTCAATGATCTCTAAACATTTATTCAACTCAAACACTCTAAGAGTCAGGCCAGCCTAATTTTTTTTAATGTTTTAGCTTACATAGCTCAAAATCTCCTGAGGCAGAGAGACAGAGACAAGCAGAGAGAATGTGAGGAAGACAGAGGTAGACAGAGCAGATAGACAGACAAAGAGACAGAAAGACAGAGAGAGAGAGAGAGAGAGAGAGAGAGAGAGAGAGAGAGAGAGAGAATCAATCAGCTGGAAAGGCAATGGTTCCATACAGGGAATATTAGTATAGTTTTTCCTTAGTGCAGTGTTGTGAGAGAGATGGACCTGAGATTCAGAAATCCTGAATTCAAATCCCACTTCATATACTTATTTGCTATATATCCTTATACAAGTCACTTAAGACTTCCAGGAGCCAAGTTGGAGGAGTAAGCAGTAAATTGCTGTAACTCTTCCTATTCACCCCCACACAACCATAAACATAAACCACTAAATAAATACTGGAAGAGCAGAACCAGCAAAAAGATGGGTGAAACTATCTTTTAGCCCAAGAAACTTAGAAAATCATCAATAAAGTTGTCTCATTAGGGTAAAAGACAAACTTGGTCCAAAGCAGGAAGAGTCACAACAAGCCCTACTTTAAAAAACTAGTGGTAGAGCCTGACTCCCAGTGCAGTGGAGGAGAGAAATGCCAACACCAGGACCCCTAACATGCCTCAATCTAGCCAAAGGAGCAGGGAGACTTGAACTCCCAGAACCTCCATATGCTTCAGAATAGCTCCAGGCAAACAGGTAGATAACAATTCTAGGGTGTCTAAGCAAACAGGCAGCCAACAGCACTGCCCCCCCCCACTGTATTTCAGTATAACCCCAGACAGCCAGACCACTGCATGGACCTGTGTAACTCCAGGGAAATGCAGAAACACCCCACCTGCTTCAATACACCAGCACTAGGACCCCAACTCAGCACCAGCTAAATTACCAGATCCCTACAGTCTCCAGCAGCACCAAGTCACACCCCAACCCTTCAGGGAAGCATCAGACATGAGGATCTCCCATAGGCCTCAGGGTATCTTCATTGCAGCACCAGGTAAATAGTGCCTGCAACCTCTGGTACAAGAAGCCTGAGACAGGCCCCTTCCAACCCAGGAGCTGAGCTCAAATTTAAAATAAAGGGAAAAAAGGCTCAAAAAAATGAGCAGACAATAACAAAAAAAAAAAGAATCTGACCAAAGAAAGTCATTATGGTGACAGGGGTGATCAAGATACAAACTCAAAAAAAGACTTCAGTGTCCAAATATCTGTGGGCAAAACCCTAAAGAAAAACAGGTATTCGACTCAAATCCAGAAAGAATTAATGAAAGAATTCAAAAAGGAGCTTAAAAATCATATAAGAGAGGTAGAAGAAAAATTGGGAAAAGAAATGAGAGTGATGCAAGAAAATTATGAAAAAAGTCAATGATTTGAGGAAAGGACTGCTTAATAAGTAGAATAAACCAAATGGAAAAGGAGATGCAAAAATCCCCTGAAAAAAACAACTCTTTTAAAAGTACAATCAGCCAAATGGAAAACTAAGTAAGTATAAAAGATAACTGATGAAAACAAGAAGTTAAAAAGTTTGAGTTGGGCAACTGGAAGCCAATGACTCCATGAGACATCAAGAATCAATCAAACAAATTAAAGAATGAAAAAAAATAGAACAAAATGTAAAATACCACATTGGAAAAACAATTGAACTTGAAAATGGATCTGGGGAGAAAATGTCAGAATCAGAGACTACCTGAAAGTCATAATCAAAAGGAGCACCTGGATAATATCTTTCAAGAAATTATCAAGGAAACCTGCCCTGATATCCTAAAACCAGAAGGCAAAATAGGCATTGAAAGAATCCACCAATCACTTTAGAAGAGAGATCCAAAATCAAAACTCCCAGGAACATTATAGTCAAATTTCAGAACTATCAGGTCATGGAAAAAAATACTTCAAGTGGCCAGAAAGAAACAATTCAAATGTCAGGGATCGATAATAGGAATTACATGGGGATTTAGTAGCTGCAAGATTAAAGGATCAGCGGTCCTGAAACATGTTATTCTGAAAGACATAGGAGCTAGGACTACAGCCAAGGACCACCTACTTGGACAAATTAAGCATTAATACTTCAAGGGTTAAAAAGGAATATTCAATGAAATAGAAGGATTTCATAAGAAGACCAGAATTAAACCCAAAAAATGATCTCCAATAACAAGACCAAAGAAAAGTCAAAAAAGAGAAAAAGGGAAAAAATAAACATAAGGGATTCAATGAAACTGAACTGTTTTCATACCTACATGGAAAGATGGTAGTTATAATTTTTCAAAATTGTATCACTAATAGTACAACTAGAAGGAATAGAGAGAGGTTCTGGGTATAAGGTGAATTTGAGGGAATAACATAATAATAATAATAATTAAGGGCTATAAAAGAAGAATACACTGGATGCAGAAGGACAGGAAAGGTAGAGTGGGGTAAAATCTTTCACATGAAGAGGTGCAAAAAACTTATTGCAGTAGAAGATTAGATGGGAAGGTGGGCAATGGATGTCACTTGAACCTTACTCTCATCAGTATTGGCTCAATAAGAGAACAATATACACAAATAGTGGAATATAGAAATCTATCTTACTGAACAGGAAAGTAAGAGGGAAAGAATTTAAGTAAAGGGAGAGGGGACTGAAAGAAAAGAAGGCAGATCGGGGAAGGAAATAGAAGCATAACACTTTCAAGAAGAAAAGGGTGAAGGGAGAGGACAAACAGGAGGAAAAATAGAATTCAATGAAATACACAATTGGTAATCATACCTGTGAAAGGGAATGAGATGAATGCTACCATAAAACTGAAGCAGCAAACAGAGTGGATCAAAAATCAGAATCCTACAATATGTTGTTTACGAGAAACACAGCTGAAGCAGAGAGTCACATACCGAGTAAAAGTAAGAGTCTGTAGGAGAATCAATTATGCTTCAGCTGAAGTTAAAAAAAAAGAAGGGGTAGCAATCCTGATCTCAGACAAACAAAAGTAAATTAGACCTAATTAAAAGAGATAAGGAAGGAAACTATTTCTTGGCAAAAAGGTACCATAGACTCTAAAGTAATAGCAATATTAAACATATATACCCCAAGTGGTATATCATCCCAATTCTTTTTTTAAAATGTATTTGCATATTACTATAATAATCTTGTAGAAGAAAACATCCCCCCACAAAGATAGAGAAATCTCAAAAAAAAATGATAGAAAAAGGAAAAAAATGTACTTCAGTCTGAGTTCAGATACCATCAGCTCTGTCTCTGGGATGGATCACATTCTTTATCATAAGTAATCAGAGAAGTTTCTTCAATATTTTTTCCCACAGTTGCTATTGCTAATTGTATTTCCCTCCATGTATTCCTCGCAAGTTCCATTTATTCTATTCTATTCTCTCTCTCTCTCTCTCTCTCTCTCTCTCTCTCTCTCTCTCTCTCTCTCTCTCTCTCTCCTTTCACTTTGTCCCTCTTCAACAGTTCAACAGTTTGTTGTGGAACAGTCAAATGGTGCAGCAGACAGAGCACTGACCAGAGCCAGGAGGACCTGAGCCCCTGAGCCCAAATCTGGGCCCAGACACCCAACAATCACCCAGCCATACCACCCTGGTCAAGCTACCAAAGCCCACCTTCCTAAAAAAAAGTACGTTGGATCTGACTCCCCTCTCCCATGATCTTCCCATTCTTCTTTCACCTATACCCCCTTCCCTCCTTCTGTCCCCTTTCTCCCATCCCCTTCCTTTCCTTTTTCTTCTAGGTTAAGATAGATTTCTATACTCTGTTGAGTGTATATGTTGTTTCTTCTCTGAGCCATTCTAATGAGAATGAAGACTCACTCATTCCTCCTCAGCTTTTCCCCTTCCAATCCAACGCAAAAGATTTTTTTTTGGCTCTTTTACGTAAAATAACTTAACACATTCTACCTCTCCTTTTTCTTTCTCCCAGTATATTCCTTTTTCACCCATTGACTCCACCTTTATAATATATTAAACTTTCATATTTAGTTCCCTCCTGTTCCTTGTCTATAGAAACTCCTTCCAACTGCTCTAATAATTGTGAGGGTTCATATGAGTCATCAGAATCATCGTCCCATGCAGGAATATAAACAGTTCAACATCATTAAATCCCTCATCATTTGCCCTTCCCAACTACCCTTCTCTATATTTCATCTGAGTCCTATATCTAGAGATCAAACCTTTTGTTCAGCTCTGATTATATCAACAGGAAAGTTTGAAATTCCCCTAGTTCATTGAATGTCCATCTTTTCCTCTGTTCAGTTTTGTTGAGTAATTGATTCTTGGCTGTAATACAAGCTCTTTTGTCTTCTGGAATATCAAATTTCAAACCCTACAAGCTCTTAATGTAGATACTGCTAAGTCCTGTGTAATCCTGACTGTAATACCACAATATTTGAATTGTTTCTTTCTGACTGCTTGTAATATTTTCTCTTTGACTTGGGAATTTGACTTTAATATTCCTGGGAATTTTTTATTTGGAGGATCTCTTTCAGGAGTGATTGGTGGATTCCATCAATTTCTATTTTACCCTCTGCTTCTAGGATATTAGAGCAATTTTCCCAGAGAAATTCTTTAAAAGTAAAGTCTAGCCTCTTTTCCTGGTCATGACTTTTAGGTAGCCCAATAATTTTAAAATTATCTCTTCTGGATTTGCTTTTCCATTCAGTTGTGTTTCTAATGAGATATTTCACATTTTCTTCTGGTTTTTCATTCTTGTGGTTTTGTTTTATTGTTTCTTGATTTCTCACAAAGTCATCAATTTCCCTTCTCTCCATTCTATATTTGAAGGAGTTATTTTCTTCAGAGAGTTTTATATCTCCTTTTCCACCTGGCCAGTTCTGTTTTTTAAGGCATTCTTCTCTTCATTGAAATTTTGGATTGCTTTTTCCATTTGACTTAAAGTGTTGTTTTCTTCAGCATTTTTTTGCATCTCCTTCACCAATCTACTGACTTGGTTTTCATGACTTTCTTGCATCACTCTCATTTCTCTTCTGAATTTTTCCTCTACTTCCCTTACTTGATTTTCAAAATCTTTGTTGAGCTCTTCCATAGCTGGAGAACAATTCTGATTTTTCTTGGAGGTGTTGGATATAGAAGCTTTGACTTTGTTATCTTCTGAGTGTCTGTTTAGATCCTCCATGGACCAAAGAAATTATCTATCTCAGATTCTTTTTTTTTTCTTTTTACTTATTTCCCCAACCTATGACCTATTTTTAACATACTTCCCAAGCTTTTGAGTGTTTTTGGTACATCCCCCCCTGCCCCCTAGGAACCTCAATTCCTTCAAGGTCTTATGAGAGGCTATGACTACTCTCTTGCCTGTGCTCTCGTCTTTGAATGACCTCAGGTACTCTCCTCTGCCCTGGAGCTGGGAGGAGGGGCCCTGTTCCCCTATGGTTGTGTGGGACCCCAGACTAGGCCCTGGATTTGAGTATGGACAAAGAAGCAGAGTCATGCCCCAGGGATAGCAGAGAGACTTCTGCAGTCTCCCCTGACCTACTGAGGGCTGAACATTCTGGAAGCAGCTGCTGGGTACCTCCACAGGCCTGCTTCTGTTTCTGGGGGCTGGGTCTATGCTGAGGCCTGAGCTGTACTGGCCTCTGCACTCACTCTGGCAGAGTTTTCCCGTTGACCTTCCAAGTTGTCCTTGATGATCCCTAGATTGGGAGGTCTGGAAACCACTGCCCCAGGTACCCTCCAGGACCCAGGCTCCCTGCTGGTTGTTCCTTGTTCCTTCTGGCACCTTGGCTGTGCTGCAATCCCTTCTAACCCTGGTGGAACAGAGTCTTCCCGTGGAAGTTATCTTGTGTTGGAAAATTATTTCACTTGGTCTTTCTGTGGGTTCTACCACTCTAGAATTTGGTTATAGTCATAATTTTAAGGTATTTAGAATATTCTGGAAGAGAGCTTCTGGGAATTCTTGCCTCCACACCCACCATATTGGCTCTACCCCTCTATCATCCAAATTCATAAAGGAGAAGTTAAGTGAGTAAAAGGTTAATGATCAAACAATAGAGCATTATGAAATATAAATATTCTGATTATGTTAAATTTAAAAGTTTTTTGCACAAACAAAACCAATGCTACTAAGATTAAATTGAAAGCAGAAATCTGGGAAACATTTTTTAGACCAAATGTCTCTGATAAAGGCCTCATTCCTCAAATATTTGGAGAACTGGGTCAAATTTCTAGAAATACAAACCATTCCTCAATTGATAAATGGTTAAACAATATAAACAGGAAATTTTCAGATTAAGAAATCAAAACTATCTATAGGCATTTGAAGAAGTACTCTAAATCACTTTTGATTAGAGAAATGCAAAGTAAAACACCTATCAGATTGACTAATATGGAAGAAAAGGAAAATTATAAATGTTTGAGAGAAAGTAGTGAAACTGGGACACTAATGCATTCTGGAGAGTAATATGGAACTGCACAAAGAGCAACCAAACACTGTGTACACACTTTGATCCAGCAATGCCAATATGAGGTCTATATCCTGAAGAGATCATATGCTCCATATGCCAAAATAATTATAGCAACCCTTTTCATATTGGAAATTGAATAGATAACCATCAGTTGGGGGATGGTTGAACAAGCTGTGCTATATGAATGTAATGGGATACTATTGTATACTAAGAAATGTTGAACAGGCATATTTCAGAAGACAAAAGCAACTCAAACCTTGTATGAACTTATGCAAAGTGAAGTGAGCAGAACCAGTAACAATAGCTACCCAGCAGTCAACTATGAATGACTCAGCTCTTCTCAGTAACACAATAATCTAATACAACTAGATAGGAATCATGAAGTAAAATGATCTAAGATAACTTCAAAGGACTCACAAAGTAAAAATAAATCCATATAAAGAACTGATGGACATTGAATGGAGATTGAAGTATACTTTTTTCACTTTTTTCTTTTTTGTGGCTATTTTCCTTTTGATCTTTTTGTGACTAATATAGAAATATGTTTTCCATTATAGAACATATATAATCTATACCAAATTGCCTACAAATCTGGTGAGGGAGGAGGAAGGTAGAAAAATTTGAAACTCTAAATATTGTAAAAATAAATGCTAAAAATTGTCTTGACATATAATGGTGGAAAATAGTATTTAAAAAATAAAACAAAACAAAAAATTCACTTAAATCCTTTGATAATAATCAGCTTTCTTATATGAAGGAAGTAATAATAACATTTACCTAATATGACTGCTGTAAAGATCAACTAGATTACAATGTATAAAGGACTTGAAAACTTTAAACTATTATCATTACTACTGCTATTACTCTTCCTCCTCCAACCATCATCACTACTATCACTACTGCTACCACCACTACTACTACTATTGTGACTACTGTTCTTACTGATAATGCTCCTCCTCCTCCTCCTGCTGCTGCTACTACTACTATTACTACTACTACTACTACCATTACTACCAACTGCTACTTCTACTACCACTAATCTTACTGCCATTACTTACACTCCTACTGCTGTTGCTGCTACTACTACTACTATTACTACTACTACTACTATTACTACTACTATAACTATTGCTGCTGCTGTTACTAATTTTACTGCTATTCTTACTACTACTAATCTTACTACTACTCTTATTGCTATTGTTCTTCCTTCTACTGCTGCTACTGCTGCTACTACTTACAACTACTACTCTTGTTTCTGCTACACTTGTTACTACTACTACTACTCTTACTGCTATTGCTTCTCTTTCTCCTCCTCTTCTCACTGCTGGTTGGTTGGTTCTTCTCCTTCATTATTGAAGAAGAATAAAACAACATCACTATGTTAGAGATGTTACAGTATGTCCAACTGTGACTGATCAGACCAAGAAGAGCTCAGAATACTATATCCCAGGTTGGGCACAAATAGTCATATGAACACCTGTGGTGGTTATTCTAAACGTATCTCACATTTCTGTTGAGCTACTTCAATTCTGCTTTGCTCATAGAGCACAGCTGGGTGGTCCTATGCCAATGACCCCATGCTGCACAATCAATTCCAAAATTCTTATGAGAGACCGTGAGAGTTCCTTTTATTGTTTATTCTGACCACCCACCCTCATGAACACTTGCCATGTATGAGTTCTTCATAAAATAGTCTTTTTGGCGAACTTACATTTGGTATTCAAACACCATGGGCAGCCCATTGGAATTTTTCTCTCTGTAGTAACATTTGAATGCCTGATAGTTTAGCTCCAGAAAGGACTTCAACATTTGGTATCTTCTCCTGCCAGGTTATCTTCAGAATCTTCCTAAGACAACTCAAATTGAAGTGATTTAGTTTCCTGACATGGCCCCAGTAGATTATTCAAGTTTCACAGGCATACAACAATGAGGTCAGTACAATGACTCTGTAGACATTCAGCCTTATAAACTGACCTGGAGCATTTATGGCTTGCCATTTATGTGACAGGCCAAGATTATAATGACAGGCAAGCTCTGGTGCCATAGAATATCATGAGATTTCAAGGCCTCCTTCATTCTCAACTCTAGATAGCCAAAAAGATCATCTATTCTATTTTGGATCTGCCACACTGAAGCCACCAATATTTTCCAGGTTGTTAACAAAATCTGACATAGAAGGATCAATTCTCCCTCCCCCACCCCTATAAGATCTTGGTTATCTTCTTTGACCCCAGAGACCCATACTCCTATACTACATGTTCTTTGTTACTTATTACAGGAAATTTGAAAGATGACTCCCCAGGTAATTTGTTGGGGACCCTCCCCCAAGTTCCTCGAGGTAACCCATGTGAAGAACAGTCTTTCTTCATGCTGCCTGTCTACTTTCCATTGCTACTTGCAAAGGTATATTCGGCACATTAATTTAATGCCCCAAAGCAATTCTCATTCTAATAGAAAGGAAACCTGACCCCTTAGAATCCGGCATTCTGAAGACTTATATTGTACAAAATCCAATATATTTTCTCTAGTGCTCATCGTTTTAACTTTTTCAGCAAAGCCCAGGGCTATGGAATATGAACCTTTAATACTTATGCCTAATATGAAAAATGTTCTAATGTGGTATGATAGATGGGGAAAATATTAGTTTGCTATGAGAAATACCTTCAATTGTGCATATCAAAGGGAAGAAAGAAAACATGGGGCAATTTTTTTCACCTTTGGCCTGACAACTTGAAAGAATATTTTTGATTCCAAAGAGACCATTTTGAAGCTTTATCTGGAAGTCAATACCAGGTATTTTGGGGAGAAAGGAAGATTACATTACTTAGAGCCCTTTTTACATCATTATTTGGATCCTTTCCTTTTCTCTCTTGAATTGGCATGTACTATAAGCCACGGAACTTGTGACTCAACCCAAAGTAAAATAATCTGAATTAAGAAGACTTTGTTTTTGCCTTTTTTTGTCATGAATGTCCATACCTCAAAAGGATGCCAATCACTTTGCAGATGTATTGGTCTCAGTTGACACTGTACTATCCCAGGATAGGAGATAGAAAGACAGCATTAGGGGTGATCATTACTGAACAACAGAGAGGGGAGGCAGAGTCAAGATTGAAGAGTAGAAATAGGGACTCACCTGAATTCTGCCCCAAGCCCTCCAAATATCTTTAAATAATGATTCTAAGCAAATAATAGATTGACTGAACCCACAAAAAGATGGAGTAAAGCAATTTTCCAACCCAAGACAACTTAGAAAGTTGTCAGGAAAAGTCTGTTACACTAGGGTGAGAGAGGAGCACACTGCAGCACAGGCAATCTAGGAACCAGGGTAACTGAATCAGTGACAGCAGTGGCTATTTCCAGACCTCTCACCCTACAGATTGTCAAAGACGTCTTAGAAGATTGATCAGAAAAGTCTGTCACACCAGGCTGAAAGTGTATCACAGTCCACCACAGTCCACCAAAGTCCAGCGCAGGCCCAGGGCAGAAAACCAGAAGTAGACCTCGGAAGCCACTGAATCAGCAGTAGTAGCTGCTACGGGAGGTCTCAGTCTACAGAAGGTACAGGGATCAAAATGAGATTACAGGTGTCTCTTTCCAAGCACTGAGGTGTGACACTGTTGCTTTGCTCATACTCAGATATGGGTCTTAGTTTGGGGTGGAAGTTTTAGGGAAAGGACGCCAGAGAACATCAGAACTTGTTACTCCAATAGGACTGGAACCCTCCTCACAGTTCCAGGGCAGAAAAAAGAGTGTTTGTGATCACTAATAGACCAGAGCATAGGCCAGGAGAAAAGTAAACACTTCTCCTTAGATCATACCACCTTGGAACAACTAAAAACTTGTAGGTCTCTCTAGAAGTATTTTTGAAAACAGCTGTACAAAATTCCAGAGCCTTGGAACCATATGCTTTCCACCCTATCACCCAAGTAATAGGCTGGAAAAATGAGTAACCTCCCCCAAAAAGAACCCCCAAAACCCCCTCTGACCATAGAAAGTTACTGTGGCAATAGGGTATATCAAAATAGACACCCAGAAGAAGATAACAAAGTCAAAGCTCCTACATTCAAAGCCTCCAAGAAAAATATGAATTGTTCTCAGGCCATGGAAGAACTCAAAAAGGATTTTGAAACTCAAGTAAGAGAGATAAAGGAAAAATTTGAAAAAGAAATGAGAGTAATAAAAGAAAATCATGACAAAAGAGAAAAAAGAAACACAAAAAATACTGAAGAAAATAGCACACTAGATCAAATGGTAAAAGAGGTTCAAAATACCAATGAGAAGAATGCCTTCAAAAGCAGAAGTGGCTAAACAGAAAAAAAAAAGACACAAAATTCACTGAAGGAAAAAAAAACTCCTTAGCAAGTAAAATTGATCAAATGGAAAATGAGTTACAATAGCTCACTGAAGAAAATAATTCCTTCAAAATTAGAATTGGGAAATAAGAAGCTAATGACTTTATAAGAAATCAAGGAACAATCAAACAAAAATAAAAGACTGAAAAAATAAAATACGATATTAAATATCTCATTGGAAAAACAACTGACCTAGAAAATAAATCCAAAAGAGATAATTTAAAAATTATTGGACTACCTGAAAGCCATGATAAAAAAAAGCCTAGACATCATCTTTAAAAAATTATCAAGAAAAAAATTGCCCTAATATTCTAAAACCAGAGGGCAAAATAGAAATTGAAAGAATCCACTGATCACCTCCTGAAAGAGATTCCAGAATGAAAACTCCCAGGTATATATTATAACCATATTCCAGAGCTCCCAAGTGAAGGAGAAAATATTGTAAGCAGTCAGAAAGAAACGATTTAAGTATCATAGAGTCACAGTCAAGATAACACAAGATTTAGCAGTTTCTACATTAAAAGATCATATAATTTGAAATATGATATACTGGAAGGCAAAAGAGCTTGGATTACAACCAAGAATCAACTTCCCAACAAAACTGGACATAGTCTTTCAGGAAAAAAGATGAATATTCAATTAATAGGTGACTATCAAACTTTTCTGATGAAAAGACCAGAGCTGAACAGAAATTTTGATCTTCAAATATGAGACACAAATGAAGCATAAAAAGGTAATAGGAAATGGAAATCATAAAAGATTTAATGATGTTGAACTGTTTCTCTTCCTTTGTGGGAAAATGATACTGATAACTCATATGAACTTTCTCTTTATCAGAGCAGTTAGAAGGAGTATAAATAGACAAAGTGCACAGGTGTAAGTTGAATATAAAGGGGTGATTTCTAAAATAAATAAAATTGAGGGAAAGAGGAATGTACCAGGAGAAAGGTGAATTGGGTAAATTATCATACCTAAAAGAGACAAAAAAAAGATTTTTACAGTGGAGAAGAGGGGGATAGTGAGGAAGAGTGAGTAGTTTTCTCATCATAATAGGCTCAAAGAGGGACTAATATGCACACTCAATTGAATATAGAAATCTATCATACCCTAAAGAAAAGTTAAGAAAGGAAGGAGTTAAGAGAAAGGGGGGTGAACGATGGAAGGGAGGGTGGATTGGAGGAGGGGCTAGTCAGAAGCAAGACAATTTTGAGGAGGAACAAGGTGAAAGGAGAAAGTATAGAAGAAACAGGAGTGGGGGGAATAGGATGGAGAGAAATACAGTTATGAATTGTAACTATGAAAAAAATTTTGAAGAAAGTTTCTCTGATAAAGGTCTTATTTCTCAAACATAGAGAACTGAGTCTAATTATTAAAAATAAGAGCCATTTTTCAATTGATCAATGATCAAAATATATCACCCATTTTCAGATGAAGTAATCTAAGCTACCTGTAGCCATATGACAAAAATGTTCCGACTCACTCTAGAATGAACAAATGCAAATTAAGAAAATTCTGAGATACTAGCTTATACTTAGATTGTCTAATAAGATGGAAAAGGAAAATGACAAATGTTGGAGGATATGTAGAGAAAATGGGACACATTCACTGTTGGGGGAGTTGTGACCTGATTCTGTAGAGCACTTTGGAACTATGCCCAAAGGGCATGTCACTACTAGGTCTTTATTCCAAAAGAAATGAAAAACAAAGAGGAAAAGAAGCTATATTTACAAGGAAATTTTTAACAGTTGTTTTTTGGTAACAAGGAATTGGAAATTGAGGGAATGTCCATCAGGTGGAGAATGGCTGAACAAATTGTGGTGTGTGATTATGATGGAATGTTATTTTGCTGTAAAAAATGATGAACAGGATGTTCACAGAAAAACCTGGAAAGACTTGCATGAGTTGATTCAAAGTGAATGGACTGTATCCAAGAGAATGACTTAGCTTTTCTCAACAATACTATGACCCAAGACAACTCTGAAGGACATATGATGAATGCTGTCCATCCCTAGAGAAAGAATTGATGGTGTCTGAATGCAGATTGAAACATACTCTTTTTATCATAATTTTCTTGAGGTTTCTTTTTGGGGAGGGTCTCTTTTTTCATAACATGAATTTTGTGGAAATGTTTTACATGTGTATACATTTATAACCTATATCAAATTGCTTACTTTCTCAATGAGGGGGGCTGGTGCAGGAAAAAGGGAGAGACTTTGGAACTCAAAGTTTTAAAAATAATTGTTAAAATTGTTTTTATATGTAAATAGGGAAAAATAAAGTACTAAATAAATAAAAAAGAAATACAAGAGAAGCTGAGACTCATGGCTTGTGATTCCCAAAGAACAGAAATCAGTGATCTGATTGACATGGCATCCAGTAAATGTGATTTGTTTTTTGTTTATTTACTTTTTCTTGTAAATATGAACCTTCTTGACATTTTAAAATTGCTTTCAACAGTATTTGTGGCCTTAATTCAGTGATATGTTTGAGAAAAGTATTACATTATGAAGTCCAAATAGACACATTAAAGTCATTCTCTTTCTCTTTTTATAGGATCTTCCTTAATAGTGAATAGAGGGTGTTCATCTCCAAAATGACTTTTTATTGTGTTTTTCAGTGAGGTGACATGGTATCTTGGAAAAAAAACAAATAAATAAATGAAAAACACCATTAATTTTGGAGTCTGAGGTCCTGAGCTCAGATTTTATCCCTGGAAACTTATTCTACAAGGGACCTTGGGCAAGTTAGATCTCTTCTTCATGGGCCTCAGTGACATGAAGAGGTTAGACTAGATGGCATTTGAGGTCCTTTCCAGTTCTAGATCTGGTAGATTATGATTTGACAGACTTGCTAACTTTGACCCAACCAATAACCACTTTCAAAATAACTGCTTTATAGTTATGAATCACATTTATAACTATATTTACCTGGAAAAAGATTATTTCAGTTACTTTTCTGGGAATGGAGAGACATTTATGTTTGAGTTAAAGAACTTCTCTCCAAATGGAAATTATATAATTCCTCTCCTTTCCTCTTCTCCTGCCTTCTCCTCTTGTCTCTTCTTCCTTCCTTTCCCTTTACCCTTTTCCTCTTCCTCTTCCTTATTTTCTTTTCAGTTGTAATGAGATCATCTCTAGACCTGTGATTTGATTATTTTGAGAAACTTCCCAAAACACAAACTCTATTCACCAAAGTAGATAAATAATTTGTCTAAAACCTACAATCTTAGTGTTGACTGAGAGTACGAGGGATACTGAAAGTTCTGATGACTACCCCATGGTTACAAGGTTAGAAAATGTCAAAGGCAAGACTTGAAGACAAATCTTATGGACACTGAGGCTGACTCTTTTATCCACCACATCATGCCATTGCATTATTTCTGATTGCAATCTATACAGTGTATAAAAATGACAAGATATTTTGGGTTGGCCAAAGATTAACTTGCTCACAATCCTTGGGGAGTTGGAAGATACCCTATGTTCAACTCTGCCAAGGGGGATGGTCCTCTTATCATCTGTACCATGTAGTAAGACACTGTCTATACCCCCTTTTATATTAAAATAGTGCTCACATGCATTTATGTGTCTTTGGTTTCACTTTCATGCAGCTATACTTTGAGAAATTCCTAGTTGTTAAGTTTCATTATAGGATGAAAAATACTTAAGCGGAGAAACTCTTTAGAACCTGCAACAGTATATATTGTATTGGAATTGACCAGATCATTAATGAAATATGATTTTAGTATGAATATTTGGTTTAAGTAAATATTTACTTGTTCTTATTTTGCATATGTTCTCAGCATTCTACACATGGAGCCAAACTTAAATTCTTAACAGGGTCTATTAGAACAACTGTTTGTAGGTGAATCACTGAGTCCCTGCTGCTGCAAGAAGTGGATAGTGCTCATTTAAGACCTGATGCTGCCCTCAGAATACCAATATTCTGAGGCCTGGTAGTTTGATTCCAGATTTTAAAATCAAACTTCTCTGTTTGTCAGTTTCCTGCACTGTAAAATGAGAGCTTTGGGTGACCTCTGTGGTTCCTTCCAGTTTCAGATCTGTGATCCTATGACGTGGTTTTTCTTTCTTCTTTCTGTGTTTTTTTTTTTTTTTTTTTGGTCTTCTTTCATTATGGCTACTCAAGAGGTAATAAACTTTAACTTCTCTGATCCTTTTGTTCAAACAGTTGTAAAAGTGTTTTTTGGTACTGAACATATTGAAATCACTCTGATTGGCATTCAAATGCTAGTGGCTTTCTGCCTTTAATCCTCCATTGAATTATCTTCATAAGAGGAATAGAATTAGAAAAAAATATTCGGGATGAGGCCAGACTGAGCTCAGAAATGCAGGTGGTTGCCCAACTAACTGAGCAATGTGATATTGGAAAAAATATTAAGACAAGAGATCTTCCTATCTATCTCAGCCTTATTGAGCGGTGTTCTCATTCATGCTAGGAAGGTGATGTTTCCTGGGCGAGGCAAGAAAAACTTCTTCTATGACCCTCTTGGGTAAAGTAAAAAATACAGATAGCTTCTCCTAAGAGACTTCCTGAAGTTCCATGGTTTCTGGAAGCCATTGACTCCCTGTGTTTTTTTCTTAAGAATAAAAATAGAAGAATCTGGAGAACACCTGTCACTGACAGCTGGCAGATATCCAACTATGGCTGCCTTTCTTCCTTTCCTACTACAGACTGGCTTTATTGGGGCTATGTGTGCTAAGTCCTATTTTCTTTTATGAGCCCCCCCCCAAAAAAAAAGATCCTCTGCCCAAATCTCACTGGGCTTCTGTTCTAAGTATAAGGATACTGCATGGAGTAGGAAGGCCAATACTGTTAGTCTTGGCTTGGGCTAGGCCATTACTTTTCTCCAGCCTATAAAAACTGAGCCATCTCAGAATTCTAGACTGGGTTTCCTCCACTAGTCTTCGTCTTCCTGAAATGACTGTGTTGTTAGGAAGGAGAGTTAGCCAGATAAGTGAAAAGCTGGTGACAGAGCCCTATGACTTTAGGGATTCTGACAACTGGGTTACTTTGTCACAGATTATTGGAGGCTTTAAGGCATAGCTGAGCAGTAACTCGGGCAACTTTATTTTTTTAAGGTTTTTGCAAAGAAAATGGGGTTAAGTGGCTTGCCCAAGGCCACACAGCTAGGTAATTATTAAGTCTGAGGCTGGATTTGAACTCAGGTACTCCTGACTCCAGGGCCGGTGCTCTGTCCACTGAGCCATTTAGCTGCCCCAAATCTTGGAATATCTTGTGATTCTTGAACACAGGGTACTCTGACTTGAAATAAAATGGGGAGACTGAGACTTGCAGACATAGATTCAAAGCTGCTTTTTGAGAAGGGAATGGAGAAGGGAGGACCTCAGTACAACCAACAGTTTATTGATAGCCTCAGGTTTGAACTCATTTTTCTTCCTAATTAGACACTATTTAGCTCTGTGTTGCAGAACCAGGGCATTCTGCTTCTCTGAGTGGTTTTCCTGATGTTCAGGAAAGTATTAAACTAAGAATATGGACTCTCCTCTCTCCCTCTTCACCCTGAAGTTAGGAGAGACCCAGTCCTGCTCATGTCCTCTTATTGCTATTTTATGGGGCACGGGGCAGAAGCTGGTGCTAATAGTTGGAAGCTGTCCAGTAGTTCCCTCCTCACCTCTTTCATTTCTCTCTTTCCTTTCACTGCCATATTATATCATTAAAAAGCCCTTCACATTCTAATCTCAAATCATTTTTCAAGCTCCTGATATTTTCCTCTCCTCATTTTCTAAATACAGCCAAACTGTCTTTTGTTTTCATCCTCACTCATGACACCCCATTTTTCCAACTCTGGGCCTTTACCCTTGTCATTACTTTCATACAATTTCTCATCATCTCTGATTAAGAGTTGCCCTTTTCATTCAAGACACAAGCCTCTTCTTATGCTCCCAAATTTTAGGGACCTACCTCCCAACTACCTTGTATATAGACTATCTTCATTGCACTCATATCATTAGTGACTTGCACCTGACAGTCAATCATTTCTTATAGGTTCATTACTTCTCCTTGTAGGCTCACTTCCTTTGTTGTTGTTGTAGTTTTGGTGAGTCAATGGGGTTAAATGACTTGTCCAAGGTCATACAGCTAGTAAGTACCAAGTGTCTATGGTTAAATTTGAACTCAGGTCCTCCTGGCTTCAGGGCCAGTTCTCTATCCACTATGCATCCTAGTGGCCCTGGCTCACTTCTTTTTGTACCTATACTCTAAAACTGGTTTTCTTTCATTGCACCCCAACATCCTTTGCTCCAGATTTCCTTGGTGTGGCCAGAATTTAATATTATCCCAACTGCTTAAAAATTTTTGCTTTCTGTTTTTTACTACTATGGTTTTAAAATTGTTCATTATTTATGTGCTTATTTATTTATGTATCTATTTTATTTATTTATCCAAACTGGGTCTACCCATCTTGCCCATGTTGGAAATGCACAGGTTACTCTCACAGGTCATATCTCACTACCAAATGGCATGGTAAGTTTTTTTTTTTGCTCTATTTTTCTGACCTGGGCTCTTTTGCCCCTCCTTAGGCCACCTGGTGATCTGTTCCATCACTATCCTCTTATTCTTGGATGTTCACCATATTGATCCTGATTAACTTAGTCCACTGAGCTCCAGAGATCTACCAGCAACAGAGTCTCCCAATTACAGGGATTATAGGCCTGTAATGCCAGTCTCAGCCCTTTTTTTGAATGAAATTTATGTTACCATCCTTTTAAAAGTGTTGTCATGATTCCTAATAGTTAATTATCTTAGAGATTTTCATGGGAAAATCATAGCTAAAAAAATATAGGGACACCTTTTCTCATATTCCACCCCCATGAATTCCTCAGGGGAAAATGTCTTAGAATTATTTTTTGTTATAACTTTTCTCAATTTTCAGTTCATCCTTTCTTCGTAAACATTTATGTTGACATCACCTAGACAAGCTAAAAGTTGCACAAAAGATTGTTATATAAAAACAAAGATTAATATAAAGCAGTTGAATGTCTCTTTTAAGGACCAAAAAAACTTATTCTGAAAGGGGATAAGAGAGATTTGTTTTTTATTTGTGTCAGTTTTGTCCTGCTACATTTGAATCTGTGTATGACCAGCTGACTTTGCATAGATTTGCTGGTCCTCACTTTCTTTTTTGTTTTGATTCTAAGTATATTTCAGGATTAGTATCACATAATCAGATGTTATTGTTCCTGTTATTGAGTCATTTCAGTCATGTCTGACTCTTCATGACCCCATTTGGGGTTTCCTTGGCAAAGATACTGGAATAGATTATCATTTGATGAGGAAACTGAGAAAAACAGGATTAATTGACTTACCCCAGTGTGGCACACAGCAAGTAAGTGTCTGAGACTGTATTTGAACTTAGGACCTCCTAACTCCAGGCTTGGTGCTCTATCCATTGTGTAACCTGGTGGGTACTTATTTTTATAGTGGCAAAGCAACAAGCTCTTCATAAAAGTCCTATCACCATCTTTATGTGGATACTTCTCTAGTCTTTTCCACTGTTCCTATCTGCCTTCAATTTAGTATTCAGGTGCAACACCCAGAAACATTTATATGACCTCAGTACAGAAGATTCCTATAAGTAGCCTGCGAACATTGTTCTTTTGCTGTTGGAATATTTATTTTTCAATATGGCCACAACATCAGTAGTAGTTCTTCCCACCAAGTCAGTCCTCTAATTTAGTAGATACTTAAAAATTTTTGTTTTCTTTTGTTTTTTACTACTATGATTTTAAAATTGGTCATTACTTATTTGCTTATTTAGTTATGTATCTATTTTGTTTATTTATCCCAACTGGGTCTCCCCATCTTGCCCAGGTTGGAAATGCACAGGTTACTCTCACAGGTCATATCTCACTACCAAATGGCATGGTAAGTTTTATTTGCTCTGTTTTTCTAAAATAGAAATGTTAGATACAAGGAATGAAGACAAGTTGATTGGTCAAGATAGAATCACAAGAAAACAGCAAAAAGGAACAATGAGCCCCATTGAGTCTCTCATGTTGTACTTGCAGTACCACCATTTCCAATTACTGCAGAAGATGCTGAAGTCTGTATAGCATTATTAGACAGTTGGTTAGCTATTACCTTCTCATAAGTCAAATGTTAACCAGAATCCAAATGCTTCTGGATCAATTAAACTTTTGACTCTTCAAAACTGTCAGCTTCTTACCTTGTTAATATATAGCACATCATTATAACCATCATAATATAACTGAAATCAAACTTGACATCAATATAGGATGAAGAAATGTTTACAAAAAAGTAGAAAAAGTCACACTTATATTGAAAAGTTAAATGAACTTAAATCATTCCAATATAGTAGAAATTATACAAATGTCTCCATGGAAAAGGAAGACAGAAAAGACAATAGCAAGAAAAATGATTGCAAATCGCTTTACAAAGTTTATTTCCTTTGAATTCACAACAATTCTGTGATGTAGATTTGGTTATCCTCATCTTTCAAATAAGGAAACAGAGGTTGAAGAAGTTCATTGAACTGCATATAGTCATCTACCTATAAAGCACTGGAAATTGGATTCCAAATCTAATCTCAAACAAAGCATAGTTACCTTGCTAATATTTATATGGCTCTTTTAAAGTTTGGGAAGTACTTTGGGTAAATTATCTTATTAGATACATATAAGAGCCCTGGGTAATAGGTGTTATTGTTAGATCCATTTTCCAGATACAGGAAATTTTTCCCTCAGGAAAAATTACTTGCTCAGGTTTATACAGCCAGAAAGTTCCTGAAGCAGGATTTGAACCCAAATTTTCCTGACTCTAGGCTCCCATCTCTCTCAGTCTTCTGACTCTTGTCTACTGCGATTTTGGACATTTTCAAAGAATACTTGTTATCCAAACATATCACAGGCATATCAAGAATGATATCTACAAATCTCTACAGTTAATTTAAAATACAAACTGACTTGATGACCAGCAACCAATAATGTGTGGTGCTCATAAATCTGTTTCCTCTTTGTCTGGGGCTAAATGCATTCCATCCCCCTCTCTACATTCTACTCTTGTAACTTATTGAAATAAAATGACTTTTGTTCAAGAAGGAGTTAAAATTTCTTCCTGTTATCATTCCATTTCACAGTTCAAATTGCAATCTGGATGGAAAGATTTCAGATGTGAACAGACCATAGTGGGTGAGAAACAGCAAATTCAATGTCATTCATCAGTAGGAGCAACTATAGCTGGCTCAGAGCTTAACCCAGCAGCCTTGTCTTTAGAAAAAATTGAGAAAATTTTTCTCTTGTTAAATAACAGTAGTACAGGATCAAAAGATCTAAAGTTTTTTGGACAAGAAATGGGGTTAAGTGACTTGCCCAATGTCACACAGCTAAGTAAGCATTAAGTTTCTGAGGCCATATTTGAACTCAGGTCCTCCTGACTCCAGGGCTGGTGTTCTATCCACTGGGTTCTATCCACTGCCCCAAGGAGCTAAAGTTTTGAAGGACCTTAAAGGTCTTTTCATCTAGCCCTTTCATTTTACAAAGCGGGAAAATGAGGCATGCAAAAGTGAAATGACTTGCCCGAGGCCACTTAGGTATCAAGTTGTGGAGAAAGGATTTGAACCCAGGTTCTTTGACTCCAGAGACAGTGTTCTTTTCATTATACCTTGCTACCATCCATACTTGTTAAATATCCCTTAGAGTTCTGTGTTTATGCTTTTTAAGCATTTTTCTACATTGCTATTTTTCATCTTCTTCATTTTTATTTCTTATTTCCTCCTCTACCTCCCCCAACCCTTCCCCCAGCTATCATCTCTATTAGACTAGACTGTAAATGCTTTAAGAGCAAGGGTCGTATCTTAAGCCCTGTTGCAGTGTACACAGTATGTGCTCCATAAGTAATTATTGAATTCAATACAGTAAAATATTCCTCAATGTAACTTGGTAGTGGAATTGATCACCCTTACTTGAATAATATAAATCTACATTAAGGTTTGCAAACAAGAATATTATCAGATTTCCTGGAGATTTGGGGGACCTGGTCATGTAATTTGCTGAAGCCAAAGAAGTTCACTGAGTCAGAAAAGACATGAACCTTTTTTCCTATCATAAGAAGGTGAAAACAGGAGACACTTTCACAAAAAGCCTCAAATTTTAAGAGACATTGACTGCATCACAGATTTTAGAATTGCAAGTTCACTATAGAATAAATTAACCTTCTACAGGTGTACCTACTTCATTGTCTTCTGTGACTCATGATGACAGTTCCTTAAAATGTTAGATATTTCGCAATGTTTTTATATTTGGCTCACATCCACAGAGGAAATAGTCACATTTTATAGTGAAATACAGAACTAAAAAATGAACCAAGTATACTTGGGAAGTATAGATCTTTAAGATTTTTAAATTGTTGAGTGTTTTAAAAAAACATTTTTAATAAACCTCATATTGCATATCAGTATAAATAATTATATTTGCTTACTTTTTATTTGTAATTGCATGAAATAATTCCAATACATAAAGTATATGACATTCTTTAGTCATTTCTTCTAAGCCTCCACCAAGATTCTTTGTCCATTTGTTCTTATTCAGTTTTCATTATATGATTGTATTTACTACATATACCATTTTTCTGGTTCTGCATTTTTCTTTCCATTATTTCACAAAGGTATTTAAAAGATTTCTTTATATCACCCCTTCTTGCCTGTCTCAGTTGCATTAGTCATATACCAGAATTCATTTAACTTTTCCCTAAGCTATAGTTGTTTCTTCCTTTTTTGCAATATATATATATATATATACATATATATATATATACATATCACATGTATGTATTGTATATTGTGTGCTATGTTATGTATTCATAATGCTATAAAAATCATTGAACAATTAGGCCATTTTGTTGCTGCTGCTGCTGTTCATATAACATTTGGAGGACATGGTCCTAAAAATACAGTTATAGAGAACATATTATTTCTGTAGCTTTAATTGTGTCCAGCCACATTTGATTCCAAAAAAAAAGAATCTATAGGTTTATGGTGAATATATAATGAAGAAATGTATCTGTTTTCCCACTTCCCTTCTAACAATGTATTTCATTATTTTTAATTATGTTAAATAATTTGAAGGATTTGAAGTGGTGTCTCAAAATTGTTTCAATTTTTAACTGTAATTATTTGTAAGGTTAATCATTTTCTGGTGATTTTTAATCATTTGTTTTTTTCCTTGTGCATTGACTATTTCTCCTTCAAAAACTGGAAATTACTACTGTGAATTTTATAACAATATGTGTATGTTATTATAGTTTTATATAGCATATTTGCTAAAAGAATTTTTCTTTTAATGATATTGTCTTTGCATTGTCTATGTACTGAAAATATTTTCCTCCCCTTTTTTTTTGAATTTAAAGAAAAATCATGTCATTTCTATAATGAAGATAATTATTTCATTTTGTTTTCTTCTTTTTTATGTTTATTGACTGAATTATGTAGTGTGAGATGTGGGTCTATATCCCTTTTCTTCAAAATTGAATATCAATTTTCTCAAATATATTTGTTAATAATGAATCCTTTCCCCAGGCAGGTAAATAGTACAGAGGAGAGAGAGCCAGACCTGGAGTCAGGAAGACTTGAGTTCAAATTCAACATCAGGCATTTTCTAGTTGTGTGACCCTGGGCAAGTCATTTAATCCTTTTTGCTTCACTTTTCTCAATTGTAACATGAACTGGGGAACAAAGAGGCAAATGTCTCAAATAACTTTTCCAAGAAACCCCCCCAAATGGGGTCATGGAAAGTTGGAAATGATTGAACAGTAACAAACCTTTTTTCAAATTTCAGTTTTTAAAAAATTTGTCTAACACTAATCTTTATAGAGCAAGTATGCTCTGCCTGCTGTTAGTCCACATGGAAGAGTCTGGAAACCTGCCTCCAGAAATACACATGATGAGGTATAATGGAAATGACTTACTCTTCTCTTTAGGAGCACATGTTTTTGTAACTAATTGAGAGATGGGCTGTTCTTTGACTACTGAACCAGTCCTGGGATGCCCCCTAAAGACACTAATCAGCCTTCGAGTCTTTCTTCTCTTTTTTTCCCTACTGGCTTTATTCAGGTGAGGAGACAGGACTTCAGTAAGGCCTCAGTGGAGTGAAAAGCTTCAAGCTTTTATCTCCCCACTAGTCCGCGACCATGTGACCTACAAACACATGGAATTACTGTTGATTCTTTCTGTCTCTCTTGTATCTATTTTTCTGACTTTGAAATAACAGCATATTAGAGATACCTCTGACCTTTTGAGCTTAGAAATATTGGCATAGCAAGACCCAGAAATCTGGGAGCTGGAATCCATGCTGGGATTTATGGAAGACCAAGCCTGGGTAAGATCACATTGAAGAGAGGCACTAATGACCCAGCCCAGTGGTAGCAGAGTCTCAAACTCATCCTTTCATTGGCCATGACACATTTGGACATGAAACTTATGGGGCAAAAAGCTTTGTAGTACATTCTTTGAATGTGATTCTATTCTTTCGAGGGACTGAGGTGATGGGAGAATGTGATTTCCCCCATCCCCCACTTCAGCAAGATGCTTTGTAACTTCTGCTCTTCCTATTTCTGTGCAGTAAATATTCTTTTTTGTAAAGCAACAGTAACAACTAAACTAACTGATATTAATTGCTTAAATGCATCTATGGCACTAATAACTAGTGATTGATAAAGAAGAGAATACAATTAAATGGGAGTTTGACCTGGTAGAATGTCTATTCTGTACAAGATACCCCCATCCTTTTAGGAATACCCCTAGAATGCTGAGGGAGTTTTATAACTTGTCTTCCTGCTCTGAGACCTCAAATTAACAGTGATAGTGGGAGTTATGATAAGGATCTTCAGAGCTTATAAAAGCTCCAGTAATGTCATATGAGTTTATAAAGATGAGAAGAAAATAAGGATTTATAAAGTGTCTACTGTGGGCAGCAATATGCTAAGTACATTTACAAAATTGTCTGCATTCTAGGGAGGTGCCATATTGGTATTTTACAGTTGAGGAAACTGAAACAGATGAAGGTTAAGTGACTTGCCTAGGGTCACATAGCTAGAGGATGACATAGGCAGATAGGAATTCAGATCTTCCTGATTTCCAGGGCTATTGCTTTCTGAATTGCATCACCTGCTTCCTCTGATGTACTAGATGCTGTAAGGATCATTGTACTTCTCACATACAGCTACAGTGATAATACTAGATGCGGTCAATAGTTCATCAAAGCTTTAATCTTAATATTCCTACTGGGTGAAACAGGATGGTAGAGTTTTAAAAATACATTACTCAGAAAAATTGAAATCCCACACTCAAAACCTGTGTGACCTTGACAAAGTCATTTCTAATATCTAAGACCTTTTTTCCATGGTGTTAAAATGTTAGACTAAACAGTCTATGAGATCCTTTCCAGATCTTAAATTTCACCAACAGCCTGTCCACACTTGTCATGGTCATCAGATGTCTTTGGTCCCCTTCAGTCAGAACCCCTCCACCAAAGGAGAATGAACTACATCTAATCGGGAATCCTTTATGTTATTGGTGACAACTCCTTCTGAAAGACTGAATCCAATCCCAATTGTGAAAAATGTTCATGAAAAAAGACAAGGAGGGAATAGTGTCACTCTCTTGGGTGGGTGATATAATGTTCCTAGGGGACTGTGATAAAATAGAACTACTAACATCATACTTTGTATCTGTCTTCTCTTAGAAGGAAAAGAGTCTCAAAATGGTGAAGACAAATTCAGCAATATAAGCAGGAAATTGTAGTCCGAGGGAGATAAGGAGATAGTAAGAGCACACTTAAGTGGTTTGCAATGCATTTTAGGGTATAGAAGGAACATTCAGATGCAGGCTGGGAAAATTCTTGGAGTTTTGCCAAAGGTTCCAGAAGACTGAAGATGGTTAAGTATTATTTGATTTTCTAAAAGGTGGTTTCATAGATCTAGAAAATTATAAAGTCAGTTTGACACCAATACCCAGTAGCATTTTTGAATATATCATTAAAGAGATGTTTTTGACCATTTAGGAACAAACATGGTGATTGCTAAGAGTCAACATGTTTTCTAGAAGTATAATTTTATTGCTTGGGTTCTTAGCCTTTTTTATGATCTTTGGCAGTCTGATGAAGCATAATACTACTATAGTTTGTTGCCTACATTCATTTCTGAAGGGAATGTTAAATCTCAGGTGGAGCTTTGTGAAAGCAAAAATGTATTTTTTCCCTTCCAAGTTCAAGATGCTCATGATATGTGGATCTTGAGTTAAGAACCCTTGCTCTAGTGAAAATAACACTAGATTTGGAAACAGAGAACCTAGATTGAAATCCTGACTCTGGTGCTCTCATTACCTCTGTAATCTTGGGCAGGTGGCCTTCCTCTCAGTGCCTAAGTTTTCCCTCTGTAAACTTGAAGATGATTTCAAAGGCACTTCCCACTACCCTTTCACACATCATGTTCTAGCTAGCCAAAGTGGACTGCTAGCTGTCTCCCCAGCTTGTCATTCAAACTTTCTCTTCTGTACCAGTGCCTCTCTCTCTCTCTCTCTCTCTCTCTCTCTCTCTCTCTCTCTCTCTCTCTCACACACACACACACACACACACACACACACACACACACACACAGTCTGCCTCTCAGAATCCTTTTGTCCTTCCAGGTACAACTCAGTTGCCACTTCCTTTGTGAAGATTCTGTCTTGTAATCCCTGCCTATTGTTAGTGCTCCCTTCCTCTATTAATTTCCTTGAATTTTCTTGTCTGCATGCATATCATACTCCCCTTGTGGAATGTAAACTCCTTGAAGGCTGGGACTATTTTTGTCCCACGGTGCTTAGCACAGTATCATGTGCATAGTAGGGATGGGGGTAGTCAATGAAGCTGCAATCATTGGTATACAGAACTCCTGAGTAGGGAAACATCCATTGCCTATGTAGGTCAGAATCTTCTCTGTAATTTATAATGTTAGAGATTTTCCTAGAGCACAGAAAAATTAAATGGCTTGCCTACAATCAAGAGATGTGTCAGAAGCAAAACTTGAACTCAGATTTTCTTGAATCAGAGGTCAGCTCTCTGTCCACTCTGCATAGTAGTAGGTACTAATAGTACTTTTTAATTGCTAGAAAGTTGGCATTTACAACTTTTCTAATTGAATTAGTTAAAATCTCTGTCATGCAAATTTATACCAAACTAATTTCATATATTTTCCCCCTTTTCTCTATCTTTTTTCCAACTATGTGTAAAGATAATTTTCAATATTTATTTTTCTATATGATTTTGAGTTCCACATTTTTCTCCCTCCTTTCTTTCCCTCCCCACTCCCCTTGACAATGAATAATCTGATATAGGTTATTCATGCACAACTTGTATTCTTTTTTAACAGGATTATTTGACTAGTAGAGTTTAGGAATGCCCTAGACATAGTATAATTTGATTTTAGGAAAGTATTGACAACTATCTCTATGTACCCATGTGGGAAACATGGCACCTTGTCATCTTGATGCTGGTTCTCTTAGGCACTTTCATAGTTAGTTGGGTTTCAATAATTGGTGGCCATTGATTAATGAGCCTGGGTCCATTTGGATCGAGAGCTCTGAGTGAACATCAGAGGGTTCTGCCATCCACCCTCTGATGTTTGGCATTTGGGTTGTTACCTTAGACCCAGAAATAGTGCTTATCAAATGAGTACTTGAAACAGAGCTTGGAGACATCAGTAATCAGCCCCTGTGGAGATGCAGCCTGGCAGCTGTTCCTATAGAGCCTACGGCCAAAGCTACTGAAGACCCAGAAAAGAATCTGCTTGCCACCAAAGCCCTTGTTACTGTCAATTGGTTTAGCCTTCAAGACTGATATCATTTTATAAGGAGAAACGACTTTAAAGAAGAGGTGTTACCATCTGCTTTTCTATTTCACCCTAGGGATCATGGGACTTTTCCATCTGACTTGCTGGTGGAACCTCTCAGAAGTGTTATCTGCCCCACTAGAATGTGAACAGCTTGAGAGTAGGGACTGTCTTTCCTATGTTTGTTCTCAGACTTTACCACATTTGCTTTTCAAATAGTAAATGCTTAATGTATACTTTGTCTATTCATCCAACAGTCTGGCAAAAGTAGATGAATTGAGATTCAAAATGAGGTTGAGAGGATGCCATGCTAAATACAAACTCAACAAGATGAACCTCTAGCAATAAATTTGAGTGATAGAAAGTGGGCATTCCCATGTTCTTGGAATTGAATAAGTTAAAATCTCTGTCATGAAAATTTGTGCCAAAATAATTTCATATACTCTTTTAATAGGATTATTTGGCTGATAGAGTTTGGGAATGCTATAGACCCAGTATAATTTGATTTTAGCAAGGCATTTGACAACAACCTCTATATCCATGTGGGAAAGATGATGTATTGTGGCTTTGGTACTAGTTCTGATTTTCAGATTAATCAATTAGTTGCACAAGGACAGAATGGAAGAGACCTGGGAAAGCACCAGTTCATTTGCAATGTACCTAAAGTTATAGTTTATCACAAGTTCAATATGGTCAGGAATGGAAATCTTGCCTAATGGATTGGGTGTTGGATTTTTGGAGTCTGAGGATCTGGTTTCACATCTTTCTTTTGTGTGATCATAGATGAGTGATTCAAGTTCTCATATTCTCATTTTTCAAACTCATTTAAAAATTTTTGACTTGTACTAACCACTGAGCAGAGTTACTATAAGGAAAATGCTATACAAATGTGTATTGTTATTAGTAATCAAAGACCATGGCGAAGGAAATAATATGACCCCAGAAATATGACATTCAGACTGGCTATAAACAACCATAATTGAACTGTCTTCAGTACTAGAGACCAGATTTTAAGAGGCCCATGAACCACTTGCATTTAATCCAGAGGAGGGATACAATAATGATGAGAGAATTCAAAACTCATCACAATACTTAAGGCATCTGCAATTTTATATCTTTGAGTACTCCTCTCACCAATGCTAATTTGTAGCCTGTTTGTGACTGAATACCTGAAACACTGTGCTAAATAAAAAAAAAATCATCCCCCTGTGGTTGTTCTGGTGACAAGGCTTTCCAAACATAACTAGGCTGGTGCCAGATCCTTTCCAGCTTGGAAAGATCTTTAAGAACTCATGTTTCACCAGTATGGTTTTCAAGAAACAAGAATCACTTTCATGCCATGAGCAAGAGTTTAGTACTGGGGAGATATTTGATTTCTAGAATAGAATCTCAGCTCTCTTACTAAAGGGCTAGGTTGGTGATCCTTTTCACTTCTGGACTTCAATTTCCTCTATTGTAAAATGAAGGTGTTGTGATGAAGGACCTTCAGTGGCCCAAAGCGTATTCATTATAGGAGGAATTAACAAAACTTGGTGAGAAATTAAATATGAGACAATGGAGAATGAAAAGAGTCAGAGACAGTGATGTCAGAAAGATAGTACCTGTGAAGGGTCTGCTATCATCCTGAGCTTACCTATGTTAGTCCTCCTTCCCCATGGAGTTGTATAAAGCACACCTATGTGTTTGCCTCAGTTTGGAATTGGATTCTGAGCTGACATATTCCACTTGGTCCTTTCTGCTCTTTTCTGTCATTCATCTCCTTACTCTGAGCAGTGCTAATCCATGTATCACCACTCACAGGAGCATCAATGATTGGGCATGTAAGAACCTCTCTCTCCTTCCAGTCCCAGAGGAGGATAAAGAGGAAGGCAACTTGATCCCCACTTGTAATTCTGCTCCTCATGTTGTCTTCCACACTAGCTTCTGCCACTAGTAGTAGGCACCAGACCTCTGTGACCAAAACTAGGGTCTTGGAGACTTTAGAACCCCAACAGTGGTCTCAATGCTGTTTGGGATGATGTTGTAGAAACTGTTATTTGGAGAGTTCTTGAGGATCCAGACCTTATAAAGTCCAACTTGCATCCTAGAAGACAAGGCCACACTGACAAAACAACTCATCTTTTCCTTCTAGTTGTCAAAGGGTCAGTGTGCAGACTTTGAGTCAAGCAACTGCAAGGTAGTTTGTTCAAAACAGGCTGACTAAGACTATATTTGGAAGATACAAGGAAATATGACCTTTCTTCCCAGAGATGATGAGAGCCTGTAACAATAAGGACACAATGAATGTTGATCAAAACCACCCCCATGCCTATAATAGTAGGTGAGACAACAAAGGGTTACTCCTGGCCAGAAAATTACATAAACAGAGGTTTCAGAAAAAAGTGGCTGCTTCCAGTTAAGCAAGGTACAAGGAGATGGTAGTGCAGTGGAGCAATGACTAGAAGGTAAACTTTTCTCCTTCCTACTTTCCTGTGGCCAGTCTCACAGATGGTTACTGCTTTTGTTTGCCATGCTCAAAAGGTGTAAGTATTCTTTAATTTCCACACATTATTCATGAGATGAAATCTGAGTATGGCATTTACCAATGAAGTCATGTAAATTGCATTAGCAATAATGGGCTTGATGTAATTTTCGAATGCTAAAGACAATTTTTGTCGGATGTATTCACAGTTTAAGAGATGGGCTTGATTTGAGATGGGTAATACAAAAGGGAGATATTCTAAACATATACACACAGGACAGACAAAGGCAAGCGTTGCTATAGCAACCAGAACCATGTGAGAGCTCTAGGCAAACTTCTGCTCTCCACCATATCCTCTCCTCCTCCCACTCTTTTCCTGTCTGCCCAGGTTTTTTTTCCCCTCTCCCTCTCTCTCTTTCTCTTCCTCAGCGGTTTGCAAAGCTTTGAAAATCAGACAGCCAATCTTAGAATCTGCACCATGGAAAATAGATTTCCAAAGGCAAGCTCAAGGGCTGCCTAAGGTTGAAACTGGTATCAATCACACCTGTGTCGATTTCAAGATGGCAGAGAAGGTCGATGATGGTGGAGGGCGAGGGTGTTAACTGTTTGTTATTTAAATATTTGTCCAAGACATCCTTGCAGTCTTTGAGAAATGAGAAACCAGCAGCTTTTCTGAGAACCTTGGGCCAGGATTATCTGTGCGAAATTTTAAGTTTTGACAAACAATGAAATAACTTGTAGAGGTGTAGGGGGCCACAAAACTTTCTGCCTTAAGGACGTACTTCATCAAAACATGGGTTATGAAGCATATGTTCTGGGATTTCTTGACCCTCTTTTGTTCAGCTAAAGTGATCCATTCGGCCAACAGGCGTTATCATTTCCTCCCATCCTACCTGCCCCTCCAACAAGGAGAAGGTGTATTATTAGAGGTAGGGTCTCTCTTTCAATATACCCTGCACATCCATACCACATAGAAAAATATGAATATTTAAAGATGTGCCTACATTTATTGGGTTAGCTAAGTAATGCAGTGGATAGAATCACAAGTCAGGAATCAGGAAGCTTTCTGAGTTAAAATCTGACCTCAGACACTTAGTAACTGTGTGACTCTGGGCAAGCCACTTAACTCTGTTTACTTAGGTTTCCTCATCTATAAAATGAGCTGGAGAAGGAAATGGCAAACCCCTCCAATGTCTTTGTCAAAAAATAACCAAATTGGGTCACTAAGAGTTGGAAACTACTGAAAAATGATGGAACAACAACAAAACTACATTTCAGAAAGAAATTGGGATTCGTTGAAAAAAATTGTCATTTTTTAAAGGCAAACATAAAGGCAAACCCAAGAAGTTGTATGATTGCCATATGATGTTTGTCTTGGAACTTCACCATCAAGTCTTAGGGAGTCATAATATTACTTCGCAACAAATGTAAAAAATAATCCAACATTAATTATGCATCCACTAATATTTCTTTTTCTGGTAACTTGCTATAGGGTGACTGTGACCTTGTATTCTCAAAAGTGATGTCCAAATAGTGAAAGTTGGAAAGACTTCAAGTTCAGTCCTGACAACTGATTGTCATCTGAGGCCAAACCTAAGCATGGCAGATTTTTGTCATTAGATGAGTGAACTGAGAGCAATATGGCAATCTATGAAGAACTTGTACTCAGGCTATGATTTGTTTCCAAGAAGGAAATCCCAATGCAGTCACAGTCCCTTTAAATAATAACATTGAAAACAATACTAATAGCAACAAAAAGATTAGTATGGAAACTGGAAAATCAATCAATCAATCAATCAATAAAAATCAATCAATAAAATCAATCTCTCTCTCTCTCTCTCTCTCTAGATACAGTTGTAAAGCTTATACGTTTAGACTTTGTCCACATGACGAGATTTTTTAATTGGGATTTTAAAGAATATTGCTTAGATTTTCTCTTTTTGTCCCTTCTTCTTCCTAGAGAGTAATCACTTATATCAGAGATTTTTACAAAAGGGTGGAAAGAAAAAATATACCCAAAGCAGTCAACATATACATATAGACAAATATGCCGTTATACATAAAGTTCCACACTTCTGCACAGGAGTGCAAGCAGAAGTCTTCTCATATTTTCTTTTCTTAATTTCACAACATTCATTTTGATTCTTTCGTGGTGGTTGGTATTTCCATTTCCATTGTTGTCATCATTTTGCACATTGTTTCCTGGATCTACTTTACATCCTTCATACAATTTTTTTTCCCATGCTTTTCTATATTCACCAAGTTCTTGTTTTTTACAACACAATAATGTTTCATTATATTCTTGTAAGACCATTTATTTGTTCAGCTATTCTTTAATCAACTTTGTTTGCATTTCTTTGCCATCACAAAAAGTGTTCCTGTACATCCATTGGCGTATATAGAACCTTTGTTCCTACAATGTCTTCCTTGTGGTATATACTTGGTGATGGAATCGACATTGCCAGGTCTCCATCCCCACTATCAATTATTATAATGTGCTTGGTCTGTGCTTGTCACATGCTTCTCTGTGGAGTCTCTGGTTCATATAAAAACTTGAAGTCATCTCCTTCCTGGTTCTGGTGAAAACCTCTGATTTTCCTGTACGTTCTTGAATTTCCAATAGTTTTACTCGGTATAGAAAAATAAAACTTTATGGGTGCTAATTATAGCTCATACATTGTTGTTTTTATTGTTTCTTATATTCAGTGGAATTCAGACAAAGATGATTCTAAGACGTTTCAGTCCTGCTTTTTTATTTTTAATGTTCAGCAGACTATTGCATAGATTAATAAAATGGCAACTTTCGTAACTGATAAAAATTGATAGGATAGGAGCTTATCTGCTGTAGCTTCTGAAAGTATCTCCATGACATGGAGATACTTTCAGAAGCTACAGAAGTTCAGTGGTCTGGGTCCCTGTGATTCCTATACTTAGCTGTCCTGTTTTACTTACTGAAGTGTGATTTGCTTATACACATCCTATTCCATTATATAATAAATATAAGCAGCTGCCCATGTATTACTGTTGCTTGGACCTGCCATTCATAGTTGAAAAACAATTTCCCTAACACCACCATGAAAAGATAATTTGCAGGAAGATCATAAACAAATAGGCTGCTTTTGAACTAAACATACACTTAGGGTAGAGTAGGTAATCAAAGCTTTCTAAAGATACATTAGTAAATCTCACCACACCCTTGTATTGTATTATGATCTCTGTGCTAAACTGTAGAAATTTGAAAGCGAGAGAGGTTCAATTATTTTACCTAGATTGCTAAGTGAGTGAGGAGAGAGAACAGTAATGTGTCATCTCAGGACTAGCTCTCAATGCTGAGCTCACACACTAAGACAACTTGCTTTCCTTTGAGCATCTGACTATCTCTCCTCATCTGACTATCTCTGACTATCTGCTGTGCTCTAAAAGGACATTAATGGTTAGAAGTTAGAATAAGAAGTGAATAGGATCACATCATTTGCAAATGCCAGATAAAGGTTCTGAATCTTAATGAAATGTCAAAAGAGCCAGTTAAATCAGTCCCTAAAATGGTTAATTTTGCAGGGAAAAGAGTCTAACTATGATATTTTTCCTTGTCATGTAAACCCTTAACTAGGGGAGTTCCCCCAAGGCCCTTTGCTCTTCTCTCTTGACATGTTTTCCCTCAGGGAACTTTTCTGCTGTCAACCTTTGACTCTTATGGGAATGATGCACAAATTTCTGTCTCCAGCCCTGACCCTCTGGCCAAACTCAAGGTCTGTATCTTCAGTTGCCTACTTCAAATATCTACTCATGTGGAAGAGGGATTAACCTTGTTCTGCTTGGCTAGAGAAGGTGGGGCAGGACAGAATATCAGAACCGGGTTGAGGATAAAGCAGATTCCTCTTAGTAAGAAAATATTCTCAACAATTAGAGCTATCTGAAGGTGGAATGAATTTCCTTAGAGGGTAGTAAATTCCCTATCACAAGAGCTCTTTATTTGGAGGCTCAATTGTTGAGGTTGTATTATGGAAAGATTTTTCAAAGCCATTTCCATTTCTGATATGCTGGGATTCTCGATTGGCCATCTTCAATTGGAAATTCTGCCATCATCTCAGGCTCAGCATGACTAAAGCCAACTCAATAACTTTTCTTCCCTAAATCAGCTGTGTTCCCTGAATTGCTTGTAACTTAGATAAAATAAAGCATCCTTTACTACAATGCAAAATTCATGAGGTCAGGGACTTGTTCTTTTCCATTTTTCCTTCCTTCCTTCCTTCCTTCCTTCCTTCCTTCCTTCCTTCCTTCCTTCCTTCCTTCCTGCCTTGCTTCCTTCCTTCCTTCCTGCCTTTCTTCCTTCCCTTCATCTCTCCTTCCCTTTCTTCCTTCCTTCTTTCCTTCCTTTCTTCCCTCTCTCCTTCTTTCCTTCCTTCCCTCACTCTCTCATTCTTTCTTTCCTCCCTTCCCTTCCTCTCACCTTCATTTCTTCCCTCCCTCCCTTCCTTCCCCCCCTCGCCTTCTTGCCTTCCTGCCTTTCTTCCTTCTCTTCCTCTCTCCTTCACTTTCCTTCCTTCTTTCCTTGCTTCCTTCCTTCACTCCCTCTCTCCTTCTTTCCTTCCTTCCCTCCCTTCCTTCCTTCCTTCTCTCTCTCTCCTTCTTGCCTTCCTGCCTTCCTTCCTTCCCTTCCTCTCTCCTTCATGCTCCCTCCTTCCCTTCCTTCCTTCCTTCCTTCCTTCCTTCCTTCCTTCCTTCCTTCCTTCCTTCCTTCCTTCCTTCCTCTTCCCTAGTGCATAGCACATAACATGGCATATGGTGGGCACTTAATAAATGTCTGTTGGTTTATTGATTTCAGCACTCTGCACTCCGAGGAGTCAAA
Source organism: Macrotis lagotis (assembly GCF_037893015.1). Classification (NCBI taxonomy): domain Eukaryota; kingdom Metazoa; phylum Chordata; class Mammalia; order Peramelemorphia; family Peramelidae; genus Macrotis; species Macrotis lagotis. The sequence continues at coordinate 37,771,986 of NC_133666.1, forward strand.
ACAAAAGGCATGATCTAGGAGAAGCACACCCTCTCTTCTGTTCCTCCACTCCTTTCCCATATCTAGTCACTAAATCCTATTAATTCTTCCTTTACCAGTTTTTCTACATCTAGCCTTAGTCTTTTTCCTGAGTCCCACATCATGAACTTCCTGAAGGATATTTCCAACCGGATATCATCTCAAACTCAACCTGTCAAAAACAGAACTCATTATCTTCCCCCCAAACTCACCTGCTTTCTGCATTTCCCTATTACAGTCAAGGAAACTATTATCCTTCCAGTCACCCAAGTTCCTCACTGTGGTATCATAATTGATTCTTCATTTTCACTCTACATATATGATCAGATGCCAAACCTTGTCATTTCTAGCCCCACTACATTTTTTCCTATTTCCCTATCTCTACACTGAATGAAATTTTCATTATTCACCAAGTAGAGTATTGCCTCTTTTTTGGTCTGCTTTCCTCAAGTCTCTGCTCATTCCAAATCATCCTGCCAAAGTTATTTTCCAAAAGCCCATCTAACCATATTACCACCCCCACTTAATAAATTCCAGCTTTCTATCCCTTCTAGATTTAAATTTAAATGCCCCCATCTGGTATTTAAAGCTCTTCACAACTTGGCTTCTTCCTACTTTTCTAATTTTCTTCCACATTAGTCCCTTCCGTGAACCATGTGATTTAACCATAATGGCCTACATTCTTCACATAAAATGCTCTATCTCCCACCTTTTTATTGTTTTTATACTGACTATCTACCTCTTATGAGGTAACAAATCCTAACATTGTCCCACTGAAATCTTTTTCTTCTTTTCAAGATTTTATTTTATTATTTTATTTTTTTAATTTAATTTTTTTTGCAAAGCAATGGGTGTTAAGTGACTTGCCCAAGGCCACACAGCTGGGTCATTATTAAATGTCTGGGACTAGATTTGAACTCAGGTCTTTCTGATTCCAGGGCCACTGCTCTATCTACTACACACCTAGCTGCCCCATGATTTTAACTCAAACGTCACTTTCTATAGGATTTCTTACTTGATTACCCCCCACCTGCTAATGCCCTTCATTCTATGTGTCTATGTAGCTTGTAGATATATACATATATAAATATGTGTGTATGTGAGTATATGTATGTGTGTATTTAAACACACACACAAACACACACTCTCTCAGTAGTTAGCATGTAAGCTACTAGAGCACAGCTATATTTTTAAATTTTGTTTGTGTTTCTAGCACTTGGCACTATGTCTGACATATGAAAGGTATTTCATAAAGTTTTTTGTTTTGTTTTGAGTTTAAGTCTGCCACATTGCAAAGAGTACAAGACTTGGTGTCAGAAAACTTATTACTAGTTATGTTACCTTGAGTACTTAACATCCATGGGTCTCAGTTTCTTCCTCTCCAAAACGAGAGGATTAGACTAGATATCCTCTTGAATCCCTTCCAGCTAAAATCTACAAACCTTTGATTGATTTATGGTTTGAGGCAATGGCTATTAAATTTCTCCACATATCCTCTTCCCCACACCCCCTACTATAGTATTTTGGTATATTCATTATTTCATTGGCATGAGATCTTGCTATTAGAGTAGATCATAGCCCCTCTACCTTCTGTAAACACTGCAAAAAAGATATATTCAACAGCACAGAAGTTTGTCCTCTAGTTCTTCTCATATTTCACAGACACCATTTCATCATGCTGGTCCACAATTCTTCCATTCTCTCTCTCTCTCTCTCTCTCTCTCTCTCTCTCTCTCTCTCTCTCTCTCTCTCTCTCTCTCTTTTGTAGTCATCGGCATTCTTGATGATTAATGTTTCTCCCTTCTTGTGTCCAAGCCTTTGTTTGTAATATTCTGCAGTCTACACATGTCCATCATGTATCTTGCCATTGTACTTTGAGGCAAGCTACATTTTGATTCTTCTGAAAACAGACAGAATGAATGCTTTAAATCATTGAAAGTCCTATGAAATTTAAACTTTAATAGAACATTTAAGCACTATGCAACTATGTTAAGTATTGGTCATTCAAATACAAGTAAGAGAGTTCTTAACATCATGGAACTTACATTCTTTTGGGGGAAGGCCACATAAAAAGAGAAGTGGGAAAAGGGAGGGGGGGCCATAACAGTCTTGAGGACAGGGAAATTATTCAGAACTTGGTCTTGGACTTAGTTCACAGTTGTGGTGGAGATGCAGGGCAAATCAGGGGATATGAGTATAATGGGCAAAGTGCAGGCTGTTTGGGGAGGGAATAATTTGGAAGCAGATCATAGATATAGAACTGGAAAGGACCTTAGAAGTTATTTAAACCAATCCCATTTTACATATGAGGAAAATGAGGTGTAGAAAGAATATATATATCTATATATATATTTATATATATATATATATGTATATATATATGTATGTATGTATATAGCCACACGGGGAGAATGTAGCTGAACCAGGATTCAAATCCTGGTCCTCTGATTCCAAATCCAACATTCTTTTCACTGCATCACGCTCACACTGTCCCCCCTCCCCAATCTAAATGGAATTGAGTCTAATGCCTCCCTCCTATTTAATTATAGGCCAACTCATTTGTCCAGCTGCGTTATCTGTTCAAAGTTCATGTGACTCTTGACAGGGTCCAAGGTTCCAAATTCAACTACATGTCATTCTCTGGGCTATATATGACTTTGATCCACTTTATTTTTCTTGTATGGGGACAAGGATGATGTCTTTCGAATGTTTATAGATCTCAATCTCTTTGAGGAGATAATGTAATCTTTTAAAGGTTGATGTAATCTTTACATTGCCATCTGTAAAATGCCTCTAGAAAATCTTACTATCAGGGAATTTTTTCCTATTGAGAATATGTGCAGGGCCTAGTCTATAAAAATGATATGTATTTTAAATGAGCAACGTCATTTTCTCATACTTGGATATTCATAGTAGTGTCCTAAATGGTTTCCCTACCTACAGTTTCATCTCTCTCTCTCACCTCCATTTTGGACCATTGTCATCAGATTAAATTACTTTTTATATTAGGTTCTTACCTTGTTTAAATAGATCAGTGGTTTTCATTTCTATGGGATCAAATCCAAATGCCTTGATTTACCATTTCAGAAACTCTCCAATCTTTTCCCAGTGTACCTTTTCAGTTTCATCTTGTGTCATTCTCCATTATGACCCCTCTACTCCAGCCAGTCCAAGCTTTCTATTGACCCTTGAACAGACTTGAACATTGCCACTTTTGTGACTTTGTTACCTGCTGATCTCTTCAGGAATGCTCCTTACTTTCTTCTCTGTTTCTACAAATCCTACCTTTTAATGTCAAGTTTCAATCTTACCTCGTCTGTGAAGTCTCCTTTACGAAGTCAATTTTAAACTAACTGTGATGTCTATTAGTTATTTACTTCTTAGCCATATACTCCCTTTTAGGGTTGTCTCCCCAATTAGATTGTAAGGTCCTTAAAGGAAAGGTCTTTGTCTTATTTCTCTTTGTGTTCTGCAGCACCTACAAAATGGTATACATATAAAAGAAACTTGACAAATTATTTGTTGAATTAACTGGGGGAAGGGAGGCAGGAGGGGGAAATAAATGTGGTTGGCAGAATTTTTCATTTTTGTTAATCTGATGTAAAATTAACTTCAGTTTCACTTAGTACTCTCATATTTGAGGGCAGGAGTGCCTGGGTGTATAAGCTCATTCACACTTGTACAGGGTCTTTTTTACTTTCAAACACCTACAGCATTTTCCCTACCCTTTTTGTCTTATGCACAAGCAGAAAAATTATGAACGCTACTTTCTAACCCACATATACATCTTAATGTTTTTAGCTTCTACCACGGCTCAAAATGGAAAATCTAATTACTTAATGCATTAGAGTATTAGGTGATCATAATTTGAAAAGGGAAGATTGTAAAACAAAGCATGCTGCCAAGAAAGAAATCTGGTGAAAAACATGAATGCTAATATTCTTGATCACATCCTATATTAGCATTCCACTACTTCAAATGTTAGTTCTATCATTCAACCAGAGATTAGTAGTGAGTGATTCCTTCAGAACTGACAATTTGCTAAATACTTACCTGCTCTTTGGGTAACTCTCTAGGAAATGATTTCATGGTGGCCTAAGATCCACCTTGTTTCCCTTTCTTGCTTTGTTCTCAAATGGATATTTTTTTCTCTCTTTCAATTGTCTTCAGGGATCTGGAGTCCATGTGAATAATTAATAATTAAATATGAAGACTGTATCTTGTAGACTGATTTGTAATATTTCAGTGTCAGTCACTGACAGGCTTTTTTTGGATGAAAAATTTTCCAGAGTGAAGCAAATAATACCTACTGCATCAGCTGGCACTGGCACCATTTTGACTAAAAATTAAAATCAGATAGGAAGATATGTTGAGTTCTCAAGACCCTCTCATCAAATGAACTGATAATTTGATGTGTCATCTCCAGCAAAGCTGACATATTTCTGTGTAAATATGGCCATAGTCAACAAGAAAACCTCAGTAGTGATTGGCACTGTGTTGTGACTGTGGTAAGCATGCCAGAGAAAGCTAAAGTGGGCTTAGTATTCCAATACATCTTCCAATGTATCTGTGATGTCATCATTAATTTGAATGTTCCCTCCAATGATATAGGCCAGTGGGGTCAAACTCAAATAGAAATGAATCTCTGTGGCCACGTATTGATTTAGAAAATAATGAATTGGCATACTCTCCTTGATACCATCCTAAACCAAAAAATGTAACAGTATTCACAGCCCTTCCACTGAGGAACAATCAACTTGGTCATTGTTATCATCATTATCACTTCTCTTCTTATTGAACCTTCTGTCCTATAGAAACAACTTTCTACCAAAGAGATTAAAACACTTAATTAATGTGATTATTTTCCCATAAAATAATTAATCAAAGCCACTAGGGAAGTCATGTGGAAAATTCAATTTTTCACTCAACAGTTTTCATCCCTAAAGTATTCGTTTGACTTTTGTCAATGGTTCTGGTTATGAGTCCAGTTCTCTGAAGGTGTTTATGCCTTTACTCCAAGAATTTTTAGAGAATCTGCTGAGGCTATTTGGGTTTTCCCAAAGCTGACAATGTTTTCCTATGGAAATTAGTAGCTTCCCTTCTACCCTCCATTTTGAATTGTAATTGTAATGCCTCTCCAGTAATGAAGGAATTAAAAACAACCATAATGACAATTTCCTGACAGTGTCTGGCTGAGGGGGCAGAATATCTGGGAAAGGAAAACAATAAAGTTGAATTATAAAGACTAGTAACCTCAAACACAAATCATCAGTTAACTCATGACCTTTAACATTTTGTAGCACTAGGTAATTCCCAAACATTTGATAATTCAACTATGCATTCATCTCAAATTGGGTTCAATAGGTGGCATAATATGACTTGGCAGCTATAAGCAGCCAAATGTTCCCCACTGGCCTCAGATAACATGTCTGCTAGACATTTTAACCCTAGGTACCACTATGGCAGATTGCTTTTGCTTTTGATGATCTGAGCATTCCACTTACTAGGAGCCTATATTCTAACATTTGTAATAAGGGATCAAGAAAATTTTAATTTTAGGGATTTCTAACAGTGGTATTCAACATGAAATTCATCAAATCCTTTTCAGGGATGCTAGGATATTCCTCGAGTTAGTTTCTTCCAGTAATCATTGAGATAATGACATCATTGTTTATTCTGGTATGAATAAACAATTTCTTTATGGTTTAAAAACTCAAAAAGCTGAAGACAAAATACTGAACATTTCTTCAACTTTATCTCATCAAAAAGCATGACATACTTGGACCTGTTAGTATCTTCTTTATTTAGCATAATTCCTATATAGGCATGGCTTCTTTGAGGCTTCAGGGTCTGGTGACTTTTGTCAGTCTGTGTCTTTTACCTGCCCTAAGGGCTTGCCCTAGGTTCTTGATCTGGGATTGCCTGTCTCCTTGGCAAGAGAACTGGATTGTCAGTGCTTTGGTTCTCCCCTACCTCAGACTTCAGACAAATAATTCTATTTTTGGCTCTTGACTAAGGGTTCTTTCCCACTGGAGAGAGGGGGCAAAGGAGAGGAAGTAAAAAAGATATCTGGAGTAGAAATATGAATCAAGTGTAAAATAGACAGTTCTATTCTCATTGGAAAGGGAATACTAAGCAATCAAAAAATCATCAAATCTTTGCAGTCATTTGAGTAGTCATTTGCAGTATTGAAGCCTTTTTCAGACATTTGCAATTGAGCTGCTCACTAGGTAGTTTATGTTTCCCCTTCCCTAAATAAAATTTTATCAGTACTAAGTGGGCTCTTAACTGCATTTTTTTTTGTCTAAGTGACTCTTTTCCTCTCTGCTACTTTTTTTCCTGACACAAATGCTCTGAAATCTAGTGCTTGGAAAGGGGATGATGCTATCTTCCTTTCAGGGGGTCACAAGGCCCAAGGAAAGAAGAACTAAGTGGGAGGTGGTCCTTTACCAGGCAAAGGTTTGCCTATGAGGCTATGAGCTCATACGTAATGACCCAGGAGGAGCAAGGGTTTTCTTCTACCAGCTTGCTGCAACTCCATTATCTTTTTGTTTTGAGGATGGCAGGAAAGAAAGACTTGATGGATCAATGATTGTCACTTTAGAATATCCACAGAGTTCTAAATCAGCAACTAATTAAGAGTTAGCATGGTTAACAAGAAACACTCAGAGGATCCTGGTGCAGCTCTGAAGTTGGGATAGGAGGAGCCTTCCATCACTTATCCCAAAGGAATATTCTCCTTAAATGTTACATCCAGGACTATACACAATAATACAGATGTGGTCTGACCAGGACATTGGAACTATATCCTTCCTTATTCTACTCAAGGAATTACTCTTTTTTTGTTTTGTTTTTGCAAAGCAATGGGTTTAAATGACTTGCCCAGGGTCTGAGGCTGGATTTGAACTCAGTTCCTCCTGACTCCAGGGCCAGTGCCCTATCTACTATGCCACCTAACTGCCCAGGAATTACTCTAAATACAGCCTTAGATTAAATTAAAGTATTTGTTTTCCATGCCATATTGCCAACTCAAATATATAAATATATGAATTGTATTAAAATTTTCAAGTCTTTATGTTTTATAATCTTCAATAATCCTTGTGTATTGATTTTTTTAATCTAAGGGTAGATTTTTACATTTATCCCTACTAAATTTCATCATATTGGATTTAGGTCACAAGATCTTTTTTTGTTCCCAAATTCCATCTTTCACCAAATTAGTCACCCATTCTAATTGAATGTCATTCACAAATTCATTGAGGATTATACATATGTCATTGTCTAAATTGCCAATTTAAAAAAAAAATAGCACAAGACCAAGGATAGAACCCTGTGACACTATGCTAGAGAACTTTTTCCAAAATCATAAGATCACAGAATTATAGATTAAGAGCTGGAAGGGGATTAAGTAATTCTCTTTATACAAATGAGGAAACTGAAACCTAGGGAAGATTAAGTGATTTACCCAAGATTATAAAGGGAGTGTTAGAGGGTTTTTTGAGCAACTTATGTCCAGTTGTTCAACTAGTTCTAATTCTCCTTACCTTAAAGTCTCCTAACTTCCTCCTATTCATCTTACCCAAAATGAGCAACTTTGTGTAATGAAATACAACTGAAATACAACTATACTCATAGTTCTGGTCAAAGCATTGAATATCAGTAGAAAGCTTGTTGAACTTGGGCTCATGAGACTAGAGATTGATTCCTATCTCAGACGATTATTTGTTTTGTGATCATAATCTAATCGCTTAACCTCAGAGACTCAAATTCTCTCATCTGTAAAATTTGTATTGCCTGTTTCCTAGGGCTATTGTGAAGGTAGAACTTTGCAAATCTTAAAGGTTATATATAAATGTGAGTTATCAGTCCTCTTAACTTCTAGTTGAGTAAGCCTGTCACAAACAGAAATGAGTCTAGTCTCATGTGACTTCATCTTGATCAGTTTATTTTGAGTCATCTCACATTTCTTCCCTAAGTGCTCACAAGTCATCTTTATGTTAATGTGCTCTAGAATCTTGCCAGGAATGGAAGGCAATATCACTGGCCTGTTGCCTGAAGAATTTGCCTTCATTACTATTTTTTAAATTGGAATAACATGTATCCCTCTTTGGATCAGTGGTATCTTTTCTGTTGTGGAGGACAGTAGTTCATAGACCGATTCTGAGTCCTGTGTTGACTCCATTACTACTGGTCTGGCACTTATGCTGAGCTCTTGACTTTGCTCCAGAGAAAGAACAGGCATATACCATTCATCCTGAGCTCCTGTTTCTCACAATGCCAGCCTGTGCTATGGCATCCCGGGGAGGATATCCTTTAAGGCTGTGATAAAATCACCAATCATTACCATGAATACATGTTTAGTACTTTTGTTCCTTCCTTCCTTTTCTTAATTGACAAATTCTGTTTCAGCACAATGGAAAAACCTGAACAACGTCGTTCACCAAGTACACTCTCAGACTAATTGCATATGCATGCATCCTTACATTTTTGTAGTTTACTGTTTGCTAAAATATTCATAATAATCACTGAAATATATATACATATTTATATCCCTTTAAAATTATTAAAGGACTTTAAATGTATTCTCATTTGAGTCTTCCAACAGCCCTGTGTGATAGATGCTACAATCACTATTATAACTATCTTACAGATGAGGAAACTGGCTAAAAAGCTGAGTGACTTTCCTAGGTCATATGTCTAGGATGTGTTCTTTACTGTCTATCAGCTATGCTAAATATTTTTCATCATATTTGATCAGGGTTTTGTTACCATTTAATATTGTCTTCATTTACATAATTTCAGTCCTGTATATTGCTCATTTGACTCTGCTTTTGTCAATTTCCATTATGTCATTCAATTGTTTCTATGGTTCTTTGAATTAATTATATTCATCATTACTTATATTGTGATAATATCACATTATATTCACATCGCTGTTTTTTCAACTCTTGTCTAAAAATTTCTTCTTAGTTTTTTGTTATCATAAAGAACACTGCTATTATTATCTTTGTATGAATCTTCTGTTCAATTATCTCTTTATTTTTGTAGTCAAAGGATTGCAGTCACTGGGTCAGAGAACATACCTAATTTTCTAACTTTTTTGGTTTAACTAAACTTAACTTTTTAATTTTCAATTTCTTTCTTCAATTTGAACAATTCAAATACTACCAGTTCTATAACTCCACTAACATGGAGTTTTTCCATCTTTTAACTTCTTTATCTGTTTACTAGATTATCTCAGAGTTGATTTAATTTACATTTCTCTTATTATGAGCAATTTTGAGCACTTTTTAGATGGTTGTAGTTTTTGCTTTTTCTTCTGAAAACATTTATTTCCTTTGATCACTGATCTATGGGTGAATGGCTTTTAAACCATTAAATTACCATCAACTCCTTATAGATTCTCTACATCCCATTTTATCAGTGATATTGAAGATTTTTTTTTCCTGTTCCATTACTTTTCATCTTGTTTTAGTTTCATTGCTTTACTTATGCAAAATCTTTTTTTATTTTTATATAATTAAAATAATCTGCATCAGGGGCATCATCAAATATATAGTATAACCCAAATCTGATTAAAATGCAATTGGAAAACATTTGACAAAATAGATCAAACTACAACAGAACATAAATAATGCAAATACATGGTTTTCTAAGTCAGTACATGCCCCGTCCCAGCAATCTTTGTGTAGTTTAGTGGCCCTTGATTCTATATGAGTCTGACATCATTGCTCTGCATTGTCTTTTATAAATTCTTCCTTATTCTAGCTAGTCAAAATTTTTCCCATATTCATATCTCTGAATTCCTTCCCATTTGTTTTTAATGATATAACTTTTTTACATTTAGATCATTTATCTATTTAGAACTTATTGTGCCATCTGATGTGAAATGCATTCTAAGCCCTCTTTATGCCATAATTGTTTTCAGTTTTCTTAGCAGGTATTTTAAAAAAGAGTTTTAATAAGTTTTTTAAAAGTTTAAATGAGTTTTTTGATGCATTCTCTTTTATACGACAGTCATTTCTTAATATTCTACTCTGTACTCCCCGCCCCCCCCCCAGAAGTCTCCCTTTCTAACAAAGACAGTTAAGCAAAACCAATGCATATAGTAATTGTCAAATATCATTTTCCACCTTTAACCTTCATGGTCAACAGCTTCTCTACTGAGATAAAGGAAGTGTGTTTTGCCTCTACTCCTCTAGAATCAGAAGTGGTTATTACATTTAATTTGAATTCTGATGTCTTTTATTATTGTTTCACTTGCGTAGTTTTAGTCATTGTACAGATTTTTCTCCTAGTTCTGCTTTCTTTGTTCATTAGTTCATTCAAGTCTTTGTATGTTTTTCTAAATTCTTATTAATTATCCTAATCATATTTTATCACATGTATATGCCATAATGTTTTTAAGCATTCCCCACTTGATGGGCAACCATCTAACTCCCCATTTATTATATCAAAAAGTGTTCCTATGCATGCTTTGATATTTATGGAGTTTTTCTTTATGTTATTGACCTCCTTGAGGATTATGCTTAGAGAAGGCAGGTCTTGTGGAATAAAAAATCCTTGAGTTTATCAGATACTAGTCCTATTTGCTTCTAAGTCTTGAATATCTAATTTATTCCATGAATCAAGTTTGCAGTTTTTACTCAGTATTAAACTTTTTTATAACCACTGCTTTTATGTTATAATTTAGGATATGCTAATGCCAACACCTCTTTTTATCTATTCATTTTCTGTGGTTTCTCTTGATATTCTTAACCTTTTGTTCCCTTATACAAATTTTCTATTTTTTTTTCTAATTACATAAAGTAACTTGGTAATTTGATTGGTAGAACATTAAATCAGTAGATTAATTTGGATAGTCATGAACACTGAGATTCATTAATGCTTTTTCTACCCATTCCTTTTATAAGATAAAAAATCCTTCAGCATCAGAGAAAGGTGGGTCACTCCGCTCTGGGTCATTGTCTCAAATTACACAGAAGCCTTACCAGTTAGCCAAGGCAGGTGTGTACTGTATAGTAAGGAATTCTGGAATCTGGAAGGACACAATGTTGATATGCTTATCTGATAATCTTCCGTATACTTCTAATAGATCTCATCTAATACTGTAACCATGAATCTGAGTTCTTTGCAGAGTCACTTCTCGGACCCCTAGTCCAGATATAAAGCCCATACTCCCTGAGCAAATGGATACACTGGTTAACAATATACTTGTTTTACAACTTTTCTAATTATGCACTTTACTATACACTCGTAATACAACTTTTCAAAGATAGTCTTCAATGGCACAGTAGGCAACTTGCAAATTCTTTCAATTCCCTGAGATGCCCTTCACTGGGACCTGGTGAATTGAACTAATTTGGAGTAGCTAGGTGTTATTTTCCCTTCCTTCTGCTTATCTTGGGCTTTAATTACCTGCTAGTCATTTTAATCTGCTACTTCATAGTCTTGTTCAGATAACAAGCAAAATAGAGGTTAAGTAATTCTGCTTTTTCTCTTGTTCTTTCCACTTTTTCATCTATCCCAATGTTTTTTCAATCGTCTTCTAGCTCCCACCTCAGTTAAAGAGTCCATATCCTTTAACATTCATTGTAGATCTCTTCCTATTTAGATGTTACTCTAATGTAGGGGCTCTTATCCTGGAGTCCATGAATATTTTTAAAACCTTTTTGGGGGGAGGGAAAAGCTAAGATGGCAGTATAGAGGCAGACATTCAGCTTTCCCAAATTCTCCTTCAAACAACTTGAAAATAACTTGAAAATGTCTCGGATTAAATTCTGGAGTGGTAGTCAACAAAAGATCAAGGAGGTGAATTAATTTTCCAGCCCAAGGCAACATAGGAGGTCAGAAGGAAAGATCTGTTACACTAAGACATTGCTCCGTCCCAGACATTCTGCAATGCAAGCAGTAGGCCTTAGAGGTGGCTGCAACAACAGCAGCAGCAGTTTGGGGAGCTCTCAAACACAGGCAGTAATGGGGTCAGACAATCAGGCAGAAAGATTACAAGGGAATCCTTGCTGGGACTGGGTATAGGACCCCATTGCATTGGCTCCATGCAATTACAAGATGAATAGGAGCATTAGTGCTTGTGACCACAGGAGAATGAGAGTCTGGTCACAGAACCAGAGCAGAGAACAGTGCTAGTTGTCTTTCACAAGGGAGCAGGAATTCTTGTCCCAGTTCCAAGACAGAAAGTAGTACCAGTACTGGTGGCTTCAGGAGACTAAGGGAGCTGTTCGCAGTTCCAGTAACAAGAGAGTTCCTTCCCAGGGAAAGACTAAAATACAGACCAGGAGAGCACTCGATCGATACCTCTCTTTAAATCATACCACCCTGAAAGGACGGAAACAGCAGCACGAAAAACTTGAAGCTTGAGACAATGCCTTCTCCAACCTGGGAACAGTTTTAAGTCAAGAAATAAACTGGAAAAATGGGCAAGCAACAATAGCAAAAAGAAACTGACCATAAAAATTTTCTAGCATGACGGGAGAGATCAAGACACAAACTAAAAGAAGAAAAAGATATTAAAAGAGCTGTAAACAATGAATCAAAAAAGAATGCAAACTGGTGATATGCCCCCCCCAATTATTGGAAGAGCTTAAAAATTACTTTATAAATCAAGCAAGAGAGGTCTAAGAAAATTGAGCAACTACATGAGAGTCATGCAAGAAAATTATGAAAAGAATGTCAACTGCTTAATAAAAAAGGTATAAAAAGTACTGATGAAAATAACACCCTAGAAAACAAAGTTAGTCAAATACTAAAAGAGGCTAAAAAATCCACTGAAGAGAAATCCTTAAAAAGCACAAATGGCCAAACGGAAAAAAAGTTATAAAAATTCCCTGAAGAAAAAACTCCTTAAAACCTAAAATTGGTCAAGTGGAAAAACAGATATAAAAGTTCACTAAGAAAATCATTCCTTGAAAATTAGAATTTGGCAGATAGAAATTAACTACTAAAACAAATTCAAAATAAGAGAAAAAATAAATATCTCATTGGTCTTTTCAGGCAGTATTGCTTAAATCCAACAGATCTGGAAAATAGATCCAGGAGATATAATTTAAGAACTGTTGGATGGGGCAGCTAGGTGGCACAGTGGAAAGAGTAACAGTCCTGGAATCAGGAGAACCTGAGTTCAGATCTCACACACTCAATATTTACTTAGCTGTGTGACCTTGGGCCAGTCACTTAACCCCATTGCCTTGCAAAAAATTTAAAAAAAAGAACTGTTGGACTACTGGAAAGACATGATTTTTTAAAAAAAGAGGCTAGATATCATCTTTTTTAGATATTATCAAGGAAAATTGTGTTCTGATAGCCTAGAAGCAGAAGGCAGAATGGAAATAAAAAGCATCCATCAATAACCTACTAAAAGAAATTCTTGAATGAAAACTTCCAGGAATATTATAACCAAATTCCAGAGCTCCCAGGTTAAGGAGAAAATATTGCAAGCAGCCAGAAATAAACAATTGAAATATCATACAGTCAAAATCAGGATCACACAAGATTTAACAACTGCTACACTAAAGTATCAGAGGGCATGGCTTATATTGTGGAAGATAAAGGAGCTAGAATTACAACAATTACAACAAAGATTAACTTTCCCAGCAATCTTTCCTGGGATAAAATAGATATTTAATGAATAGAGGACTTTGAAGTATTCTTGATGAAAACACCAGACCTGAATGGAAAATTTGACTTTCAAATATAAGACTCGAGTGTAAAGGTAACAGAAAGGCAAACAGAAAAGAGAAAACATAAGGAATTTAGTAAGGTTAAACTTTTATCATTCATATATGGGAAGGTGATACTTATAACTCCTAAGAACTTTATCATGATTAGGAATGTTAGAAGGAATATATATAGCCAAAGATCATGGTTGTGAATTGACTATGATGGATTTCAAAAACATAAAATGAAGGGATGAAAAAGAGGGATGCCTTGGGAAGGGGGGAAGAGGAAGAATGGGGAATATTTTCTCTTATTAAAAGCTGCAAAAAGGAAGAGCTTATATAGTGGAGGGGAAAATGAGGAGAGAGGCAGACAATGATTGATTTTACTCACATGCAAACTGATTCAAAGAGGAAATAGCATACATACTCAGCTGGGTATAGAAATCTATCTTACCCCACAGGGAAGCAGGTAAGAAGGAGGATAAGAAAAGGGGAGGCTGGAGGGAGAGTTGGGAGGATGGCAGTGGCCAGAATCTCCCCTCAGATTTTTGAGGGGAGACAGAATTAAATGAAAGAAACATAAACAAAGGAAAAATAGGATGGAGGGAATACACTGTTCATAATTTTAACTATGAATATGAATGGAATGAACTCACCCTTAAAATGGAAACGGCTAGATGGATTAAAAAACAGAACCCAATAATATGTTATTTGCAAGAAATATACTTGAGACAGAGTCGCATAGTAAAAATACAGGACTAGAGCAGATTCTATAATGCTTCAGTGGAGTTAAAAAAAAAGCAGGGGTAGCAATCATGATCTCAGACAACACAAGCAAAAGTATGTATTATTAGCATATTAAGGTATTATTAGTAGGGATCCTCATTTCTTAGGATTCTTATCATAACTCTCACTCTCACTGATAAATTGAGTCCTCAGAGTAAGACTAGCTATAAAACACCACCCTCAGGATTAGGGGTATCCCTGAAAGGATGGTGGTATATTTTAGAGAAGAGATGTGCCAGTCAGCTCAAGCCCCCATTTAAATGTGTTCTCTTTATTGTTATTTTTAAAGTTTTTTATTGCAAGGCAATGGAGTTAAGTGGCTTGCCCAAGGCCACACAGCTAGGTAATTGCTAAGTGTCTGAGGCTGGATTTGATCTCAGGTACTCCTGACTGCAAGGCTGGTGCTCTATCCACTACACCACCTATCTGTCCCTGTAGTCTTTATTATTAAACACTTATTGTATCATTTAAAAAATGACTTAAATCCAAATCCCTCAGATCCTCCCCCATCTCCCTCCCCCTTCTTTCCTTCCTTCTCTCTTCCTTCTTTCCTTCTGGCCACAGAAGGAATCATATCTTCACCTGTGGGTGCTCTATCCAAAGGAATATGAGTTTGTTCAAACCTTGCAAGATATCTTGGGGTTTATGGGCTAGATGGGTTTTGGTTGTTGTTGCTGTTGTTGTAGTTTGCAAGGCAAATGGGGTTAAGTGACTTGCCCAAGGTCACATAGCTAGGTAATTGTTAAGTGTCTGAGGTCACATTTGAGCTCAGGTCCTCCTGACTCCAGGGCCACTGCTCTAGCCACTGCACCACCTAGCTGCCCCTGGGCTAGATGTTTTTATGGACCATCCTTAAACCCAAATCACTCTGACTTTCCTTCATTAGCCAACAATAGGTCCCAGCCCAAGCCTCCCTTGGTCATCCTTCTGGTTCTGATGACTCAGAGAGAGTATAAATAGCAATTGTTCCTGTTTTGACCAGAAACCTTGAAGAGCTTCCCCTAATTTGCAATAAATATAGTCAAGCAAAACAAGTTCGTGTATTGACCATTCCCAAGAATGAAGGAAATTGTTTCAGAGAATGCTGGGATGATTGGTTCTTGTCCCTTTTATTGAAGAAGATGAAAATGACATCATGGTTAGAGACAAGATACATTATGTCCACCTGTGACTTATCAGACCAATATGAACTTGCAGTGCTCTACCATAGGTCTGGCACAGACAATCCATGTGAACACTTGAAGTGATTACTATAAATGCATCTCACATTTCCTTTGAGTTGCTTCAATTCTGCCTTGCTCATAGAACAGAGCACCCTCATCGATGAGGGCATACTGTGCGGGGGAGGTCCTGTGTCACTATCTCCCAAACTGCACAATCAATTCCAAAGCTCTTAAGAGAGCTCCAGTATGTGTGTCCCTGTATCACTTCTTCTGATGCCCCTGTGAGCACTTGCCCTACGTGAGTTCTACATAAAATAGTCTTTTTGGCAAGTGCATATCTTCCTGGAAAGATTTATATGAATAGATATAGAGTGAAGCATGCAGAACCAGAGTAATAATTTATACATTAATAGTATAAAGACAAACAACTTTGAAAGATTTCAGCTCTCTTTTAATAAATTATAAACTACAATTCCATTGGATCCATGTGCAAACATGATACCTATCTCCTGAAAGAGAGACAATGGACTCATGTAGAATCAGACTTACATTCTTTAGAGTCGATCATCTCACTTGAGTTAACTTGTTTTGGGATATAATAGTCATTGGAATACTTCTTTTCTTTTTTTAAAACTGAAATTTAGGTTCCTCAAATTGAGGGTGGACACCGTGTTAGTGCTAGCATGACAAACTTCTTGTCATTCATTCCTCTCATTGTCTAGATATAGATCCAGAATCGTAATTCCTCCTGTCCCTTTTATCCCAATTAGAAAAAATGACATTTTTATTAAGATGAATAATCATCTTATCAAATAGTCTACTTTTGTCAGAAAGAGAGCTGGAGTAAATGATTATGATACTGGGGGGAAATATAACTAGCTAAAGGTTCAGGTAGATCATGCCATAGTTCATGTAAAAAATTTTCTCTGACCCAAAAGAAATTTTAGGGACAAAAACGTTTATTTAAGTAATGCTATGATTAGCAGATGCTATGGGAAAGAGAGAGTAAAGACAGTTGGAAACCATTGTTCCCCTAAGGGATCAGCCTCTGCAGCAGCCTCCACATCAGTGACATCAGTCAGAGGTGTCCAACCTTAGGTTATGTTAGGGTCAGATTAAAATAAAATAATTATTTGAGGGCTGCACCCAGAATAAAAAAAATATAGTCTGTGTTCGGCAGATGTAGTGCTATGTAAGGGCTCCAGGGCCAAGGTTCTTAGATATGAAAAGTTGCCTTATGACTTCTTAGAAAGGGGGAGAATGTGGGCATGTCATCAATATGACAGGCAAAGGTATAAAACCTGAAGACAAACACAAAACAACAAAGCAACAACACAACACTATAAAAGTAGGTGCATACTGATTAGTTTGCATCATACAAAAGGAATGCATTTCATAGACCAGTTAAAAATTCCATGCAATATGTTTCATCCGTAATACTGCTTAATAACACCAAAGAAAATTAACATCAAGGGGCAGCTCAGTGGCATAGTGGATAAAGCACGGGCCCTGGAGTCAGGAGTACCTGGGTTCAAATCTGGTCTCAGACACTTAATAATTATCTAGCTGTGTGGCCTTGGGCAAGCCACTTAACCCTGTTTGCCTTGCAAAAAAAAATTAACATCAAGATTATTTATTAATGTTGGAATTAAAAAATCTAATATGACTTCCATGAAAATTATTTCATTTTTTCAATCATTAAAATTAAAACCCACAGATGGATCGCATGAAATCACACTGCAGGTTACATGCAGTCCATGGTAGTATTTTGGACAGCCCTGACTTAAGTCATCATGAGAGGATGTACAGTAAGGAAAGGTATAGGAGCATGAGAGGTTACCTGGAGGATCACATTCCCCAAAAGTGGGCTAGCTTCACTAGAAGGTAAGCAATCACTGGATAAGTAGTAAAGAAGGGCGTAGGTAAATGACACTCCCTAAGAGTGGGCTAGTTGCCCAAAGGAAGACAAGCAACCAAACTGAGGCATGAGTAAGTTTTTAAAGGAGCAGGAAGATAAGGGAATTAGGTACATGTAGATGAGGGGTGATAGTTCAAAGACTTAATCTTTTTAGGCTTAGGCAAGGATCCATTGTTTTGTTTATAGGGACTTGTTTTTGTATCTGGGGACAGGAATTTTCTAGGTGCCCTTACCAGGGAAGGGCAAAGGTACTTTACTAAAAGTTCATTGATCTCATCTCATACCTTGGGCAATGAAATGGGGGGGGGGGGGGTCAGTGTTAATGTAAGGTACATTGTCAGTGCAGAGGGAAAAGATTAATTATAAAACATATTTCTCTTCACATTTTCTCAACTTCAGATGGGAATATGAAGTGAAATTTCAGAACATGTCTCTGTGCCAGTCTCATCATCTGCTTAAAGAATTCAGGGATCTCCACCATCTGCTCAGGTGCTCTATAACATATGCCCAACACAGTATCTTGTTTCTCCCCTTTAAATACTCCCTATCATGTCCTTATCTAAACATATACACATACACAAACACACATCAATCAGTAGGTCATGGATTTTCTCATAGGAATATAAAATGCTCCTCTAGCTAGGTGGCAGACTGGAGTCAGACCTCAATTTAAATCCTGCCTCAGAAATTTATAATCTCTGTGACTCTGGACAAATTACTTATGTCTGCCTTTGTTTCTTTATCTGTAAAGAGTAGATTATAATAGTATCTACCTCCTAAGATTATTATGAGATTTAGATTTTTTAAAGCTCTTAGCATAGTGCCTTGCACCATAGTAGGCACTTAAAAATGCTTATTTCTGTTCCTCCATTCCACAAGGCAACTAAGTACCATAGTAGATACAGTTCTGGGACTTGAGTCAAGAAGGCCTGAGTTCAAATCTAGCCTTAGACATTTACTAACTGTGTGACCTTGGGCAAGTTATTTAATTTCTGTTTGTCCCAGTTTCTTTGGCAGTAAATTGAAGATAAAGATAGCATATACATGGCACATGGTAAGTACTTTTAAAATGTTAACCATGATTATTATTTCTATGTTCCTATGATCTACTACTTTTATCTTATATATTCCTTTAAATAAGTTATACCTTCCCATTTCCATTGTGAATCATATCTCTCTAAGTCTCAGTAATTGCTTTGAAATTTAATTTGCTTCTTTGGCTTAAGACCTCTAATTGACTGTGTTTATTGTCCATACTTTGCACATTGACACAGAGATACCTGAGCCTTTCTCTTTTTTCCTTCTTCATTGCAATGTTTTGTCCATTACTGGGTCTTCCCACTGATGTTTTTACATTGTATTCAATCTTTGGATCTGACTTACAGATATGTAAGGGCATTTCCCCACTCCCAGTTCCATTGTCATTTTAAAATCTTCAATTATATTTACTAGTCTCCAGGCAAATCTATTCTTCCCAGCCCTCTTTACTTGTAATCCATTCTGCTAAGAGCTTATCTTAGCTTTATCTTAATCCTTGGTTGAGAAATCTAAGTCCTTATTTTCTGACTCTATTTTCATAAGCCAGGCACTGAGCCAGCCACTATTTCAAAGAGAAAAATGAAATCATTCTTGCCCTCAAGAAACTTATACTCTATTGGGTTGATGACACATACACAGAAAATTATACAAAATCAATGCAAGGCTTCTAAAAGCCTTTATATAGAAAGTGACTCTTGAAATGGTTTTCAAAGGAAATGGAATTATAAAAGGGACATAGGAGAAGGGACATATCTCAAAATGGATAAAAATTCATGTACAAAATGGGCTCCTAAGATCAGTTTTTTCCATTTGGGGATGGGACAGAAGCTGCTTTCTTAACATTTCTGATTTTATCAGTAACTACTTGCCTAGGTATATTTGATCTAACGTTGATAAAGTCCCATCACCAAGGTAATGCAAGTTATAATAATAATAATAACCACAATAGCTTACACGTATACAGTACCTCTATTCACTAGGCATTGTGCTAAGGGCTTTACAATTATTTTCTCATTTGTGAGGTAAAAAGTGTTATTATTATTCCTATTTTACCTATGAGGGCCCAAGCTCATACAGCTGGCAAGGGCTGAAGGTTGGACTTGAACTCTTGTTTCCACTCTATCCACTGAGTCATCTAGCAGCCCTAAAATGCCATGTGAGAGTTCTTCTTAAACAGGGCAACTTCCTGTCAATTTCCTCCTTTTCCTTTCTCTCCTCTCAGGCTGTTCCAAGGTGGCATGGCACAGTGGTTGAACTTTAACCCTTCATGAAAACATGGGTTCACATGCTACTTGGCACTTACCAAAGTAAGTGACTGTGGACAAGTCACTTACCATTTCTGAGTCATAGTCTCCAATTTCGTAAATTAGTGGTAACACATGTTTGTGTGGGAAATCAAATAGGATAATATAAGAACAAAACACTTTGTAAACCTTAAAGCACCATATAAATTTCAGCTATTATTCTTATACTGATTTCAAAGGCTTTCCACTTGTATTTCCCTATCTGTCAAAGAGGACATTATCTTTTGATATAAAAGAGAGCAAAAATAATTAACAGGGAGGTCAACAGTTAGTGTGAAACTTTCCCTTACTTTATATGTGTTCTCCCCTTCTTTGAATTGCTTTATTTTTTACTTATCTGTTTATAGAGGGGATCCTTCAGTAAAGTATAAGCTTCTAAATAATTGGTTTTCATTTTTATTTCTGGATATCCAATCCCCAACATACACTTGGCAGGTCTTTAATAAGTTTCTGTTGAATTCAGAATTTGGGGAAATTCTTCTTAGCCAAAAGCTGTTTTGCTAATTAAGACAACATAAGTAAATTTAGACCATCTACACCAGGGATTTCTTGTTTTGTTTTGTTTTGTTGGATTTATTGTTAGGTTTTTGCAAGGCAAATGGAGCTAGGTGGCTTGCTCAAGGCCACACACTAGGTAATTATTAAGTGTCTGAGGTCAGATTTGAACTCAGGTACTCTTAACTCCAGGGCTGGTGTTCTACCCACTGTGCCACCTAGCAGCCCCCCTACACCAGGGATTTCTTATCATTTTCATATCCCCCAGGTCTGGACCCCTTCTCAGAATCAGATTTTCAACTTCACAGAACAAATTACATAGGATTACAAAGGAAATCAATTATATTGGAAGAAAATTCTGAAAAAATATAAAAACAAGGTTACATAACCTAGAGTCCAAGGCCATGATACATACTATAAAAACAACTGAGTCAGTTTATGGAATTATGTGTAGATTAGAGCAAGAAGAGATGCTAGAGATGGTTCCTTCCTTGTTTTATAGGGAAGGAAGCTGGGAATTATAGAAGTCAAATATCTTTTCTGAGTTACTGACACAGGTAGTACTTGAACCTAGATCCCCTGACTCTCACAGCAATGCTATTTCTACAACTTATTTTTAACTGACTTATTAGGAGATAGAACTAATAAAATTACTTTGACTCCAGGAACAACGTTTAACAAAGTTTAAGAGGAACTTAGTTTATTTGAGGGAAGGTCTTGAAAAGGAGAAAAAGTTGAAAGTATTTGTTAAATAGCTTCATGGAAGGAATAAAGTACAGGAAGAAGGAAGAGGGGGTATGACATGTCCTTATTTTGCTCTGCAGCAGTGCTTTAGGGAAACAGTATATCAGAAAGAGAGCTCCAGGCTTCATTGGCCTCATTTCAAAGCTTGCCTTTTGAGCATAGCCCTCAACATATACACAGGGGTGAGATGACTAGAAGGCAATGCCAGGCCTACATTGTGGCCCCAAATTGACATTCAGCAATAAATACTCTCTATTGCCAAACCCTCCAAGGAAATCTCAGTCTCGTCTAATTGTGGCAGCATATCAGGAGAGAGATTCTGGCCAATGACAAGACAGAACTTCAGATGACATTGTGACTTTGTTGCCACCAAGTCTGTCAAGTAGCATGGGTGTATGTGTGTGCAAGCTGATGGGAGTCTTTTCTGGCAGGAATTTCCTACCTCTATTGCCCAGTGATTGCCCTCATTTCCAGAAAAGTGGTTAACAATATTCTCTGTTTTTCAGCATGCTTACTTATAGCATTTAAGAGAATGGGGGAAAAGGCTGAGGAAGTGGAGTACTCGGGAACAAGTCCTTTTGTTCACGTGAATTTATACCCTTGGGTTCTAAGACATTCTCAGTTTCTTTTCATCAGAATTTTGGGT